>NC_084601.1:42841094-43187761 GCF_033807715.1 Cololabis saira
ATATAATTCTATGTGTATGTATGTGTGTGTATATATACACATACATATATATATATATATATATATATATATATATATTATATTCACTCTTATAATTAGCAGCCCATTTCTGTACATAAATATAAACCAGTCTACCCAATAGTGTTATATCAGGCCCCTAAAGGCGCTAAACCCCTTCCTCTTTGTACCTTGTGAAAATCATGTCTTTATATTTGTTTTTAAACTGGTTTAATGCTCACTGGCGTCCGTGCACTCAGTATGCTCTGGCGACTGTTTACCTTTGGAGAATATGCACGTAATAATACATTAAACTTGTAATGCACTTTACATTCAATGAATCTCAAAGTGCTACACTTAAACTATTAATCATTCATACACATTCTCAACGGTGGTGGTAGCTACGTTTTGTAGCCACAGCTGCCCTGCAGACTGATGGAAGCGTGGCTGCCATACTGCGCCAAACAGCCCCTCCGACCACCACCAACATTCATACACATTTAAACACTGATTGCATTGGCTGACAGGAATTATCAACCCTTCTTTCAAAAGTTTACAGTCAATAGAAGAGAGAGGCGGCCTCCAAAATAAATCAGACCAAGCTTTCCGGGGAAGAAAGACTGCCGGCTCCCTCCTGACGTTTCAATTCTGCTTCCCAGGTTTCCAGAGGAGAGTTAGGTGGATTCAACTCCGTGAGGCAAAGCTCCAATGTTGTTGCAGCGGTCTCAGGACCTGAGGCCCGTAACACTGACACCAAGGTAAGGTCCAAGAGACACCGGCCATCAGTAGGCCCACAGAGCCAGGGGGGTGCAGGTCCAGAGATGGAGGACATCACCACATTTTTGTTCTTTATCAATTTTGATTCATTTCAATTATCAATGTTAACAAACACATTTAAGAGGAATTCCTCAGATCTACGGATCAGGAAAGAAACTGTCAAATAGAAAATAGTAATACCAATAATTAGAGATGCACCGATCAGGATTTTGAAGGCCGATCACCGATTACAGTGTGAAATCCATAAATTCTCCAATATTGTTGTCTCACGTACACAACACTGACATTTTATTATTAGGTATAAAACTTAGGAGATGAGAAAGTATCATGAATTAACTGTTTTATTTCAGGCTGAAGCAATATTTCCCCCTCTAGATCAGGGGTGTCCAAAGTCGGGATCGAGGGCCACAGTCCTGAATGTTTTAGTTGTTTCCTGCATCAACGCACCTGATTCTAATTAACGGCCGTCACCACCTTGTCATCAAAGTCTGGATAGTTCTGTTGATGACCAAGCTCATTGTATCATGGATTGATTAAAAAAAGGGACACATCTAAAACATGCAGGACACCGGCCCTCGAGGACCGACTTTGGACACCCCTGATCTAGAGACTCTTAGAGACGATTTAGACTCGGCTTACAAAGAGTAAGTGTAGCTTACTAGCTTAAGCTTTCCTGTGGTAATAATTATGTACAACATGTGCAGCAACACAGACAACAGCAGACATGTCACTCTCTAAAAGTTGAATTTAAAACAGAAAGCTTGAGTTGAATTATTAAGCTTTGTGAAAGCTTTAGCGGTAGCATCCGCCGCATGTGAGGAAACTTTCGCATGTGAAGCAAAACTCTTGCCACTAGAACTCCACATGTCACTCGTGAAGCGACTGACACGGCTTTGGACTGTAAATAGTTTGTTAAAACTCTGATAGGATTTCATCAGTGAAATATTTACACCGCGGATCTAAGCTAACGTGTTTAAACCTGATGTCTTCTACAACAGAAAGCGGCTGATGAGCAAAGCATATGAATTCATTACCTTACGATGTAGTTCTTTATTTTTCTTGCTGTCGTTTACATGTCTCTGTTATGTTCAGAGGAGTTGGCGGTGTGGCTGCACCTCCTTTTCTTTCTCTGCCTTAGCAGCAGCCAACTTTGACAACTCAATATACTCCTTCGTATGAAAAACTTTGAAATGTCGTATCAGCTTTGTTGTGTTGAAATTCTTTTATAACATTCCTCCCCGGGGTGTCTTCTCTCCACACACCTTGCAAACTGCAAATTTGTTGTCCTTTTCAGACATTGTAAAACTCTCATACCGGCGAGGCCGACGCCCCCTCAGGACAGCTCGGTCTGAGATAAGATAAGAAATAAGATAATAAATCCTTTAATAGTCCCACAGAGGGGACATTTGCAGATTACGGCAGCAAAGAGGCATCAATAGAAATAGTTATCACACAGTAATAATAACACACTACAAACAGGAAACTGGTATATACAATAATAAGAAGGAGAAGAAAAATAAATAATAAGAAATACTAGTATATAAAGAATAAAAAATAACAGATGAATATTTACAATGTTATTTACATAATTGCACGTTGCAGAGAATGATATTGCACATTATTTTCCGGTATGTATATTTATTGTCAGGTTGTTATGGTTGTGGTCTACTGTGAGCAGTGCTGGTTGTGTAGTCTCACAGCTGCAGGGAGGAAGGACCTTCTGTAGCTCCTTCACACATTTAGGGTGAAGGAGCCTGTCGCTGAAGGAGCTCTCCAGCGCTCTGATGGTCCTTCATGGGGTGGGAGTCCTTCTCCATCATGGATGACAGCTTAGCCATCATCCTCCTCTCTCCCACCACCTGTACTGTGTCCAGAGAGCAGCCCACGACAGAGCCGGCCCTTTTGATGGTTTTTTCCAGCCTCCTTCTGTCTGCAGCTGTGATGTTGCTGCCCCAGCAGACCAATCCGATATGTGGGAACGTACGCGCAAGCGGCGTTTGTTGTTGTAAACGTCATCAGATCGGCCGCTCTGAACTATTATTTTCTGATCTCCGATCAAAACCGATAGAGCCATTATCGGCCCGATAAAGAGGATAAAACAAATGCATACAAAAATTTCCCCCAGAAAACTTGTGGCCCAGTGGTAGGGTGACTCCGGCGGCGCACCGGCCTGCCCCTAACCTTAACTGATGGAGCCCTACGTATAGGTAACAGATTCATTAATGAAGCAGTAGAATTTAGAAGACATGATTCCATAAAGCCTTGCCTAAATGTTTAAAGTTAAATGGAAATCTAAATACATTACCATAATCATGTATTATTATATAACATGTTTTAACAGCAGCCAAATTAGAGTGAGACTGCTTATGTTTATATTTATGTTCATGTTCATGTTCTGGTTCTCTGGAAAGCGTCTAGAGACAACATCTGTTGTATTAGACGCTATATAAATAAAATTGAATTGAATTGCTCAAGACACTTGAAATGCTGTTCAACCAATCACATAAATAAAAACAACTGTTTGCACTAAAAAGGACCACTATCTGGTGTAGCCTTATTAAGGCGCTCTCTCTCTCTCTCTCTCTCTCTCTCTCTCTCTCTCTCTCTCTCTCTCTCTCTCTCTCTCTCTCTCTCTCTCTCTCTCTCTTTCTTTTTATCTGAGAAACGCCTCTTTTTTCGGTCAGTTGCCATGACAACGTGACACTCACTGATCAACTGTTTGGACCTGAGTGAAAACTAACGCGAGCTGAAAAATCAAACGACGGATCATTGTCACGTGTGGTGAAAGCATCTTAGCTCACAGAAGCTCTGAGCTCTGTGCTAACAGCTACCAGTCATGCTACAGCGGCTGGCTGAGCCTTGTGAAGCCGCGGCTCGGTTCTCATTAACTCGGTGCGGACCTCTCGGTCAGCTGGTGGAGCAGCGGTTTGATGAGCATGGCGTCTGTTACATGTCCCGTTATGCGCGACAATGCTCAACGAAGTCGTGACGTTACCAGGTGATGAAAAAGACATCTGGTCATGTGTTGATGGAGTGCGAAAAATTAATTTAATGCAATTAATAAACAGATTAATATTTAATAAAACAGCCACCCGTCCCCGCCAAATCTCACACCTACGTTTCTGGGAAAGTTGGCAGCACTGTGTTATCTGGGATTTTAAAACCAAACAACAAATAAACCGTTTGGGATGTAAGAAACAAAAAGACATGCACTCACTTACCACCACATGCTTTCGTATTAGATGTTGATGTCTTGAATGCTGAAAGCTCCGTTCTGCCGGGCAGGCACATTTTACACTGCATTATAATGTTGTTACCTTTTGTGCGTTTGAACGCGAATAAGTCTTCCAATTTTGGCCAAGGGTTTTTGTGGTTTTTGTGGCTGGTTTCTGCCCACATTTAATTTTTTCACCATAAATTTTGTACTCAGTAACGTGAGGGGGTTCAGAGGTAGCAAAGTAAAATACTTGGGTCAAAATGTACTCGAGTAAAAGTAAAAATTACATATTTCAAAAACTACTTAGAAAATTACAAATTACTCATAAAAAGTATTCAATTACAGTAACGTGAGCAAATGTAATTTGTTACTTTCCACCCCTGTGCAAAACACTTGCTCTGAGTCCAGCCATTGACTATCTAAAGGGTGATTTTTTTTTTTTTTACCATTTTACAATATACTGTAGTTTATTGGCTATAAAGTAATACTGGAAATTAGGTAACTCTAAACCTCTACATTCTTTGGATTTTTGCAATGTCTTTAAACTAATACCTGGTGTTTTATTTTTCCACATATATTTTGATACATATGAGTCCAATGATTTAAACCAGGAAAGAGTGGTTTTGAATGGTATCATTGAGAAAAAATAATTTACTTTTGGTAAAACCATCATTTTAATGGTGGCAATTCTTCCCATGAGTGAAATGGGGAGAGAGCTCCATCTGGAAAGATCATCTTCAATTTTCTTTAAAAGCTGAACATAATTTAATTTTATTAACTCTGACAGCCTAGGGGAGATGTTTATACCTAAATATCTAATGTTCCCTGATTGTAATTGAGTATTGGTTATATTCCTAAAATTGCAGTTAACACACAAAACAGTAGATTTAGACCAATTAATGGAATAATCAGACAGAGATGAAAATCCCTCTATGAGTGCAATTGTCTGTGATAGTGAAGTACGTGAGTTCTGGAGGAAGAGGAGTACGTAATTCGCATAAAGACTTATTTTGTGCTCTAATACTTTGCATTGTATACCTTTTTTAATATTTTGATTTGTCTCACGGCTGCTGCTAAAGGTTCAATAAATATTGCAAATAGTGAGGGAGAGAGAGTGCAACCCTGTCTAGTGCCTGTTTGCAAGTTAAGACTTGTAGAGATTTGATCATTTGTCCTTACACGTGCCTTGGGAGAGCTGTATAATATTTTTATCCAGGCAATGAAAGATTCGCCAAATCCAAATTTATGTAGAGTTGCCAATAGAAACTTTCAATTTACCCGATCGAATGCTTTTTCAGCGTCTCAGGATATAATAGTAGTTTCCTGTTTATTGATACTTGAATAATCTATAATATTTAATAATCTACAAATATTAGTAGAAGAATGTCTACCTTTAATGAAACCTGTTTGATCCGGTTGTATAATAGAAGGGGTGACTCTTTTCAGACATTTGGTAAGAACCTTGCTAATTATTTTAAGGTCCACATTTATCAATGATATTGGGCGGTAGCTCAATGGGAGCAAGGGAACTTTGTCCGGTTTTTATAAAAGACTAATATTAGCAGAATTCATATTTAAGGGTAAATAAATTAAAGCTTTTATTCTCCCTAGCATTTAAGATCATTTTATCCTCATGTTGGGAGGGAGCCCGCACTCGGGCCATCTGACCTAATTTACATAACTAGGTCATTTACACAGTTAAATTTGAGTGAGTTATTCATGCCACATATCTTTGGAAAGCTAAGATTCTTGTGATTACAGCCATATAAACCATTTCAGGATATAATCAAAGCAGCTGTTATATATCGACACCACAAACAAACAAACAAAGATTTGTGCAAACGATGCAACTCATCTATTTATCTTCATAGAAATCATATGTTGAAAAATATTCCCACAAAAACGGTCTTGTTACATTCAGGAAGGCTCAGTATATCCAATCCAGTAAAGTATTTAGTCCAAAATACATCATTATAACAGTAAATATCCACAAACAGCCGCTGCATCATTAGAAATTAGCCACTTGATGTGCCACATTTTCAACTTTCATTCATTTTTAATTCTGGTTCTGATTGACACCTATTTGGACCAATCGGACCATTCCTCTGGCCGTCCACAGCCATCAACAGCCAATGACCGTCTGTGTTGGAAATAGGCTCATGCCCCCCTTTTGTCATGAAAAAATGAGCCAATTGCAGCCAATCATGCTGATGACAGGCACATTCTATAGCCAATGAGATCCTGAACACGACGACGTATGACACCACGGGGTCTCTATAAAAACCTGCAGCATGTTTTTTTTTCCTTTAACAGTATGTTAGTTTTTTATTATTTGTCTTTTTGTTTTACCATGGTCAAGTACGGTCAATCTTGGTATGTCTAGCACGCTTAACGTAATAACGTTTAATGCCTTGGTCACCCAATTAAGCAGAAAAGAGTTCTTACATTTTTGAAAAAGGAAAAAATAGCAGTGGCCTTTCTACAAGAAACACATCCGTCCAATGAGGAGCACAAAAAACTTAAGAGAGACTGGGTTGGGCAGGTATATTTCTCTAGCTTCACTGGCAATAAAAGAGGAACGGCAATACTGATTCACAAAAATCTGCCTTTCATTTTTAAAGACCAACATACCGACTACGAGGGTAGGCATATACTAATCCAAGGTATGCTATATGGGCGAGAACTAACACTGCTTAACATATACGCACCTAATGAAGATCGCCCTAAATTCATGTTAGATATGATCACCTTATTTAACCAATATAACACAGACTTTGGAATTATCTCTGGAGACATCAACTGCTGTATGGACGGTAATCTGGATAAATCCTCACCCACATTGTCCAATCCTAATGCATCAAAGACTTTGAGGTTAGCCTCGAATGATGTAGGTCTTGTTGATGTGTGGAGGGAACTTAACCCCACAGTGAGAGATTACACTTTCTATTCGGCTAGGCACAAATCATATTCTCGATTAGACTTTTTTTCTTTTACCCCAGGAACATCTCTCATCCATCATTTTGTGTGATATAGGGCCCATTCTTATATCAGATCATTCTCCAGTCCATTTTAAGCTATCCCTCCCTCAACAGATGCACCAGACTAAACATTGGAGATTTAACTCTTCACTTTTCACAAGTATCGAAGCCTGCAATAATATTAGAAGGTGGCTGGAACAGTACAGACAGGACAACGCAGCCTCCCCTGTTTCTTCAGCAATAATGTGGGATGCAGCTAAAGCTGTAATCAGGGGTCAACTGATCTCTTACACATCTGCAAAGAAAAGAACTATCGTTCAACAAACAGAACAACTTAAGAAGGAGTTAATCAATCTGGAACAATCCCACAAACAATCGCCTACGGATGAAAATATGAAGAAACTAAATGCAGTCAGAACTAGTCTTAATCTCGTCCAAACTGAACATGTTAAAAAACTCATGTTCTTCACTAGACAGCGATATCACGAATACGGTAATAAGCCCAGCAGGCTTCTAGCCTATCAACTTAAAAAAGAACGCGCAGATAGAACAATAAAATGCATACGTAATGCGACAGGCCAATTGAAATATAATACACAAACAATACAGTCCTTATTTTTTGACTTTTATAAACAGCTTTACACGTCAGAGAATCCCTCCGAAACGGACATCCATGCATTCCTGGATGATTTATCTTTATCCTCTATCTCGGAGGGCGAGAAGGAACAGCTGAGTGCTCCATTCACCTCAGATGAGGTGCTACACGCAATTAAGTCAATGCCATCCGGAAAAACTCCAGGTTTGGATGGATATTCGGTAGAGTTCTATAAGGCCTTCTGGCAAATTGAGCCCCTCTTTATGCCCATGCTCACAGATTTTTTTTGAAAATGGAACCCTTCCTGAGTCCATGAAGACGGCGATAATTACACTAATACATAAGAAGGACAAAGACATTGCTGAATGCACCTCATTTCGCCCAATTTCACTACTTCCAGTTGACTTTAAGATAATATCGAAATTAATTGCACACAGGCTTGAGGACCTCCTACCCCAGTTCATCAAGGCTGACCAATTTGGCTTTGTGAAGGCACGCTACGCCTCTGACAATGTTCGAAGGTTACTTAATGTGATTGACCACTCGGCCCTATACAACAAACCAGCCCTACTGGTATCTCTTGATGCAGAAAAAGCGTTTGATAGGGTCGAGTGGTCATATCTATTTGCCGTCCTGGAGAAATTTAATCTAGGTGAGAAGTGCATTGGGTGGATTAGGGCTATGTATAGCAACCCGCAAGCTCAAATATGCATTAACGGCACCCTCACTGAAAAATTTGGTTTATACAGAGGCTGTCGGCAGGGATGCCCTCTATCCCCGTTTTTATTCAACATGGCGATTGAACCACTAGCAGAAGCCGTACGGGCCAGTGAAAAGATTATCGGTATTGATATCGGGAAAACAAATATTATAATTTCACTGTATGCTGATGATATAATTTTATACCTGACCAAGCCGGAGAGATCGATCCCAGCAGTTTCAGACCTCATCACCAAATTTGGAATGATATCAGGCTATAAAATAAATCTGACAAAATCCAACGCTTTACTATTGAACTCCCCAATCTCTCACAAACTCAAGACCGTCTCACCTTTCACCTGGGCTCAGAATGGCTTTAAGTATCTCGGTATAAATATGCCTCCCAAACTCAAAGATCTTTATCAGTTAAATTTTGTCCCATTACTTAAAAAGATTAAGGACGAGTTAGAACATTGGACTATGCTCCCCATTTCATTTCTCGGGCGAATTAATGTAATTAAAATGAACATATTACCTAGGGCTGGGCGATATGGCCTTTTATTATCTCGATATTTTTAGGCCATGTCACGATACACGATATACATCTCGATATTTTGCCTTAGCCTTGAATTAACACTTTGATGCCTACAATCACACCAGTATGATGATTCTATATGTCTAAATTAAAACATTCTTGTTCATACTGCATTAATATATGCCCTTTTTAAACTTTCACGCAAAAAGGGGGAATAAGTCAAATTTACCAAAACTGTATTTATTAAACAGTTACTAAGCAGTGAGTGGCACAAACATAAAAAGTGTAATTTCAAAATAGAAACTGCACGTTGCATCTCTGACTCCCTGTCTGAAGAACATCTTCTAAGAACATGTTCTGGTCCTGGTTTTACCAGGATGACCAGGTTTTACCTGGTTTCACCAGGATGAGCTGCTCTGAGCAGCAGGGGCCCCTTAGAGCACCTTTATATTAAATTGTAGGTGCAGGGACTGCAATGTTTCATCCTCTCCTCCTTTACTTTGCATCACTTTCACTTATTGTTGGAAATATGACGTAATATAGTCTTGTTTGACTTTGTTTCAATGATAGTGATTGATTTCATGTGGCCACATTTAAGCAACACTAATGTTTCTCAGTTCTGGAAGAGAAAATCCTGAATTATGGTCCGCGTTAAATCAACGCAGAACCTACGGCGTAGAGTACGCGGCGACGCGCACTTACGCCGTAGGCTCTGCGTTGGTGTAACGCGGGACCATAAATCAGCCTAAAGGCTCGGCTGCGCGTGTCGCGCTAAGCGGCTCTTCAGTTCTCCACAGAGCCGTTCGCGTCGTGCGAGGAGAAAACATCCCCTCCCGTCTTTACTAAACCGTTTAGCTTTGAAAAGAGTCCGCCGCGCGTAGCAACCACGCAGATGAGCTCACGGCGCAAACAGGCCGAGTTTGGGAAAGTTAAAGCGGGGAAGTGACCGGCGGCCAGCAGCGCCACCAGGAGCTGGTCGTGGGGCCAATGATAATGCACACACGACAACACGTGACTGACATGTGTAACAGGGTGCGCTTGTTTTATGTCTCAGAGAAGGAGAGACGAGACGAGAGAGCAATAAAAGCCTGTAATTTAATGCCCGCGGCTAAAAGCTAAATGCAATGAAAATTTATACTCGAATATGCACGATAGAGTCATTTTGTACATCGCACAGAGTAGAAGCCGAGATACATCGGCTATACTCGATATATCGCCCAGCCCTAATATTACCATGTTTCAGCTATTTATTTCAGTCACTGCCCTGCTATTTAAATAAATCGTTCTTTAAGTCCGCAAATAAAATGCTGACATCCTTTATCTGGAAAAACTCTTCTCCTAGGATAGCTTTTAAAACTCTAACAAAGTCCAGAAAGAAGGGTGGGCTGGGACTGCCAGATTTTCAGATGTACTACTGGGCTGCCCAGACGAAGGGCCTGATTGGTTGGGTACAAAAACGTGATAATGCTCACTGGATTGACATAGAAGAAGAACTCTGTCTCCCTACACCCATAACCTCGCTACCGTTTATCAACAATATAAACACACTAAACCTGGTAACAAGAACCTATGTAGTTTGTAACACTCTTAGGGCGTGGCAAGATGTGAAAAAGTTCTGTGGAGTCTCAGACAGAATTTCTAGGCTTGCCCCTTTATCGTTAAACCCAGATCTGCCACCATTGATTGGAAAATCCCTGTTTGCAAAGTGGAAGGAGAACGGTATAAATCAGTTCCGACACCTGTTCACCAAAAGCACACTCAAATCCTTTCCAGATATAAGATCAGAATTTGAAATCCCGAAACAAGATTTTTATAAATATTTGCAATTACGCCCCTTAATTACCACTCTGAAAGGGGAGGGTCGACTATTATGGGCTCAAATTAATGCCATAAGTATTTTGTATCTGTAAATAAACTTTGTACTTGTAGAAATATTTTGTGCGTGTGAAAAAAATATTTGTACTTTACATTTACATTTTACGTCTCATTTATTCATTCACACACGCACTAATATACTTGGGAAACAGTTAGGCACCAAATATAATATATTTAATTTTCTCAGACGGCAAAAATAAGAACTTTATTTATCCCACACAGGAGTAATTCATATCAGCTATAGAGAACAAGGTAGTGCCGAAAAACAATATATATCCTCCCTCACAGAAATAGAGACATATTTTTTTTTATCAACAAAACGAATAAAAAAAAATTCAAATAACAAAATAACATATTTGAACCATTTTTCAGACAATAAAATAACAATAACATAAAATGTAATGTAATGTGTAAAGATGTAAAATATGCTTTGTTAATGAGAGAATATGTTTCTGTATTTTTCTTATTTTTGTGAGGGGGGATATATATTGTTTTTCGGCACTACCTTGTTCTCTATAGCTGATATAACATGAGTTACTCCTATGTGGGATCAATAAAGTTCTTAATTTTTGCCGTCTGAGAAAATTAAATATATTATATTTGGTGCCTAATTGTTTCCCAAGTATATTAGTGCGTGTGTGAATGAATAAATGAGACGTAAAATGTAAAGTTCTTTGTAGAAAGGTGCTTTATGAAAATAAGTCCATTTACTTGTATTAGTTTGCAGCCCAGTCTTGCCACATCCAATATGGCGGCGACGTCAGTAGGCGATGCAATGATCTGATTGGCTCTCCAGAAACCCTTTGAAACCCGTGCCAAAGATCGCTGATTGGCTGTTAGTTTTGGCACGTCAAAACACTGCCAAAACTCGTAGTTGTAAAAAAAGTTTGTAGCTTTGGTAAAAAAAGTTTGTAGCTTTGTAAAAAGTTTGTAGCTTTTGCAAAAAAAGTTTGTAGCTTTGTATCTACAAGTACACATTTTTTTTGCAAGTGCAAATATTTTTTGCCGGTACAAATATTTTTTGCACATGCACAAAATATTTCTACAAGTACAAATATTTTTTTTACACGCACAAAATATTTCTACAAGTACAAATATTTTTTGCAAGTACAAATATTTTTTGAACACGCACAAAATATTTCTACAAGTACAAAGTTTATTTACAGATACAAAATACTTATGGCATTAATTTGAGCCCATAGACTATCTTTGGGGTTAACGGACCTAGAGGAGATCTTGGTGAACTCCAAATCAGTAAAAGGTAAAATTTCTGTGATTTACAGTGTTCCATTACACCCTCGTAGCTCTTCTCGGACCTCACTCAAAAATATCTGGCAAAAGGACTTGGGATGTGACCTCAGTGAGGATCAGTGGGATAGTATGTGTCGGAATATCTTTATTTCACTGTCTTGTAATAAGATAATTGAACAGAATTATAAATTTATGCACAGGATGTACTTTATGCCACTCTGGCTAAGTAAGATGTTTCCTAACTCATCCCCTAGATGTCATCGCTGCAAAGCATGCATAGGGTCAACTATGCACATCTTTTGGGAATGCAGAAAATTACAGCACTTTTGGGAGGCTGTGCATGACTTAACTGTCAAGGTTGTACAGACCCCTCTAGACTGTACACCAATACGTTACCTTTTTGGTACAGAACGGGACAAGACACTGGACCCCACACACACGAAGAGGATTGCTATGATATCCTACATAGCGAAGAAATGCATCCTACTCAACTGGAACCAGCACAAACCCCCTACATTTAACCTGTTTAAACAAACCTTGAATGACACTTTGCGTCTGGAACAACGCACATACACGCTAAAAAATAAGGGAGATGTTTTTCTCAGAATATGGCAACCGCTCATGGACCTCTGACATTCATCCAGCATGGCTGGCCATGCCAGGATTCTGTGTACATAAAGAGACACATATGCACTATGACCATCGTTTATTTGATTTGATTATTTATGTATTTGATTTACAAGTTGTCCTTTTACTTTCGGTAACCATTTCTTCTTTTGTTCTTTTTGTCTTGATTTTTCTTTGTTGTCTTTGTCCCGTATGTCTTTAAAATGCTAAAAAAAAATAAAAATATAATTTAAAAAAAAAAAAAAAAAAAAAAAAAAACCTGCAGCATGAGCGCTGAGCGTAATCTGAAAACTTTGAGCAAAGTGAGCAAAAACCAGTGAGCAAAACTGAGCGTCTCCAAATGGCCATTCTTGGAAACGCCTAGACATAGTCTGACAAAAACAAGTGTAACTCATTTTCTGTGCCATTTTTATCAATTTTGATGTTGCACTAGATAAGGCTTCAGGCTGTGATCCCATTGTGTTTTCCAGCTAATAAGCCAAGTATTCACTCATATGCAGACATGTAATTACAAACAAATTTAAGGCGGAAAGAAAAAACCTTCTATTTCAGTGTGTTCAAAGTTAGATTACTCAATTCTAGTAGCAGTTACAGTGATTCTGAAAGGTGAAGAAAAAAACTTCAGAGTGTTACCTTTCAAAAGAGACCAGAACCATCCATGTACGTCAAACGGTTCAAGAATAGCTTTCAATTTACTTTGGGTACGCCTTGGATAGGTGTTTTTGGCAACTTTTACAAGTGTGGGAAGAGGTTATAAAATGTTGGCGCTAATATGCTCCAGAATTCCTTATAGAAATCGGCTGGGAAGCCGTCTGGGCCCGGAGCTTTATTATTGGGCATATGTTGAAGAACTTCATGAAGTTCTCCTATTGAGAGCGGTGAGTCTAAATTCGTAACCTGTTCCTGATCTAACTTTGGCAGATTAATTTCTCCAAGAAACTCATTGATGAATTGGTCAGATGGTTCAATTTGTGACGAGTATAGTTT
Organism: Cololabis saira; assembly: GCF_033807715.1. Lineage (NCBI taxonomy): Eukaryota > Metazoa > Chordata > Actinopteri > Beloniformes > Belonidae > Cololabis > Cololabis saira. The sequence continues at coordinate 42,854,633 of NC_084601.1, forward strand.
ATAGTAGAAGTCTCTAAAAACTGAATTTATTAAACAGGGATCATGTGTAACATCCCCTGACTGGTCCTTAATAGATGTTATGGTTGTTTTTTTCTTTGTTTATTTTTAATTGATTGGCTAAATATTTTCCCGATCTGTTAGCGTGTGCAAAGTTTTCCAAGGCGGAGCCTTTGGCTGCGTGCCAATTGAATCCCTCGCCCTCGTTTTCTTCACTAACCCTAACTTTTGCGTGTTCCCGTGAAGGTAGTGGTGTCCCAATTCCTCTTTTCACCTAGGGGGAGGGGGCATAACGAGGGCTAGGGGCTGAGAATAGCCCCTTCAAAAGGAGGGTTTTCAGATGCTGACTTCGCGAGCGGCTTCGTGGCTGACATTTCTTATTTTTTTGTGACTAAAATCAATATTTTGAGTTAGTTTCTGCATAAAAATGCGTTTTGATTAAATTTCTAATTGCAAACCAATATTTTACTTTCATAATATTCACTCAGTGAATGTACATAATCCTTTTTTTTGTCCGTTGTTCGCTAAGATCGCGCAGGAGTAAAGGCTGTTAGGTTACGCCGTAGGCTACGTAAGCTACGCCGTAAGCTACGCCGTAGCCTACGTAAGCCACGCCGTAGGCTCTGCGTAGATTTGACTCGCCGACCGAAGGCAAACGGGTAGACTCGTCTCAGAGAAATAGAGAGAAATAATCCTGTGACCCGTGAGATTTGTTTTGGATGTTTCTGATATAATAGTTTTCAGAAACCACAAAGTAATCCAGCTGTTATCTGGGTAATTTACACACTTTCAGATAAAGTTGCCGAAGACCAAGCCAGAATAAAGGGATTTATGGTTCCGCGTTACACCAACGCAGAGCCTACAGCGTAAGGTCTGCGTCTATGTACGCGGCGACGCGCGCCATACGCCGTACCCTACGCCGTAGGCTCTGCGTCGATTTAACGCGGACCCAAGCTCCGGAGCCGGCAGACAGACATCTCGAAATTTCGGAGCAAACTTCTTAACAGGCGTTATTTGGATAAACTGAGCCCCGGTTGCGGATCTTAAAGGCTACCTTTTATACCTGGAAAAAAATATCAAAACTTAATAAAGTGCCATAACAGCGCTACAGCTGAAATTAAAACAGCTTTTGGCTCTCAGCTTCCTGATCAGGGTAGGGATGGAAACGAGGGGTAGGGGGAGAATTGGGACAGGCACCTGGGCCAAGTGCCCTAGATTTCAAGTGCCCTAAAATCTCCCCCTTCTTTTTTAGGGGTTAGGGAAGAAAAAAAGTGCGAGTGGAGAAAAGAAGGGCGAGTGAAGTTGAATTGGGATTGGGCCTAAGTACTAGAAACTGCATTTATGCGTCAATTATTTTATTTAATTCTATTTTAGTTTTCCTTATTCTATTAAGGATATGTTCATCTGCAGAGGTCTGGAAGGCCTCCTCTAGCATTTTTATTTCACATTCTAATTATTTTGTTTTTAAGTTATCTTTCCTTTTCTTATTTGAGGAAAAGGCAATTATTTTGCCTCGCATTACTGCTTTTCCTGCTTCCCATAGAACGCTCGCTGATATTTCTGGGCTGATCATTATTTTGCAAAAATATGTCCCATTCTTTCTTAAAAAAATTAATAAAGTCGGGGTCTTTGAGCAATGATGTATTAAATCTCCAATTTTTGGAGGATGGTACGTTCCCCCTCTTCCCCAGAGTGAAAGAAACTGGTGCGTGATCGCTAATATTAATTGGGTGAATTTGGGATTCTGAGATATCTCTCATCAGAGAGCTACTGACTAATAATAATAATAAATAATAATCTAACCTAGAATGTGAGTGATGAACAGCTGAGAAAAAAGTGTAGTCCCTAAGGATTGGGTGGAGAGAACGCTATGTATCGCAAAGACCCAGATCATTGATATATTGCTTGACAATACTTGCTGACTGCCAACTCCTGTATCCGCCTGCCTTACTGAGCCTGTCCACTCCAGGGTCCAGAACCATGTTGAGGTCTCCTACGACGATGAGTGTGTTGTCTAGGTGAGCAGAAAGTGAGGTGAGAAAGGAGTGAAAAAACGAGGAGTCATCAACCTTTGGACCATATACATTAGAAATACATAAATTCAGGCTTTGAATTTGCAAGACTAATATTAAATATCTACCCTCTGAGTCAATGTGTGTGTCCTTTACAGTAAAATTTACTCTCGTATTAATGAGAATCGCTACCCCACTTTGACTGGAGTTGTAACAGGCTGAGAAAAAAACGGAAACTGCCATGGCCAATGTATCTGCTGAAGCTTTAACTAGGTGGGTTGCTTGTAGTAGGACAATGTCTGCCTGCAGGGTTTGTATCTGATTTAGAAGTTTTAATCTCTTTAATCTGTCCCGGCACCATTTACATTCCAAGTGACGAACTTTAATTTATCCATAATCCAATCATTGAAAGTAACATTATATGTAAATAGTAATGTTGCATGAGGAACTGTTGCATATGTGTGTGCCATGTTATTCTAAATGTATAATATGTGTAGTTGTACCAAACAGAAAGTGCAGCAGAGTGAGACATAGAGGGTAAGAAGAGAAAAGGGAACATTTATAAAAGGAATGGGAAATTGGGGTGAGGTGGGGGGGAGAGAAATAATTCTAATCATAATGAAAAAATAGAGAAGAAAGAGAAAGAAAAAGAAACGATCACCAATGTGTGCCTATGACTTACTGAGACTAGCAGAGCAAGAATTATTAATACAATAATATGTGCTGAAGTTTTTATGAAGCTGTATCTAATCTAATCACCATTTAGTGAGAAAGAAAGAGAAAAGAAGAAAGTAAATTTGTACTCATCTTTTAGCAGAGCCAAGGAGTGATGTTGGGGTCGCGATACAGTTGTCCGTTCACGTACAGCTTGTCCACGGTGATGACAGCACGAGCTCCCTCCGTAATGAGCTTCTTCCGGACCTGGAAGAGGACTCGGCGATGGTCCAGGATCTCCCGGGGGAACTAGTCGTTCACGGAGAACGGCAATACGCGTAGCTGTGGTCCCCGGCTTCTCACCTGTTCCTTCTGCTTATAGTGTTCAAATTTGGCAACAAAGGGTCTAAGTCTCTGGGCTTCCGATCTTCTTCCTCCTAGGCGATGGACGCGGTGAAACGTGATGGAGTTCGCCAGATCTTCTGGTAGTTTCAAGTGGGTTTGGATGAAATCCTGGACGGTTTGTTCAGGATCTTCATCAGACTTCTCTGGAATCCCAGCAAACACTAGGTTGTCCCTCATGCTGTGGGCCTGAAGGTCTAAAGCAGCCTCTTTCATGGATTTATTTTCCCTTTTTAAGCTGGCTCATCCCCTCTGTTAGATTTTTTACAGACTCTTTTAAATCCCGGTTTTCAGCCGCGAGCAATTCAACCTGCCGTTGGCTGAATTCCAGGGAGGTCTGCAGTGCTTGTATCTCCCTGTGCAAGACCTCAAGGAGGGACAGACGGTTCTCAAAGCTATTCAACCGGGTGTCGATGGAGTGGTGGTCTGTGGTGGTGTTACCTGGGGGTGATATGGCTCCAGGTGATTTTTCATCTCGGGATCTCTTGGACAATGATATGATATACTCCTCCAGAGAATCTAAGGTTTCTACCTGATCCAGATTATTTATACGTATATAACCTCTCGGTCAAATAAGTTTTCGCTAATGTATTCTTGCTATTTGTATGATAACCGAAATGTATTTTTCAGCTCGACATTGAATGCTGCTGCCTCGTGCTCCTACCACATCTCGCGAGAACTCAGCCTCCTCGCGAGAACTGAGCCTCCTCCGACAACTCAGCCACCGCTTCTAAACAATGGCGGAAGCTCCGGCCAGCGGAGATAGTTGTGGGCGTAGTTTCACGCAGTGGAGGCCGACCTATGGAAATGAATCCTGTCGTTACATAACGACAGGTGCAGAATCTGAGCGGCTCGTAAAAGTGACATGACACTGGAAGGATCCTCCGGGCGGGGTGAACGGACACTGCAGAATTTGGTTTATTTACTCCTCCTCTGTGTTGGCAGGGTGAAGGGAGACCACTTTATATATGTTAACAAAAGAAAAAACGTGTTTTTCATAATAGGTCCCATTTAAATCAAATCAGTAATGAGATAATGTCTGCCTCCACTAAACATCATTCGGCAGAACTGCATTCTCTCTGGTCCCCGATTATAGGCTTCATTACCTAGTAGGGTCGGGTGGGTGGTGATACATACATAAATATCTTCACTGTTTCTCATTATCATTTGCTGCATCGGCAGGACTTGGAGCTCTCCAGTGTCCCGGCGGCTCTGGTTGAACGGCTCGACAAACCATCTCCGATCGCGCTGTTTTCTTTACCGAGATCATAAAAAAAGCAGAGCAGTGATCTCCTCTCCATCCCTTGTTGCTGTCTTGTTTATTTATCTTTACTCCACCAACTCGAAATATTGAATCACTTTTCTAAGCCAACGGCGCGACGCAACTCAAACAGCAGGTGTATCCGCCCCTTTAATCTGATTGGTTTACGAGTAAATCGTCCCCCACATGGGGTGCGCTCTTATGATTGGCTGAAACAAAGGAAGATATCTGATTTGTTGCAGATCCTTCCGTGTTTAAAAAAACAGATTTGTGATTCAAGTCACATCAGGGGAGTCTCAAAAGTCACACGCAAATCCAGCGTAGCCTACGGACAAAAAAAAGTTTGCAAATCAGGTTATATTTGTGTGTGCATCAAAAATACATGTGTATCTTGTCCTACGCACGTGTGAATTGTTCTGTGAATTTGTGAATCGGTCTTTGAATTTGTGAATCTTGTCCTGTGCATTTGTGAATTATGAGACTGTTCTAGCTCCATACTTGAAACTGAAAAGGCTTTTGATAATGCAGCCAAGATAATGTAAGTCATCTTCTCTGTTACAGAATCATAAAGGAAGATCCAAAAGACACTGCTGTGATGATTGCGAACAAGTCTTCACCACTTCATCAAACCTGAAGATCCATAAGAAAACTCACAATGGTGATAAACCATACAGCTGTGATCAGTGTGGAGCGGCTTTTACCCATAAAAGTAACCTAACGAGACACCAACATATTCACACTGGAGACAAGCCTTACAGCTGTGATCAGTGTGGGGCGGCTTTTGCCGAGCAAGGTGCTCTAACGAGACACCAACGCATTCACACTGGAGACAAGCCTTACAGCTGTGATCAGTGTGGAACGGCTTTTGCCCAGCAAGGTGGACTAAAGCGACACCAACGTATTCACACTGGAGACAAGCCTTACAGATGTGATCAGTGTGGGGAAGCTTTTGCCCAGCAAGGTCATCTGACAAGTCACCAACGTATTCACACTGGAGACAAGCCTTACAGCTGTGATCAGTGTGGAACGGCTTTTGCCCAGCAAGGTGATCTAAAGCGACACCAACGTATTCACACTGGGGGAAAGCCTTACAGGTGTGATCAGTGTGGAGCAGATTTTATCCGGCAAGGTGATTTGACGACTCACCAACGTATTCACACTGGAGACAAGCCTTACAGGTGTGATCAGTGTGGAGCGGTTTTTGCCCGGAAAGGTCATTTGACGAGTCACCAACGTATTCACACTGGGGAAAAGCCTTACAGGTGTGATCAGTGTGGAGCAGCTTTTGCCCATCAAAGTAGCCTAACGACTCACCAACGTATTCACACTGGAAACAAGCCTTACAGATGCGATCAGTGTGGAGCAGCTTTTGCCGAGCAAGGTGCTCTAACGAGACACCAACGTATTCACACTGGAGACAAGCCTTACAGGTGTGATCAGTGTGGAGCGGCTTTTGCCCAGCAAGGTGCTCTAACGAGACACCAACGTATTCACACTGGAGAGAAGCCTTACAACTGTGATCAGTGTGGAGTTGCTTTTGCCCAGCGAGGTCATTTGACGAGTCACCAACGTATTCACACTGGAGACAAGCCTTACAGGTGTGATCAGTGTGGAACGGGTTTTGCCCGGCAAGATGCTCTAACAAGTCACCAACGTATTCACACTGGGGGAAAGCCTTACAGGTGTGATCAGTGTGGAGCGGATTTTATCCGGCAAGGTGATTTGACGACTCACCAACGTATTCACACTGGAGACAAGCCTTACAGGTGTGATCAGTGTGGAGCGGTTTTTGCCCGGAAAGGTCATTTGACGAGTCACCAACGTATTCACACTGGAAACAAGCCTTACAGGTGTGATCAGTGTGGAGCAGCTTTTGCCCATCAAAGTAGCCTAACGACTCACCAACGTATTCACACTGGAAACAAGCCTTACAGATGCGATCAGTGTGGAGCAGCTTTTGCCGAGCAAGGTGCCCTAACGAGACACCAACGTATTCACACTGGAGACAAGCCTTACAGGTGTGATCAGTGTGGAGCGGCTTTTGCCCAGCAAGGTGCTCTAACGAGACACCAACGTAGTCACACTGGAGAGAAGCCTTACAACTGTAATCAGTGTGGAGTTGCTTTTGCCCAGCGAGGTCATTTGACGAGTCACCAACGTATTCACACTGGAGACAAACCTTACAGATGTGATCAGTGTGGAGTGGCTTTTGCCCGGCAAGATCAAATGACGAGACATCAACGTATTCACACTGGATAAAAAGTGTACATCTGTGATCAGTGCTGATATCATTTATTTTGAGAGTTCAGTTAAAAGGCACCAATGTAGTTTAGTTAATTTAGTTTGAAAGAAATAATTCTTGTGGTTAGATTGTGGGAAACATTTTGAATATTTTTTTTAAAAAGCAGCAGATTCTTACAAGTGTAAGAGCTGTTCAGTTATAACCAGATTTAGAAAATGAAGTATTCAGTTCAAAAGTCTTTATTTTGAACATGATGGTAGTGCAAGTAACAGACATGCTCAAACATACTTGAACAATGAATGCAATAGATTCTTTTTTGTTTGAAGCAGCAGCAGTTTTGACATGTTGAAAATAAGTAGGAAGTAAAAAAAACTTCTCTTACCCCTTGAACTCAATACCATGTTTTCACATAGACCCTTGTTATTAGATGTCACAAATTCATATTAACAATTTTACACAGTGTAAACATATTGTGGTATACATAAGTATAAATTTGCAGATACCTGGGTGATTATTGCCATTTGCAGTTACATGTCCCTCTACTATATAAACACTATTTACCCTGTATTCATCTATACATAAAAGCATTCATTATTTACTGTGTACAATCTTATTCATTACGGGCATTCTCGTGTGTGTGTGTGTGTGTGTGTGTGTGTGTGTGTGTGTGTGTGTGTGTGTGTGTGTGTGTGTGTGTGTGTGTGTGTGTGTGTGTGTGTGTGTGTGTGTGTGTGTGTGTGTGTGTGTGTGTGTGTGTGTAAAATAATAGACAGATACACACATTTCCACGTACATATACACCCACAAGTCCAGTCCATCCTCTCACCCAGCGCAGAATGAGGAAGTCAGCCATCTCGATCGGCCAGCACAATACAAATGATGAGAAAAGATATGAGAAATATTTGTTGGGCCACAGTCCCATATGAACTATGGATTGTGTGATTATATGAACAGTTGAGGCCTTGGGTCAGCTTTAAGGCCCAGTTCTGGGGCCTCAGGCTGAGACCAGCCTCGAGTTTATGATACCTGACCGCATGGTTTGGAACAAAGGAAACCCCATGGACGCAAAGCTCAACCAGGATTTGCATCTAAGCCCTGCAGTGATAAGGAACATCCCCTGATTGGACACAGACCCCAAGCCACAGGGGGGGCCTTGACTTCCTGGGCCAGCTATAAAAGGAAAAGCTCTCTTCTCCTCTGCTCTGTCCGTTTTGCAGCGAGTGGCACGCAAGTTTTCTGAGCCCAAAGAGGAGCCGAACCAGGGTCCCTGCAGGCCTCGACGTGAACGCCTTTGGACCGACCTGGAGCTGAAGGAGGCCCAACTGCTGTGCCCATGTATTCCCCTCATCCACACTGGTCCTCATTTGGACCGGGAGGGAGAGAGAGACGCTCTATATCAGGATCCCCTGCTGAGCGTAACTACTCTTTGTTTCAAGAAACACTGACCGGCCGGATCAAACCACTTTCTCTTCATTTACAAAGATTCACGTAAGAGGCTGTTCTTTGTCTGGGCAGAGAAACTTAGTAACACATTTTGAAAGTTAGTTTTACGTTGTGAGCCGGACTGGTGATCCCGTCACAACTGTGCTCATTAGTTGAGTGTGTTTGTTTATCTTGTTGTTTTCTCCCCTCATTCTGCTCCTACTACCACCCCCACCCCCCCTTCAGGTAATCTGAAGTTTTGTGTACATGTTTAGTTAGTTGTTGTTTTTGGGTAGTTTAGCCATCAGAATTTATCCGAAGTGTTATTTTATCATCTTCTTGACACTTGTGTAAATAAATTCTGATTAATTTGAATGAGAGAAGTTGTTTGTGCTTATTTGTCACAACTGTTGTTGCCAAGGCCTTTGTTCAAACTCCTCCCTTCACTATTATTCTGAAGAATAATCTACCTTGAGACTGATTTTTGCTGTTTATTAGTTTAGTTATCTTTTTCTTGATTAAATCAGGTGGTGCCCCGTTTTGATTAAGTAATTTTGATAATTCAATTTGATAATCTACTTTATTAATTATTAATGATTGTCCTTCGACAATCATATATATATTTATATATATAAATACACATACTTTGATCTACTTCCAAATCCTGTTTCCATAGTTTGCCCTCAATGATTAGATTTGTGTTAATTAAACAACCTCAGACCACATCAGAAAAGGCTCTGTGGTGCAATGGCAGCGCGTCCGACTCCAGATCAGAAGGTTATGTGATCAACTCACATCAGGGTCATAATGAACTTTCAGCTTTTTTATTTATCCATCCTCACGAGCAGTGGCGGCTTGTCAATCAGGGGCGCTAGGGCGCCGCCCCCAATAAAATTACAAGAAAAAATATAGACACAGTACACATAAATTACATAAAAAAAAAGTAATTATCACATCTGTGCACTCATAAAATGTGTCTGACTTTTAATTTTTCAAGCCTTCCCATCCCATACTGGGTTTATTCAGAGTTGTTTTTTGTGCAGACAGAAATACAGAGGTTTCAATGGCGAGGGGCGCCGGCCAAATGAGTGTTTATTTATGTTCTTAAACTTTTCTTCCATGTGACTTCATGCTGGTCTCTAATTGGTTACTCAAAGACTCTCCTCCGTGGCCAATCAGCGTGTTTTCTGTCATTCTTCATCCAATCTGATTGATTCATGAGCTGTCAATCAAAGTCACGCCCCTGACGGTGTAGACGTGCGATTGCATCTGTCACTCGCTACAAACGGACAGGAGACAATGGCAGCAGAAAAACTAAATTTGGTTGTTTCATTACAAAATAATAATTTCACGAGGCGTTCGCCAGAGGAAAAGAACCCTAATCCTAACCAGTGTGGACTAAGTAACGCCGTTAGTTTTGCAGTAACTAATACTCTAACGCATTACTTTTTAAATTCAGTAACGCAATTACCGTTACCAAACGGTGCGTTACTCCGTTATTTCTGGCTACAGTGAAGCTTTTTTCCCCCACATGCGAAGACCAGAGGAAACGTAGCGGCCATGCGTTCAAAAACATCATGGTCATGGCGAGCCAAGAAAAGGCGAGTTTCTCAACGTGGAGATATTGTCATTACAACAATCCCTGGTTTTTCACAGGGTTTATGTTACAAAAAGAACCCGTGATAAGTGAAATTCCTTTTATAATTATTATAGAAGGCTTCAAATTGCGGAGATCAGCACCGCCTCGCACGTATTCCACTGCTCTTCTGAGCCGCTGCATCCCGACCCTGTAGCGTCTTTTTCTCCTAAAGCCGCGGTGCAGGTGTGTTTTTTCCAGAGAAGAAAATAGTTATGGGTCGTTGTTGACGCTCTTTTTTCATTCTGGGCAAAAAGATTCTTATAAACCGACGTGCTACCATGGATTATATCTGAGACTGTAATGAACGATTCATCAAAGGTTCTTGAGCTGCTGCTGAAGCTCATTGGCCGTTCTCAGCTTGTTGCTAAGCGACCAACGTTATTGACACAGGAAGTGAAAAAGCGGGGAGACTGTTTAGCCAATCAGAATGCAGAACACGATGCACAATGCAAATCCATACAGTACCTGCTGAAATGAAGGCTAGAGGGGCATGAAATGGGAACATTTAAAATAATGTTTTTATTTAAAGTAACTAAAAAGTTACTTTTCATAGTAACACATTACTTTTTGGTCTAACTCAGTTACTAACTGAGTTACTTTTTAATGAAGTAACTGTTAGGTCTAAATCAACATTACATAAATTTGTAACGAGGAAAGACAGAGACTGGCTTGAATGGTCTTTTAACACACTTCTGCAGAAGGGGAAGAGCAACGCAACAGGGGCAGAGCCATGGATGTATTAATAGAACTGGATCGGACGTCAAAAATGGCCGCCCATTCATTTCAATGCATTCTGCTCAGCCAGCGCATCCGCCGAAAAAATCTCTCACTTCCGGGTTTACTTCCGCATACAGCGGCCCATAGAGCATGCGCAGTTGAGTCACCTCCCATGATGCTCTGGGGCCTCCCATCATGCCCCGGGGCAATGACGCGAATATTAATATAATATGTATTAATATAATATATTAATTAATGTATATTATTACATGTATAGCATTACATATATTATTAATGTATTAATATAATATAATTATATAATATATATTAATATAAAACATCCGTGGAATGCTCGGACACGGCTGTGACGTCAGCCGTGACGTCACGCCCAGAAAGAGACTTTTCTTTTACTTTTCTGGCCGTTATAAAACATTTTTGACGGATATAAAGTCCATGATTTAAAAATATAGAATACAAAGATTAGTAATTGCCGGGGATTGCAGCTGGAGGTGTCCTGTGAACAGTTTTAGAGGCTTCTCTTTTACTATTGCGGTCTATGGGAAAAAAGCTTTCTGGGCCGCATGGGATTTTTGGTTGCAGTACCGCGGTTGGCCACTGGAAAAAATCGGCGCGCCTTCTGACTGCCAGACCCGGGGGCTGGGCAGAGCCCCTGACAGCAAAATGCTTCCTAAATGCTTCCCCTCTGCATGATGCTTTTATTAAGAAACTTGACAGGAAATGACCATATATGGCAGTGAACAGTAGACAATGGGTTGAAGTGATAACGTGTGATTGAGTCAATCACACTACAGTAGACAGATCAGGAAGTGGCTGCTGTGACTTCTGTTAACAGAGCATGTGACAGTTTCTTAAGGACAAAACAAGTTTAAAGATTGATTAAACTCACAGTAACTAATAACGGTAACTAGTTACTATTTTCAGTAACTAGCACAACACTGATCCTAACCCTGGTTGCCACCCGTCTCGTAAAATACGGAATTGTCCTTTATTTGAGAAAAAAATGTTGCGTCCCGTATTGAACTAATACGGGACGCGATTTTTCCCGTATTTTCATTAACGCCCCGTCTGTCACACACACATCAACACTAAATTTAACAATAATGAACAAAATAAAACACAGGAAACATTAAGGCCAGCAAAATCTTTGTGGCGGGACAACAGGACCTGCTGCGTCTGTGCCCAGATCTTTCTATGTGTGTGCCAGACAGCGCTGCGGGGAGGACTCGGGCTTCACCTCCAGGTAGGGCTTGGGAATTGGAATTAAAAGTTCCGTATTGAACCAATACGGACACATATTATGCCAGGCCCGGTTCAACGAGGGTGCATAAGCAAGCATTGCACCCTCAGTTTGTGTTTGCGTGCTCAGTTGAAAAGACGAAAAGAAAACTGACAAATGCGCCCGCGTTAAGCCTGATTTATGGTTCCGCGTTAAATCGACGGCGTAGCCTACGGCGTTGAGTACGCGGCGCATTATATGCCGTAAGCTCTGCGTTGGTGCAACGCGGAACCATAAATCAGCCAGTGTCCGTCACGCATCTGCGTCCAGCAGTTACCTGCAGCAGCAAGACGCTGCTCTCTGATCATGGCTCACAGTTTGAAAACCCCAAATAAAAAATAAATTGGAGAATATTTTATGAAATCAATAAACAATTCCATCATCAAAATTTTAACAAATAAAGGTTCAACATATCTTGCTTTGCATGTAATAAGACTAGGTAATATATTAGTTTCACCTTTTAAGTTGAATTATTGAAATAAATTAACTTTTACACCATATTCTAGTTGAATTATTGAAATAAATTAACTGTTACACCATATTCTAGTTGAATTATTGAAATAAATTAACTTTTACAACAAATTCTAGTTGAATTATTGAAATAAATTAACTTTTACAACAAATTCTAGTTGAATTATTGAAATAAGTTAACTTTTACACCATATTCTTCACCTGTAGCAATATTCTACATCTGGGCTGATGTGGACATACATAGCATAGGCAGCTATTTCAGCTGCTATATGGTTGGCTGTCTGTACAGTCATGCAAGTTCAATGCTATTAAAGAACACGTTTTTTCAAATAAAATAAACACATTTTTATGCAGTTTAGAAGTTTTGGGGCTTTTTTTTGGCTCCTGCGCTGCTGAAATCAGGGCGTCCCTTATTTCTATTTCTGAAAGGTGGCAACCCTAATCCCCACTCGCCAGTGCGCCCCCCCAAAATGATTTTATCACCAGCTGCCACTGCTCTGTACAGTTTTTTTTTTACTGTTAGTGCAAATAATTTAGTTTATATCTCCATTAGGAGCTCTTCTTTGCACTCCGACATATTGTTTGTAGCGTTTTTTTAAAAAACACTGGGAAAAAACAACAAAATGAGGCATGTATCTGCTACCTTAAGCTAGCGCTTCCTCAGTTAGCTTGCTCTCACACGTGTCCGGCGTTACAGTGTTTTTCTCCCGAGTTGTAAAGGTCTTTCGCCGTGAAACAATGTCCATTAATCATATCCAAATTGTTACAGCACTCACTGGGATGACTTGGTGCATAAGACGTGGACTTTATTTCAGCGGAAGACAGGGTAAAACCATACGGTTGCTCTGAGGCATTCAGTACATTTCTCTGCTTTTTTCCCTCAACTCTAAAAACCAACAAAGAACAAGGGCTTCTTCTCTGGTGCTAACCAGCACTATCATGTTAGTGACACAGTTGTTCTGCTGGCGTTATCTAACAGGCGCTAACATACACAACATACACATACCTAGATATATACGAAAAACAACCATGTCCCATGAAGGCCGGTTAGCTCAGAAGGTCAGAGCGTGGTGCTAATAACGCCAGGGTCATGGGTTCGATCCCCATACTGGCCAAACTGGTTACCAGTTAAACTCTGGGTATCTTACAAAGTTTCAGGTTTTAAAGATCGTATGTTTCATTGTTAACTTTATGTGGACCAAGAATTATTCACGTCTGCAGGATCACCTGCCTTGATGAAATGAGGAAATAAAGATTACTTTTAAAAATAAGGAATTTAATAAATTTATAAACCGGGGGGAAGTTTATTTGGAATAGACATTCCATGTACAATTCAAAGTGCTTTACATTAAAACATTTGAAAAATGAGGATAGTAATATGTGTCAGTGATAAAAAATTATCATCCAACAATAAAAAAGGCTACCGTTAGTTTTTAAACTGTAAAAAGTGGGGGGGACAAAAACATGATTTTGAAAAGTGGGGGGGACATGTCCTTCCTGTCCCAAGTGGAAATTGCGCTGGGGCACTCACGGCGTTTAGCGCTGCAACGGCATGCTGCCACTCACTTGCTTTATTTTATACTATTTATATTCTTTTTCTACTTTTACTGTGACCACCAAATAATGTGATTTACCTCATCAATAACATCTCCATCTCAGTCTCCGTGAAATTTAGTGGCACGGTGGCTCGACACGTCTCATTCATTCTGACGCCAAACAGGCCGCAGGAAGCCACTGCGCATGCTTAGCAGGCCCAAACATATGTAAATACTACTTTGCATTGCCCATTTATGGTAAAAAGTGGGCGTGTAGAGGGCGGGATATTAGGCGAATTCACCTGCCAACCTTCCAGCTGGACTGTGATTTATAAAGCGAACATTGCGTGCAAGTGTGCGTGCACACGGTTTTATAAATCCGGATTTTTTTTTGCGCCCGCCATTTTCGGCTTTTGGGTTTACGTGCACTTTTAGTATGAATCCTACACACTCTTTTATAAATGAGGCCCCTGGGCATCACAGCTCCCATCTGCAACTGGCTACTGGACTTTCTGACCAACAGGCTACAACATGTCCGGTTAGAGCACCACTGCTCCTCCACACTCACCATCAACACTGGCGTACCACAAGGCTGCGTGTTGAGTCCATTCCTCTTCTCCCTCTTCACCCACGACTGCAGACCTGTACAAGCTCCAACACCATCATCAAGTTTGCGGACGACACCACCGTGATTGGGCTCATCAGAATCAATGATGAGTCGGCCTACAGGAAGGAGGTGGACCACCTGGCTGCAGGTGCGGGGACAATAACATGAGGCTCAGCACCTCAAAAACCAAAGAACTGATTGTGGACTTCAGGAAGAATGCTGTCACTCATCCATCCATCCATCCACATCAACGGTTTGGCAGTGGAACGTGTGACCAGCTTCAAATTCCTGGGGATCCACATTTCACAGGACCTTCTCCTGGACAACAAACTGCTCCAACCTGGTCAGGAAGGCTCACCAGCGCCTCTTCTTCTTGAGGACTCTGAGGAAACACCAGCTCTCTTCAGACGTGCAGGTGAACTTCTACCACTGCCCCATCGAGAGCATCCTTACCAACTGTATCACAGTCTGGTACGGGAACTGCTCTAGCGCTGACCGGAAGGCCCTGCAGAGGAAAACCGCCCAGCGCATCGCCAAAGCTTCACTTCCTGCCATGAACACTATCCACGGGAAGTGTTGTCTCAGGAGAGAAACCAACATCATCAAGGACTCCTACCACCCAGCACACAGGCTGTTTGCCCTCCTGCCCTCTGGGAGGCGCTACAGGAGTCTCCGTACACTAACCACCAGGTTATTGATCTGCACTATGTACGTATATATATATATATATATATATATATATATATATATATATATATATATATATATATATATATATATATATATATATATATATACACATACATACATACACATATATATATATATATATATATATATATACATATATACATACATACATACATACATACATACATACATACATACATACATACATACATACATACATACATACATACATACATACATACATACATATATATATATATATATATATATATATACATACCTCCCAGTGTGATTTGCGGTATACATTGTTTTGCATCAACCTTTAGTTTTATGTTCAGACCATGTGGTTAATTGTGAAATTGTTGCATTTCGACTCCTGTGTAACTTAATGGGTGATGTGGGGACTGTCGTGCCCTTCATGTGTGGTAGTGAACTTGTTGTTGAAGTCACTTTTCCTCATATGTTGGACTTCACTGCATCCCCAGTGAGTGTCGCCATAAGACAAAACCTCAGAAATGTGCATACGCCAGAATTAATGTGTGCATGAAGGACCACAACTTTTCACATTCAATCACTTTTTGAACATCCAACCGTAAACGTCGAAAGTGGCGCACGTACACTCGGCCCCTGATGGATGAGTTTTAAATCCCAGTTTTGTCTGAGGTTAAGATATCCAAGATTTAACAAACCTTTTTTTCCCCATTCAAATATTAATCGTTGTTGGCAGGATTTGAACCTGCGCGGGGAATCCCCAATGGATTTCAAGTCCATCGCCTTAACCACTCGGCCACAACAACCACTCCTATATGTGGGAATCTGCAGAATCAAACAATTTAGAGACTTTTTAAAACTGGATGATTTTACTTTATCACTTTGACACATATTTTTATCTTCATTTTTTTTAAATGTTGCTATTAAATCAATTTAAATTGTACATGAAATGTGGTATACAAATAAACTTGCCTTGTGTCTCCTGATAAACAAATGAAATTGGTTCTTTTAAAGATTATCTTTTGTTCCTCCTTTCATCAAGTAAGGTGATTATGCAGACTTGAACAATTCCAGGTACATATCAAAGTTTTCTGTTGCAGCTGAAGTTAGTCTGGTTGGTGAACTCGTGAGGATGGATAAATAAAAAAACTGAAAGTTCATTATGACCCTGATGTGAGTTGAACACACAACCTTCTGATCTGGAGTCAGACGCACTACCATTGCGCCACAGAGCCTTTTCTGACACGGTCTGTATAACTGTATAGAGGATCTTTGGCTGAATGAGTCAGCAGCTGAATTCTGGTTACCCCGGCAACAAGAACCTCGACTTAGAACCTTCCGGTTTGGCTGTGAGAAAAACCCAGATTTTGTGACAAGTTCTCAAATAACTCCGATTTGTGAGAAAACCGTAGCTCCTAGCAGAAAAACAAAGACATCGTGAGAGACACAGTACCCGGCAGATTCTGACAATCTTAATTTTATTCAGATATTCCTTAAAATGTCTGAGTAACGGCAGTGCGAAAACAAAGTGAGAATTTTTTGAAGAAAACTTTTGATTACATTACAGTCAATGGAGACCGAGGCAGGAATTTGCGCCGCTTTAAACCCCCCCCCCCCGGCCCCCCCCCCCCCCCCGTTTAAATGTTGTCCATACCCGGCCTGTCAAAGTCAAATTTTATGAATCCCAACATCTATGTCTACATTATGACCAAAAATTATTTGTCTCCTTTTTACGGTTTGGCCGTGACCTCGAGTTACAAATAAAAATTAAGGTCATTTTTTTTACTGTCTCTCCCACTCTAGCAAATGACAGCTCCACTCTGGATTTGACAAAAAGTGATTTCCAGTCCTCGCTTGAGTGATCATATCTTGAAAAGTGTCAGGTTAGGAGAGAGAGAAGTTTTCCTCCGTTTTGAAGTCTGAATGACATTTTGTACGTGCAAGTATGAGAAAGTTAGGTGACTCAGAAAAAAGGTGAATTTTGGCTTTTTTTTTTTAACCTCATCCCATCCACACTATGACATTCTGCGCCATAAACATACATGTGAAAATCTCCCCATTAGTTTGGAAATTTGGAAATGTTCTTGCACTTCGTGCAAAAACTATTTGTGCCATCGCTCTGAAAATTGACAGGACTGTAGTTAAATTCAGGGCCAACAACTTTCTAAAGCGCACGTTTTTGCACGTTGCACAAAAACGTGTGCACCAATCGCTAATAAAAGTCATACCACTCGATTCGGGCTTAAGGCACACGTGTCTAAGTTTTAACTTTTCGTGTTTTCTCTGCGCCAGAGGCACGCCTCCTCCATTGCTATTGCATAGCTATGGAGGAGGCGTGCCTCTTGGGGCAGCCGTGGCAATAATAATTAATAAAGGAGATTATTTATCAAATTGAATTATCAAAATTACTTAATCAAAACAGGGCACCACCTGATGTAATCAGGAAAATGATAACTAAACAGCAAAAATCAGTCTCAATGTAGATTATTCTTCAGAATAATAGTAAAGGAGGAGGGAGTCCGAACACAGGCCATTGCAACCAGTAATTGTGACAAATATGCGTAAAATAAGCACAAACAACTTCTCTCATTCAAATTAGTAGGAGCAGAATGAGGGGAGAAGACAATAAGATAAACAAACACACTCAACTAATGAGCACAGTTGTGACGGGATCACCAGTCCGGCTCACAACGTAAAACTAACTTTTAAAATGTGTTACTAAGTTTCTCTGCCCAGACACAGAACAGCCACTTACGTGAATCTTTGTAAATGAAGAGAAAGTGGTTCGATCCGGCCGGTCAGTGTTTCTTGATGAAACAAAGAGTAGTTACGCTCAGCAGGGGATCCTGATAAAGAGCGTCTCTCTCTCTCTCCTGGTCCAGATGAGGACCAGTGTGGATGAGGGGAATACATGGGCACAGCAGCTGGGCCTCCTTCAGCTCCAGGTCGGTCCAAAGGCGTTCACGTCGAGGCCTGCAGGGTCCCTGGTTGGCTCCTCTTTGGGCTCAGAAAACTTGCGGCTACTCGCTGCGAAACGGACAGAGCAGAGGAGAAGAGAGCTTTTCCTTTTATAGCTGGCCCAGGAAGTCAAGGCCCCCCCTCTGGCTTGGGGTCTGTGTCCAATCAGGGGCCGTTCCTTATCCCTGCAGGGCCTTAGATGCAAATCCTGGTTTAGCTTTGCGTCCATGGGGTTTCCTTTGTTCCAAACCATGGGTCAGGTATCATAAACTCGAGGCTGGTCTCAGCCTGAGGCCCCAGAACTGGGCCTTAAAGCTGACCCAAGGCCTCAACTGTTCATATAATCACACAATCCATAGTTCATATCGGACTGTGGCCCAACAAATATTTCTCATATCTTTTCTAATCATTTGTATTGTGCTGGCCGATCGGGACGGCTGACTTCCTCATTCTGCGCTGGGTGAGGGGATGGTGGACTGGACTTGTGGGTGTATATGTACGTGGAAATGTGTGCATCTGTCTATTATATATGTACATATTTATGCTTTAATGCATCTAGAAAAATTTGTGTGAGAATGCCCGTAATGAATAAGATTGTACACGGTAAATAATGTATGCTTTTATGTATAGATGAATACAGGGTAAATAGTGTTTATATAGAGGGACATGTAACTGCAAATGGCAATAATCACTCAGGTATCTGCAAATTTATACTCATGTATACCACAATATGTTTACACTGTGTAAAATTGTTAATATGAATTTGTGTAACTTCTCAATACATCAAGATTTTTGACATCTAATAACAAGGGTCTATGTGAAACATGGTATTGAGTCCAAGGGATAAGAGAAGTTTTTTTACTTCTTCTTACTTCTTTTTCAACATGTCAAAACTGCTGCTGCTTCAAAAATAAAAAATCTCTTGCATTCATTGTTCAAGTATGTTCAAGCATGTCTGTTACTTACACTACCATCATGTTCAAAATAAAGACTTTTGAATTGAATTCTACTTCATTTCCTAAATCTGGTTATAACTGAACAGCTCTTACAGTTGTAAGAATCTGCTGCTTTTTAAAAAAAATATTCAAAATGTTTCCCACAATCGAACCACCAGAATTATTTCTTTCAAACTAAATTAACTAAACTAAATTGGTGCCTTTTAACTGAACTCTCAAAATAAATGATATCAGCACTGATCACAAATGTACACTTTTTATCCAGTGTGAATACGTTGATGTCTCGTCAAATTACCTCGCTGTGCAAAAGCAATTCCACACTGATCACACCTGTAAGGCTTGTCTCCAGTGTGAATACGTTGGTGACTCGTCAAATGACCTTGCTGGGCAAAAGCAATTCTACACTGATCACACCTGTAAGGCTTGTCTCCAGTGTGAATACGTTGATGTCTCGTTAGGACACCTTGCTCTGCAAAAGCCGCTCCACACTGATCACACCAGTAAGGCTTGAATCCAGTGTGAATACGTTGGTGACTCGTCAAATCACCTTTCCGGGCAAAAGCCACTCCGCACTGATCACATCTGTAAGGCTTGTCTCCAGTGTGAATACGTTGATGTCTCGTTAGAACACCTTGCTGGGCAAAAGCGACTCCACACTGATTACATCTGTAAGGCTTGTCTCCAGTGTGAATACGTTGGTGACTCGTTAGAGCACCTGGCCAGGCAAAAGCCGCCCCACACTGATCACACCTGTAAGGCTTGTCTCCAGTGTGAATACGTTGGTGAGTCGTTAGGTTTCTTTGCTGGGCAAAAGCCGCACCACACTGATCACATCTGTAAGGCTTGTTTCCAGTGTGAATACGTTGGTGACTCGTTAGATCACCTTGCCGGGTAAAAGCCGATCCACACTGATCACACCTGTAAGGCTTGTCTCCAGTGTGAATATGTCGGTGTCTCGTTAGGTTACTTTTATGGGTAAAAGCCGCACCACACTGATCACATCTGTATGGTTTATCACCAGTGTGAGTTTTCTTATGGATCTTCAGGTTTGATGAAGTGGTGAAGACTTTCTCGCAATCATCACAGCAGTATCTTTTGGGTCTTCCTTTATGATTCTGTAAAAGAGAAGATGACTTACATTATCTTGGATGCATTATCAAAAGCCTTTTCAGTTACAAAAACATTTTTATCTGTGAGCTGAGCTGGATTTGCGTGCGACTTTTGAGACTCCCCTGACGTGACTCGATTCACAAATGCATTTTTTTTTTTTTTACACGGAAGGATCTGCAATCAATCAGATATCTTCCTTTGTTTCAGCCAGTCATAAGAGCGCACCCTACGTGGGGGACGATTTACTCGTAAACCAATCAGATTAAAGGGCGGATACACCTGCTGTTTGAGCTGCGTTGTGCCGTTGGCTTACAAAAGTAATTCAATATTTCGAGTTGGTGGAGTGAAGCTTGAGTTATGGTTCTGAGTCAAAACGACCCTGTGCCTACGGCGTGTGGTACGCGTCGATGCAGACCACACGCAGTCACTGACGTCACCTCCCGAAAATTGTAACTACACGTCGAGGCGACACAGGCCACACGCAGACGGAGAGGGCTGTGATTGGTTCGCTTGGAAGAAACGCATTTCCGGTTTCCGGTTTGAAGCAGTCGTGAACTTTCAGCGCTCTTTTCTTCTTGTATATGGGATTTTTTTTGTTTTGGTTTTTTGCACAATAGTTGTCCTTATCTCTTTGATTCACTGTGACCGGAAAAAGTCGGATAAACCATTCAGGAAAAGATTGCAAACTACCGGTCACGGGGGGTACTGAACCGCGACGAAATGGAGTGACGCCGAAGTCGGAAGGGTTCATGACGGCATCACGGTGACGGCGTGTGCTCTGCGTTGGTTTGACGCAGAACCAGAATTCAGGCTTTAAAGATAAATAAACAAGACAACACAGGATGGAGAGGAGATCACTGCTCTGCTTTTCTTGTGATCTTGGTAAAGAAAACAGCGCGATCGGAGATGGTTTATCGGGCCGTTCAACCAGAGCCGCCGGGAGGCTGGAGAGCTCCAAGTCCTGCCGATGCAGCAAATGATGATGAGAAACAGCGGAGATATTTATGTATGTATCACCACCCACACTAGGTAATGAAGCCTATAATCGTGGACCAGAGAGAATGCAGTTCTGCCAAATAATGTTTAGTGGAGCCAGACATTATCTCATTACTGATATGATTTAACAGAAGATTCCTTAATTGATGGTTTTCTTTGCGATACATAAAGCAGTGAGAACCAAGTGAGCCAGGTTAGATTCCATGTGGATGTCTCCCAGGTGACCTTGTATGCATAGTGTGGGGCACACTGTAATTGAGCCATGTGGATAAATCCTCACATCTCCATCCAGAACTTCTGTACCCGTGCACAAAACCATGAAGCATGTATATGATTATCAGGGCTGTTCTCTGTGCACTGTGACCAGATATTAGAGGTTGCAAAACCCATCTGGAACATCCTTTGTCCTGTATAATGTATTCTGTAAAGAACTTTGTACTGTATAAGTTGCAAGTTTGGATTCTTCGTCATAATGAAATTATTTAAACATATTTGTGACTAAGAGATTTGGTTATTGTTAAGAGAGAGGTCAGCCGCCCTTTTGGAAATCGGAAGAGAGACTATCTATTTTGGACATTAACCTGTAGTGTTTCGATAGTAATTTTGGGGTGTTTAGATTAAGTAACTATTTTCTTAGCGGGAAGTTGCAGATCCAGTTGGTTGAGTTTATTTTTTTATTATTATGGACTTAAGTTGTTGGTATTCTAAAAATGTGTTACTGCTAATTCCATATTGAACAGTGAGTGTGTTAAATGGTACAAAATGTCCACTTATGATTATATATACGTTGTAGATACTTTATTCCTTGGTCTCTTCATTGAGTAAAGTTTACCATCTTTACATTTTCTTGATTGTTCCAGATGGGTGTGCGATCACATGGAAAAATTGAGACTTTGGCTATTTTAAGGAAGTCCCACATGGCTGTCAGAGTTGAGCTAATATTAATGATTTTAAAGCATTTATGATGTCTAATATTTTGACTGATAAATGGTAGATCTGCGATTTCCAAATCATTGCAAAATACTTGTTCTGAATCCAGCCATTGACTATCTAGTAAGTGGTTTTTGCACCATTTTAAGATATAGTGTAACTTATTAACTAAGAAATAATACTGGAAGTTGGGTAAGTCTAAGCCTTCACAGTCTTTGGATTTTTGTAATGTCTTTAAGCTAATACGTGGTGTTTTATTTTTCCACAGGAATTTTGACACGACAACTCTGACAGTCTAGGGGAGATGTTTATGCCTAGATATCTAATGTTTCCTGATTGTAATTTAGTAGTTGCTGTATTCTGGAAATTGCAGTTGATGCACAAAACTGTGGATTTGGACCAGCTGATAGAGTAGTCAGACAGAGATGAAAATCCATCTATAAGTGCAATTGTCTATGATAGTGAGGTTTGTGAGTTCTGGAGGAAGATTAGTACATCATCAGCATAAAGACTTATTTTGTGATATAATGTTTTACATTTGGGCAGCACGGTGGCTTAGTGGTTAGCACTGTTGCCTCACAGCAAGAAGGTCCCGGGTTCGACTCCCAGGCCCAGCAGGGTCTTTCTGTGTGGAGTTTGCATGTTCTCTCCGGGTACTCCGGTTTCCTCACACAGTCCAAAAACATGCATGCTAGGTAAATTGATCATTCTAAATTGCCCAGAGGTGTGAGTGTGAGTGTGCATGGTTGTTTGTATATATGTGGCCCTGCGATGGACTGGCGACCTGTCCAGGGTGTAACCCCCTGCCTCTCGCCTGGGATAGGCTCCAGCAGACCCCCGTGACCCTACAAAGGATAAAGCGGGTATAGAAAATGGATGGATCGATGTTTTACATTGTATTTACCTTTACCTTTAATATTTAGGTTTTTCCTAATAGCAGCTGCTAAGTGCTCAATACCTGTATATGTAAATAGTGAGGGAGAAAGAGGACAACCCTGTCTGGTACCTCTTTGCAAGTTAAAGCTTGTTCAAATTTGTCCTTACACATGCCTTGAGAGAGATATATAATATCTTTATCCAGAAGAAAGATAAAAGATCCAAATGCCAAATCCAAATTTGTGTAAAGTTGCCAATAGAAATTTCCAACGATTACCCAATGGAATGCTCTTTTTGCCTCTAGAGATATAATTGTAGATTCCTGTTTATTGATATTCGAATGATCTATAATATTGAGTAGTTTACGAGTACTAGTAGAAGAGTGTCTACCCTTAATAAAACCTGTTTGATCCGGGTGTATAATAGAAGGTGTAATTATTTTCAGACGTTTGGAAAGAGCTTTGCTGATTATTTTGAGATCTACATTTATAAAGAGATATTGGGCATTAGCTCGTTGAGAGCATAGGATCCTTATCTGGTTTCATCCATCCATCCATTTTTCGCCGCTTATCCAGAACCGGGTCGCGGGAGCAGCAGTCTCAACAGAGATGCCCAGACTTCCTTCACCCCAGACACTTCCTCCAGCTCTTCCGAGGGGAGTCCGAGGCGTTCCCAGGCCAGCCGAGAGACAAAGTCTCTCCAGCGTGTCCTGGGTCTTCCCCGGGGTCTCCTCCCGGTGGGACATGCCTGGAACACCTCCCTAGGGAGGAGGGACATGCCTGGAACACCTCCCTAGGGAGGCGTCGAGGAGGATCCGGTACAGATGCCCAAGCCACCTCAGCTGACTCCTCTCAATGTGAAGGAGCAGCAGCTCGACTCCGAGCTCCTCCCGGGTGACCGAACTCCTCACCCTATCTCTAAGGGAGCGTCCAGCCGCCCTGCGGAGGAAACTCCTCTCTAATGCCACTTTTCCATTAGTCTCGCCTCAGCCCGGCTCGGCGCGGCTCGACGCGGCTCAACCCAAGGCAAAAGTTTGTAATTCTGATATGTGCCTTGTTTGTTTGCATCTATGTTTCAATAAAAAAAAAACATTCTGTTGTCAAACTAAGTTGAGGATTAAAGTGAAGATTGTGTATGAATTAGCAGGAAACATCAAGAGAATATGTTTTCAGATAGAAAGTTTGGGCAAGTTAACCTGCATGGGGACCTTTCTCCAGCAGAGAGCAGCAGAATCTGGGCAAAGGAAACGGCCCCAGCGACCTCCGTCGTTACTTGTGTCCAGCTGGTATCAGACCGGGAACAGCGCCACTCGCGGCCACAGCCAGAACTGCAGGTCGCGTACGCGTTCACTGTCTTTTTGAGAACGTGCACGTCCACGCGCCAAATGAACGCAGGATACGCGTGACGACAACGATGCGTACGCGTTCTGAACTGCAAGTAGAACTGAGCCCTAACTGATGACGGTTGGATTCTTCCTGATGTTGGTCCTCAAAGGCCTTCAAGAAAGCAGCTCAGCGTGAAGTCAAGACACTAAACTGTGGTGTTTGTTTCAAGATAACGGAGCCTGGAAGCAGGTTTACCTTCCTCTTCCTCAGCTTGGAGTCGTTGAGCTCCTCCTTGACGGTAATCTCCTGCTTGGGCGGCAGAAGTTCCAGCTCCCTCTCCTTGGCTTCTCTCAGCAGCTGCTCGTTGGTGATCTGCACCTCGGCAGGAGCTTCGTTCTTCACCTGAAACACCACAAACACCCTGAAATATCTCTGCAGGAGCTTTGTTCTTCACCTGAAACACCACAAACACCCTGAAATATCTCTGCAGGAGCTTTGTTCTTCACCTGAAACACCACAAACACCCTGAAATCTTTCTCCACCCACTTTTATGCTCCCTGTGTCTTTTCAGAATCCAAAGAATTGAAAGGACAATCAGGATCTTGTGTTTCATGCCGTCATCCTGAGTCAAAAAAAGCAGTAGTGTCAAGTAATCTAGCAAAACCAAAGCTGGAGTTATGATGGGAGACATTCCTTGGTTTGAGGATTTGAAACACTTAGCGCCGCTCCTTTTAAGAGTTCCACCTCCGACCAAACGGGACAGCTAATCACAACAATGTTCATGCTGCTGCTGTAAGACAACGGAAACCTCCAACCTCAGTATGTGTTATATGTCCTTGAATAATGTTTGATGGGTGATGTTTGATAATATCCTTGAATAATGTTTGAGGTTTTTTATCCGCGCTGTATTTATTTGTGCCAAGGGATAGGCCTGGGACGATAACAAATTTTACTGGAAGATATATTGTCCCACAAATTATTGACGATAAACGATATTATTGTCGACATTGTCTAGACCAAAATAAGCACTTGTGTAATGTTAATATATCATAATAATGCAAGTACACCCTTTCAAATGTAATAATTAAACCTTTATTTGACATTGGAGAACTTTTAAATATGCAAAACAAATAAAACAAGCAAACGGGGGGTTCGAGCCTTCGTGCCCCCAAGTGCAGACCGTCGGGACGCCCGGTCGCGACGTGCGGGACCCGCCCGGGGACCTCCGCACCCCTCGCAGAAACCGCCCTCCCCCCAAACAGCAGCTCTCACCCACGGGGGTGAGAGGTACAGGGAGTGCCGTCTCCGTCGAGCCCCCCGCTTGCACGGTGGGCGCGGCTGCCGGTGGACTCAGGTCTCCGCGCTGACCGCGCACCACTGCGCCTGCGAAGGCCGGCGGAGGCGGACACACGCTCCCACCCACTGGGGGATCTTGGCGGCGGACGCGTGGGGTGACGGAGCTCCGGGTCCCCTCGCCGCGCCGCGGGCTGGAGGGAGAGAGACGGCCGGCCCCCGGGCCGCCACCGCCCCTCTCCTCTCCACCCGCGCTCTCCTTTTTTTTCGCCTACGACCTCAGATCAGACGAGAGAACCCGCTGATTTTAAGCATATTACTAAGCGGAGGAAAATAAACTAACAAGGATTCCCTCAGTTCAGCCCGTGGCTCCGCCTCCCCCCACAGGTACAAAGAGTCTGAATGATTGACAAGATGGTTCACTCCGTTCATTTTTTTCCGCTAAGGAACCAACGCGCCCAGGTGCTAAGACCGATGCACAGAGTGAGCCCTCTTGTCATCCAGTGTGTTTGGAGGCCGGAGACGAAGAAAACAAATATGCGTGCATATGGCCATTAACTAAACTAAACTCTGCCAGAAGTCTGGATTAGGGTCGCCACCCGTCCCGTAAAATACGGAATCGTCCTTTATTTGAGAGAAAAAATGTTGCGTCCCGTATTGAACTAATACGGGAGGCGATTTGTCCCGTATTTTCATTAACTTTTCGTGATGCACCGATTGTTCGGTAACCGAAATTGTTCGGCCGAAAATGGCAAAAAAACACCTTCGGTGTTCGGCGGAATAAGTGGGAAAAAAACCGAACAATAAATAACGGCGTTGTAATATAAATAGACTGGCCGCGCCGTAACTGTTGCGCACCACATAAATCGTTGGCCAACCAAAAACTAACCACATAACGCTCCCGTAATGGTTGCGCACCACATAAATAGTTGGCCAACCAAAAACTAACCACATAAGAATTTAACTAACATTCACCAGCAGGTGGAACCAAAACAACATAAATCAATCTATTACAGGTGCGTTTAGATGACGAAATCAAACGTGGAAGAGCGTGGAGTGAAGTGGTGCAAACATGTCAGCAGTGTGGAAGTATTTTAGAGTGGCACAGAATAATACAAGAATGGCTGTTTGCAATGAATGTTCTGCTCAAATATCTAGAGGGGGCACATCTGCAAAGTCTTTCAGCTACAAGTTTGATTTATCATTTGAAATGATAAAAAACCCTGAGCGCTTTAATGCATTTTTATTGTTTTATGGCCTACGTTACAATGTTCAGTCAGTTAAAGGAGCTGTATGTAAGAGCAATAATAAAACGAATCATAAAATGACCCCGATATGTCAACAGACATTTAAAAATCATGTTAATTTCAAATACTTATGTCACTGACAACAGCACTCAAGCCAGGATATTCCAGTTTAAAAAGAGGAGTTGCAGCCCTCAACTGATGTTTATGCTCAGCCTTGAGCGGCAGCCGACGCATGTCCATGCGCACCATTCTTTGATTCCACCCCTTCTAAGGTGGTTTTGGCATTTAAAAGTTCAAAAGTCTCATCCTTTATCAGCTGGGGTTGCTTAATGTTGTCACTGCATATACAGGCTGGGGGTGGACCTGTCAGTGGGGCCAATGGGCTACAGCAGCAGTGATGAGCAAAGGGAGAAATTAAAATGGGGTAATGGAAACAAACACTAAAGGGGTCAGAATAATATCACCATTATTTAGAGTTGTAAGCAAATTCTTGGATTCTTCATTTCATTACAATCCTTTTGAAAATAATTTTGTACTTTGTACTTTGTACTTTTTACTTTTGTACTTAAGTACATTTTACACCATGTGTAGCAGCTAAAAATAACATTCTTGATTTGCTTAATTGTAATGGTACTTTAAGTTTAAGTTATGGGTAAGTTGAAATTATACTTGTGTTACGTCATCACGTTGGGGCTTATAGGTGTGGCTTTGATTTGTTGGTTGGTTGGTTTGATTGTGTGGTGGCGGGTGGAAGACAAAGCGTTCATATTGTAGGCTGATATATTTTTTGTTGACCGTCACCGTTTTTGCTTTGCTTCAGCCACGTAAATATTCATTGTTTGTTATTTTATTTTTGCACTATAATAATCGATTGCTGCCAAGTGATATTTCTGTTACAATAAACCTGGATCAGTTTAAGCACCAATTCAACGGACTTTTATTTTTACCTTTTTTGAGTGACGCGTCAGCAAGCGGCCTCAGCGGCCTTTTTTGTTCCTACATTTAGTCAACAAAAAATATCCGCATCTATGAACACTTTGGATCTTGGAGTTTTGACACAGCAGCAGCTCCTCACGGCTCCGCTCACGTGTCAATCATCTGTTCTCTGACAATCAGCTGCGAGGAGTAGCCGACCGCTGACAACAATGCCGACTGCTGCGTAAAAGGAAAAGGAGAAAGTCTTGGAAACCGGCGGCGCATCACAGCCATGAGAAGCGGTATGTTTATTCCTTCCGTATATGTTTGCTGAAAGTTTGGACGCAGTGTGGAAAACGGACCTTATGCTGTAAAAACTATGTTCGGGTGGACAGTAAATGGACCACTAGGAAAAAGGACTGATGATGCTCAGGACCAATCAATAGTCAGCATGAACAGGATATCAGTTGTGAAACTGGATGGACTGCGGGAGCAACAGCTCAGGAATGACTTTCCCGAGTGTGTCCGAGAAGATAAAGAAGAAGAGACTCACAAAGTCTCAGACGCACAACAGTGGAGAAATGTCAACACTGCTACCAATCCAGCAGACATGGCTTCCAGAGGTTTAAGAGTCGCAACTTTTCTTAAAAAAGAAACATGGCTGAATGGACCTCAATTTCTTCTTCAGCCTCAGGAGGATTGGCCTCAAAATCCTGATGGATTGAAAAAAATCTCACCTCAAGACACTGAAGTCAGGAGCATTACTGCAAATGCCACTCGGGTAACAAATGACACAGTGGATCCAGTAACGCACTTCATCCACCATTTCTCATCATGGACTCATCTGAAAACAGCTGTGGCATGGGTGCTCAGACTAAAAGGACTTCTTCTGCATCTCAGCAGAAAGAGGAAACAAAACACTGGTGCTCATGCTCAACTTCACTCTGATAACATCCATCAGAGAAACCTTCAAAAAAGGAACACAAGAAATCTCAAGACTCAGGAAAACCCTCGTCTCACCATGGAGGAACTGGCGGCTGCTGAAATGGAGATAATCTGCTTTTGTCAGAGAAAAGGATTTGCAGATGAAATCTCGTGTGTCAGGAAAGGAATGAACATCAAGCGGACCAGCCACATTCTCAAACTCAACCCCATCCTGGAAAACAATGTGTTGAGAGTTGGAGGACAACTTTGCAGTGCAGCAATGCCAGAGGAGTGTGAAACGGAGCATGAAAACGAAGAAAAGTCTACAGATGAGGACACTAACAAACCAGAAGAAGAGGATGAGAATAACGACGACAGTCCAAAGCAAATTATGAAAAAGAAAGTACCTGCTACAAAGACACAAATTGGTAAAGCAAGCAAAGAAAAGAAAGCACCAGAAGGGGAAAGCAATGAGAGTGATGAAGACAAGTCAGTAAAGAATGACAACACGGATAACAGTGACACATCTGACAGTGAAAAAGGAAACAAAGCCTCAGAAGAAAAGAGAAATAATGATTCGAACTCGGATTCATCTTCTTTGGAGGAAAAGAAAGACAGCAAAAAGAAAAATAGGAGGAAAACAGGAAAAAGAGATGCTGGTGCCAGAGAGCAGAAGGGTGATCCCAAATCAGTTGTTAGACTCAAACGCTACATTGCCCTGTGTGGGGGGAAAAGAAACTATAAGAAGCTGCTCGGAGACTGCCGTTCCATTAAAGCTGAAGTCGCTATTCTAAAGAAGGAGCTTGAAGATCTTGGTGTCAAAGGCCTGCCATCTATTGAGAAATGTAAAAAAATCAAAACGAAGAGAGAAGAAGCTCAGGAATTGGCTGAGCTTGATGTTGGAAACATCATCACCACACAAGGTCGACCTAAGCGTGGAGCAGCCGCAGGAGACATCGTGGTCATAATGGATGAATCAGCACCTCGAAACACCTGGTTGACTGGAAACATTGCAGAGACCATCTTGGACAAAAAGGGACTCGTACGCCATGTTCGGATAAAGACCAAGACTGGATTCCTGAACAGGCCGATCACCAAGATTAGTCTTTTGCTGGAGGCAGAAGAACTTTGAAAAGCCCAGATGGACATGGTGTTTATTTTGATTTTTTTGATTTTTGCCCCTGCATACACTACACCACAGTACATACACTATGGACTCTTTACTGATTTAGAGTGAAGATGAAGATTCCTCTTATTCACTGACTGGGTGCAAAGAAGAAAGAAGATCTCCATTATAGATTGTTTAATATTGAAATGTACTTATGTGTGTGTCTGTTGTTGTATGCTTTACTTATTGTTATTGTTAGTTTGGTAATTATTATTGTTTGAGGCATAATAATTAGGGGCCGGTATTGTAGCAGCTAAAAATAACATTCTTGATTTGCTTAATTATAATGGTACTTTAAGTTTAAGTTATGGGTAAGTTGAAATTATACTTGTGTTACGTCATCACGTTGGAGCTTATAGGTGTGGCTTTAATTGGTTGGTTGGTTGGTTTTGATTGTGTGTGGTGGCGGGTGGAAGACAAAGCGTTCATATTGTAGGCTGATATATTTTTTGTTGACCGTCACCGTTTTTGCTTTGCTTCAGCCACGTAAATATTCATTGTTTGTTATTTTATTTTTGCACTATAATAATCGATTGCTGCCAAGTGATATTTCTGTTACAATAAACCTGGATCAGTTTAAGCACCAATTCAACGGACTTTTATTTTTACCTTTTTTGAGTGACGCGTCAGCAAGCGGCCTCAGCGGCCTTTTTTGTTCCTACACCATGTACTTTTGGTACTTTATTATATTTAAGTTGAGGTACTTTTATACTTTTACTTAATTAATGTTCTTAATGGGTACTTTTTACTTTTACTTAAGTAATTTTCAAGCAGAAAATTTGTACTTTTACTTAAGTACAATATTTTTGTACTTTTTCCACCTCTGCGGGGAGGACTCGGGCTTCACCTCCAGGTCGGGGTTGGGAATTAAAAGTTGCGTTCCGTATTGAACCAATACGGACATTTATTATGCTCTTATTTATTGATGTCATAATATACAGATGAAGGTCGGAACATTTGAATATATTGCAAAACGTCATTCGTAGTAAATTTAACTAAAAGGTGAAACAAATATATTATTTCCCACTACATTCAAAGTGAAATATTTCAAGCCTTTATTTGTTATCATTTTGGTAATTATGGTTCACAGTTTATGAAAACCCGAAATAAAAAATAAATGAGAATATTTTATGAAATCAATAGACAATTCCATCATCAAAATTATAACAAATAAAGGTTTAACATATCTTGCTTTGCTAATAAGACTAGGTAATATATTAGTTTCACCTTTTAAGTAGAATTATTGAAATAAATTAACTTTAACACGATATTCTAGTTGAATTATTGAAATAAATTAACTTTTACACCATATTCTAGTTGAATTATTGAAATAAATTAACTTTTACACCATATTCTAGTTGAATTATTGAAATAAATTAACTTTTACACCATATTCTAGTTGAATTATTGAAATAAATTAACTTTTACACCATATTCTAGTTGAATTATTGAAATAAATTAACTTTTACACCATATTCTTCACCTGTATATTCTACATCTGGGCTGATGTGGACATACATACATACATACATACATACATACATACATACATACATACATACATACATACATACATACATACATACATACATACATACATACATACATACATACATACATACATACATACATACATACATACATACATACATACATAGGAGGATATTTCAGTTACTATATGGTTTTTCTGTCTCTACAGTCATGAAAGTTCAACGCTATTAAAGCACTTTAAACTTTAAATCAAAACATTTAGTTTTTTCGTATAAAATAAACACATTTTTATGCGGCCTCACCTCTTCTTCTTCTCCGGAGTCCTGGACCTGGTCCTGGTCCTGGTCCTGGTCTTTCTCCTTCTCCATTCTTCCAAAATGTTCCAGTCTTCAATGTAACGGGAGTTTCTCTGGTCTGAACCAGAGCAGTGGATAAAACAGAGGCGACGCTTCCATAGGACTCCGTTGGAAATCATGGCGGCAGCACTTCCGGGTTATGGAGCCTTTATTTAAAAAACTTTATTAGCAAATGTTGCTCTACAAACCATAGACATATAAACGTGGACGCCCCGTGGAGCTGCTGCGATACATAGATATAAATATAGAAAGATATAGATATAAAGACCACCATGTATCGTTAAAAGCTGCTGTTTGACCCGCTCAGGTTTGATATTCCGGGGCTCGAACCCCCGACACACCGAGGATCATGGCGTCCACCGCGGCAGGGAAGCAGCGGATCCCCGAGGTGGCGAAGGTACGAAACCCGGAGCTTAGGGAAGCTAAGCTAAGCTAAGCTAAGCTAAGCTAAGCAGGGTTTGGACAGGGCACGGGTTTTAGTCATGAAGTCTTAGCGTTTTAAACTGTTTCTGTGTCAAACTGGGGCTGGTGTCGGGCTCACATTCATATGAATTAGTGGAATCAGTTCTTATTGATGGATTAATTCAGTTTAATTAGTTTAATCCACACTAGGGTTTCCACCTTTCACAAATAGAAATAAGGGACGCCCTGATTTCAGCAGCGCAGGAGCAAAAAAAAAAGCCCCAAAACTTCTAAACTGCATAAAAATGTGTTTATTTTATATGAAAAAACTAAATGCTTTGATTTAAAGTTTAAAGTGCTTTAATAGCGTTGAACTTTCATGACTGTAGAGACAGAAAAACCATATAGTAACTGAAATATCCTCCTATGTATGTATGTATGTATGTATGTATGTATGTATGTATGTATGTATGTCCACATCAGCCCAGATGTAGAATATACAGGTGAAGAATATGGTGTAAAAGTTAATTTATTTCAATAATTCAACTAGAATATGGTGTAAAAGTTAATTTATTTCAATAATTCAACTAGAATATCGTGTAAAAACGAATTTATTTCAATAATTCAACTAGAATAAGGTGTAAAAGTTAATTTATTTCAAAAATTCAACTAGAATATGGTGTAAAAGTTAATTTATTTCAAAAATTCCACTAGAATAAGGTGTAAAAGTTAATTTATTTCAATAATTCAACTAGAATATGGTGTAAAAGTTAATTTATTTCAATAATTCAACTAGAATATGGTGTAAAAGTTCATTTATTTCAATAATTCAACTTAAAAGGTGAAACTAATATATGACCTAGTCTTAATAAGACTAGGTCATATATTAGTTTCACCTTAGTTTAGTTTGGTTAGTTTTTGTTTCAGCAGAACTTTGATCACATCCGGGTTCTTCTGCCTGAAATCTGGAGAAAACATGTTTCAAAGTTGGTGGGGGGGGCACTAATGTGCAGTCAACAGCATAGAAAACATATCAGTCGTCGGTAAACTTGGAGTCAAGACCCCCTAAACCCAGACCAGGACCAGAGAGTTTACTTACTTACTTAAATCTTATTTGAGAGGGACCATGTGCAATTAAAAACATAAATGTAAACATGTGATGCATTGCACCAGAGTTAGCCTTAGGATCATTTGCATCTGCAGTCCCTTGGAACAAATAAATACAGCACAGATAAAAAACCTCAAACATTATTCAAGGATATTATGAAACATCACCCATCAAACATTATTCAAGGACATATAACACATACTGAGGTTGGAGGTTTCCGTTGTCTTACAGCAGCAGCATGAACATTGTTGTGATTAGCTGTCCCGTTTGGTCGGAGGTGGAACTCTTAAAAGGAGCGGCGCTAAGTGTTTCAAATCCTCAAACCAAGGAATGTCTCCCATCATAACTCCAGCTTTGGTTTTGCTACATTACTTGGCACTACTGCTTTTTTTGACTCAGGATGACGGCATGAAACACAAGATCCTGATTGTCCTTTCAATTCTTTGGATTCTGAAAAGACACAGGGAGCATAAAAGTGGGTGGAGAAAGATTTCAGGGTGTTTGTGGTGTTTCAGGAGAAGAACAAAGCTCCTGCAGAGATATTTCAGGGTGTTTGTGGTGTTTCAGGTGAAGAACAAAGCTCCTGCAGAGATATTTCAGGGTGTTTGTGGTGTTTCAGGTGAAGAACAAAGCTCCTGCAGAGATATTTCAGGGTGTTTGTGGTGTTTCAGGTGGAGAACAAAGCTCCTGCAGAGATATTTCAGGGTGTTTGTGGTGTTTCAGGTGAAGAACGAAGCTCCTGCCGAGGTGCAGATCACCGCCGAGCAGCTGCTGAGAGAAGCCAAGGAGAGGGAGCTGGAACTTCTGCCGCCCAAGCAGGAGATTACCGTCAAGGAGGAGCTCAACGACTCCAAGCTGAGGAAGAGGAAGGTAAACCTGCTTCCAGGCTCCGTTATCTTGAAACAAACACCACAGTTTAGTAGGGGTGTAACGATACACTAATCTCGCGATACGATACGATACGATATTATAGCAGTATTTTTTTTAACAACCTTGAATGAGGAACATATGACTTTTATTTGAAAGACACAGAATACAAAACAATGCTGTGAATTTGCCCTATTGTTACAGTTTGTAATGCTTTATAACTGTTTAAGTTTTAAAGAGAAAGCCAGGCCAACCATTTTCCACAAACTGTACTAAAAGTAAATGTCAGGTTTGCATTATGCATCTTCAGTTTCATACAAGTACAAATATTTTGCCACAAAATGAATAGTTTCTCTCATGTATGATTTGACTTTTTTCTTTTACAGAAATTTAACTAAAATTAAATAAATAAATAAAAGTAAATAAATATATACAATTTTACATGATAAAACAGATTGATTCATGCTCACCTTATAAGTGTAAGAGGAGATTTATTTTTGTTAAGAAGGTTATTTTGGTAATTCAGGGTTCATTATTTTATAAATATATTCTTTATATTCTGTAAATCAGGAACTATAATTACACTAGTCAGTTTATCTGTAGTGATTAGTCTGTTTTAGATTGGGCGGAATGATACAGCATTAGGTGCTGTGTTGATGTTCTAAAATCCTACACTGTTGAGGGACATTAAAGTACACTGGAGCTCAGCAGAAGTTGTCCCCGTTTATATCCTACTCACGACCCAAAAAAGGTTTAATTTAATAAGGTAAGGCTTAACTCTACACCAGCCTTACATCAGTAAAAGTTCAGAGCTCAAAACCCTGCAAGAGTCCCGTGATCGGGGCCGCAAAACGGGACTATTTTCTTCTGAGCGGAGCAAGATTTTGGTCCGCGGGTCGAGGCGCGGTCGGATGCGCATTACTAGTCAACACAACAGATTAATATTAATAACCCAATATCGCGATACACTTTGTCACCTCCACGACACGTATTGTAATGTTTTTCTATGGCAAAATTTCGTGGCACGATATATTGTTACACCTCTACAGTTTAGTGTCTTGACTTCACGCTGAGCTGCTTTCTTGAAGGCCTTTGAGGACCAACATCAGGAAGAATCCAACCGTCATCAGTTAGGGCTCAGTTCTACTTGCAGTTCAGAACGCGTACACGTCGTTGTCGTCACGCGTGTCCTGCGTTCATTTGGCGCGTGGACGTGCGTGTTCTCAAAAAGACAGTGAACGCGTACGCGACCTGCAGTTCTGGCTGTGGCCGCGAGTGGCGCTGTTCCCGGTCTGATATCAGCTGGACACAAGTGACGACGGAGGTCGCTGGCGCCGTTTCCTTTGCCCAGATTCTGCTGCTCTCTGCTGGAGAAAGGTCCTCATGCAGGTTAACTTGCCCAAACTTTCTATCTGAAAACATATTCTCATCTTGATGTTTCCTGATAATTCATACACAATCTTCACTTTAATCCTCAACTTAGTTTGACAACAGAATTTTTTTTTTTTATTGAAACATAGATACAAACAAACAAGGCACATATCAGAATTACAAACTTTTGCCTTGGGTTGAGCAACATCAGTATTACAAAATATACACTGAGAATCTAATTATTGTACAACATAAAATAAAAATGAAATAAAAAAAATAAAATGAAAAATAACTCACAAGGGCCATCTCATATTAAATCATATCTTTCAAGTAAAGAAAACAGTTTAAGGGCTTTCTTGTCTTTAACAAGACTCAAGGACTTACTCATGCCATCTTTCGGGAACCACAGGATTTCGTCTTTGCTTTTTGCAGATGACGTTGTCCTGTTGGCTTCATCGGACCGGGACCTTCAGCATTTGCTGGGGCGGTTTGAGGCCGAGTGCGACGCATCAGGGATGAGAATCGGCACCTCCAAGACCGAGGCCATGGTTCTCCATCGCGAAAGGGTGGCGTGGAGAAGTCCTGCCATCAGGTGGAGGAGTTCAAGTATCTCGGGGTCGGTGTCCCGGACCGTCGTGGTGAAGAAGGAGCTGAGTCGAAAGGTGACGCTCTCAATTTACCGGTCAATCTACGCACCTACCCTCACCTATGGTCATGAACTTTGGGTAGTGACCGAAAGGACAAGATCACGGATACAAGCGGCCGAGATGAGTTTCCTCCGCAGGGTGGCTGGACGCTCCCTTAGAGATGAGTTTCCTCCGCAGGGTGGCTGGACGCTCCCTTAGAGATGAGTTTCCTCCGCAGGGTGGCTGGACGCTCCCTTAGAGATGCGTTTCCTCCGCAGGGTGGCTGGACGCTCCCTTAGAGATGAGTTTCCTCCGCAGGGTGGCTGGACGCTCCCTTAGAGATAGGGTGAGGAGTTCGGTCACCCGGGAGGAGCTCGGAGTCGAGCCGCTACTCCTTCACATTGAGAGGAGTCAGCTGAGGTGGCTTGTGCATCTGTATCGGATCCTCCTGGACGCCTCCCTAGGGAGGTGTTCCAGGCATGTCCCACCGGGAGGAGACCCCGGGGAAGACCCAGGACCCGCTGGGGAGACTATGTCTCTCGGCTGGCCTGGGAACGCCTCGGACTCCCCTCGGAAGAGCTGGAGGAAGTGTCTGGAGTGAAGGAAGTCTGGGCATCCCTGTTGAGACTGCTGCCCCCGCGACTCTGTTCCGGATAAGTGGCGAAAATTGGATGGATGAAACCAGATATGGATCCTATGCTCCCATCGAGCTACCGCCCAATATCTCTTTATAAATGTAGATCTCAAAATAATCAGCAAAGCTCTTTCCAAACGTCTGAAAATAATTACCCCTTCTATTATACACCCGGATCAAACAGGTTTTATTAAGGGTAGACACTCTTCTACTAGTACTCGTAAACTACTCAATATTATAGATCATTCGAATATCAATAAACAGGAATCTACAGTTATATCTCTAGAGGCAGAAAGAGCATTCAATTGGGTAATCGTTGGAAATTTATATTGGACACTTTACACATGTAGCCCTCCCAACCAATTCTATTCTATTTCAGCTTAGTCACGGCAAAATCCCTTTATAGTTAGTGAGCCCTGATGCATGGGAGCTGAATTGGAGGGAGCCCACGAAAATATGACAGTTTAACTGAGTTTAATTAACCTTAGAACGTATGACTCTCACTAGGGTGCAGAGAGGCCTGGTTAGCTGATCCACTAGCTACATTGTCATAATAAACACTCCCATGCATGTAGCTTTAACACACTACAGTCCTGATAACACCACACTTAAATAAACATTTATGACTGCAGATGTTCAACAGGAATACGTGTTTATTTACACAAGCAAAAAAAAACATCCGGCATCACCCCTTTGATTCAACCTGGTGACCCTTGAGCTCAATGATAAATAAAAAGCTAAATAAAATGAATACCCCGGGGTTTTGTAAGTCAGTTATGGTACCATATCGTTGGCGCGCTTGTTGAGTTGGAGCTCGTATCCTTGTGAAAGTGTTTCCCAGTACTCACGGATAACCACAGTCCCCCAAGCCCTCACTCAGAAGAGTAGAGTGGAAAACCCTGATGAAGAACCCGAACTCCGCCGTCACATCCCCATGCAGCAGCAGCAGCAGCAGCAGCAGCAGCAGCAGCAGCAGCAGCAGCAGCAGCAGCAGCAGCAGCAGCAGCAGCAGCAGCAGCAGCAGCAGCAGCAGCGGCGGCGGCGGCGGCGGCGGCGGCGGCGGCAGCAGCAGCAGCGGCAGCAGCAGCAGCAGCAGCAGCAGCAGCGGCAGCAGCAGCAGCGGCAGCAGCAGCAGCGGCAGCAGCGGTCCTCCTGGCGACAGCGTGGATCCTGAGCGCCCTCTACAGCAACAGCAGCTCAGCAGCAGGCAGGCGTGCTGGGTGTAGACGCACTACGCATAAAGTTTTACAACGCTAATAAACTCACTGTTCATTCTCATAAATTTCCATATTGTTACCCGACCAAGAATGCTCATACTCACTCAGGAAACTCGGCGCACAATATTTCTTCCTCACACACACACGCGGTATCCTCCCAGTTAGCCAAGGCGCGGCTAACATTAGCTCTACAAGCACGATAATGGCATCTCGGACAAGCGGTTCACTCTCCCGGCTCTATCAACTCTGAACTTGCTCACGTACTCAATGGGTACCAATAACACTCAAAACAGACCCTCCGGCTTAAGATGTCAATAACCCAGTAATTTTAAACGGTCTCATTAAACCTCCAAATGCTTTTAATTGTCGTTTTCTCTTTTCCTCGTCTCATCACCGTCACCAGCCTCCAGTCTCACGTCTCTTTCTCGTCTTTTCCTAGCCCCGCCCCCTTCGAATCCGGTAGGTAGATTACACCCATCTCTGACAGGCACAGATTGGCTAAACACCAGATTGATACCTGGCTAATCAAATGACAAACCCGAAACATCATGAGACATTCACAGACCATTGAAAACCTGGAACATTTCACTACTTTACCCAAATGAAAAGGTACTTATTTTTCTCTCCATTAGTTTACACTTAATTCACCATGGGACTCATTTATTTATTTTTTTTTTTTTTACCTTGTCTGCACACATATTAATGATTGATACCATGACGGTAGAAATCAAAAGTATATATATGTGCATTATTACTATATTTAATATATATACATATATATACGCACACATATGCGTACACATACATAAATATACACATACAAACCCAGTGGTTTTTTTTTGGGGGGGGGGGGTGACGACATCCACTGCCAATCCAGGAAGCAGGAATACACGGAGACACACGTCAAGCACTGGAGATCTGCAACAAAAAACCACAAACAAAGCAGGAAACCGGCACGGAGCCAACCAAAACAATAACTGCAATCGACCTAAATCTTGAGATCTAATCGCAATCTGAGCTAAGCTATCGCTACCGCTACCTAAACCCAAAAACTAGAGAGCCAGCATGCAGGTGAACGTGTGTGTGTGTGTGTGTGTGTGTGTGTGTGTGTGTGTGTGTGTGTGTGTGTGTGTGTGTGTGTGTGTGTGTGTGTGTGTGTGTGTGTGTGTGTGTGTGTGTGTGTGTGTGTGTGTGTGTGTGTGTGTGTGTGTGTGTGTGTGTGTGTGTGTGTGTGTGTGTGTGTGTGTGTGTGTGTGTGTGTGTGTGTGTGTGTAATAAACCAAACAAAGCTCCACCTGAAGTGTATCTATAGAGGGGGGGAGCAACCCCGCGAGACCAGAGGCCGACACGGAAGAGCCCGGAACCCAGGCCACCGGCAACCCCACAGAGAGGAAAAGTAGGAGGGAGGCAACCCACCGCCTGCGAGGCCCCCCCCCCCCGGCGGCGGCCGAGGGGGCCCGCGGGCGGGGTCCCTGGCTGCTTCTACCCGCGCCGTGGGGGCGGCGGCGGGTAGAAGCGACCCAGGCAATCCCCGGCCCCCCGGTCCGGGCCGGGCCGGACACGCGGCCAGGAGGCCCTCACCCTTCAGGCCAACGACCCCCACCCGGCAGGGGGCCAGCCTGCCCGGAGAGACAGAGCCGCCCCGGCCGCCGACGCGGGCTGGCGCACCCGTCCCCCACGAAAGTGGCCCTCCAAGACCAGAGGGGCGCCCCGCCGCAGAGGCAGCGGGGGGGACCGGAGACGGGCCCGGAGAGAGGGAACCCCCCAACAAGGCGACACCCGTGCAGGCCCGACAACGGAGGGCCCCAGACCCAGGCATCCCATTCATTCATCCATTCAACTATCCGATATCTATACTAATAATAATATGATATACTATTCATAATAATAATACTACTACTACTACTACTACTACTACTACTACTAATAATAACCATCTTTGTATAATATAATATTGATAAATTATTAAGTTTTGATGTCCTGCCAATGGAGGCTCAAATCCTCCATGGCAGGACCCTTCCATACCGCATTCTCACCGACACAGACATACAATCACGCACCGTTTCCCCCTCCCCGGGGGGGTCCAGCACCGCCAGAAGGCACCCCAGGCTGCACGGCGGGCCCCGCCAGGCCCGGGTAACCCGACCCACCTGTCCCAGGCCGGTGAGGGAACGCGGGTGATGTGGGACCCCCTCCCGCCCCTGGTGTTGAGTGCATGTGATTAATGCCATAAAAACAGGGAGGAGGGAGGGCCAAGTATCGATTGACACCGACCCCCCCCCCTCCCGAACTACGTGTCCTTGTCAAATGTATTAAGTGTTGAATGTGCAGTGTCTATTTTGCTGTTAAAACCGTGAGGCGGGGAGTGCCGGGCCACGCGGGACGGTGCCCCCCACGACCCGGACCCCCCGCCCTTCGCCTATGTGCGTATGAATCGTGTAGGGGGGGAAAGAGGGGGAGCGGAGGCCGAAGCCAGGAAGCAGGACCAGCAAAGCCGGCCCTGATAAGACACCCGCGTCCCCCCACCGGCCATCCAGTAGACGGGGGCCGGCCCTCCGAGCCGGGCCAGGGCCCCACCGTACCTCCACGGGCACCCCCGGCGCCGCCGGAGCCCCCAGACGGAGGGGGAAACGGTCCAACATCCTCCCATTCATACTGACAACATAAGACATAGATACCTGGGAATGGTGCCACCCCGCCGTCGCGCCCGCCCGTGCACCCCCCGGTCAGGGGAGGCCCGATCCCCGGCCCCGGCCCCA
The DNA here is from genome assembly GCF_033807715.1 of Cololabis saira. Classification (NCBI taxonomy): domain Eukaryota; kingdom Metazoa; phylum Chordata; class Actinopteri; order Beloniformes; family Belonidae; genus Cololabis; species Cololabis saira. The sequence goes on from NC_084601.1 coordinate 42,895,099, forward strand.
CTCCCCCCCGAGGCCACCCCGGCGGACACCCCAAGGGTCACGGAGTCCCCACATCCGCAGGGGCACTTGGCCCCCGCCCAGCGAGGAGGACCAAGGCACAGCGCAGACAGCCACCCCCCACCCAGGCAGGGCCGGGCCCTCCGGGTGGGACCCCCACGTCCACGGCCCAGCCCCCCCCGGGAGGCCCGGAGACGCCCAAGCCCTCCCCAGCCACCCCCCCCACCGCCATGAGGCAACCCCCCCCACAGGCCCCCACCGGCCAGGGACAGGGCCCCGCGGCCCCCCCCACCGACCCCCAGGGGCCACCAGAGGCCCGCGCCCCAGACCCCCCAAGCCGACCCCCAACCCCAAGGGCTACGAGATCACCCCCCCCGCCCCCACTAGGTAACGAAGCCAATAATCGGGGACCACAGAGAGTGCAATTCAGCCGAGTGTTGTTCAGTGGAGGCAGACATTATCTCACTACTAATATGATCTGATAAAAGATTCCTAAAATGGTTGATACATAAACTGGATTTTTGTTTCCAATTTACTAGAATGCTTTTCTTTGCGATACATAAAGCAGTGAGAACCCGGTGTGTCCAATTAGGATCTATTTGAGTGTCTCCCAGGTGACCTAATATACATACCGTGGGGCACACTGGGATTCTGTAGTTGATCCATGTGGATAAATCCTCACAAATCTCCTTCCAGAACCTCTGTACCGGTGTACAGAACCATAAAATATAATATAATTATCTGGGGTGTTCTCTGTGCACTGTGAACAGATATTAGAGGTGACAAAGCCCATCTGGAACATCCTTTGTCCAGTATAATGTATTCTATGAAGAACTTTGTACTGTATAAGTTGTAAGTTTGGGTTTTTAGTCATAGTAAACGTATTTAAGCATATTTGTGACCAAGAAAACTGGTCGGTATTCAGAGAGAGATCCGCCTCCTACTTGGAGATCGGGAGAGAGACTGAATCGTCCAGTTTAGACACTAACCTGTAAAGTTTTGATAACAACTTTAAAGTGCTTAGATACAATAAATCTATTATCTTAGCGGGAAGTTGTAAGTCTAATTGTCTAATTTTTTATGTTTTATTTATTATGGCCTTAAGTTGTTGATACTCTAAAAATGTACTCCTGCTAACTCCGTATTGAACCATAAGTGTATTGAAAGGTACAAACTGTCCTCCTACAATTACGTGCTGTAAATACCATATTCCTTGATCTCTCCATTGAACGAAGTTAACCATCTTTTTATCATTTTTCACGATGTCTGGGTTGTTCCATATGGGTGTACGGTCACATGGAAAAAGTGAAATTTTAGCTACTTTAAGAAATTCCCACCAAGCTGATAAAGTTGTGCTAATATTAATGCTTTTGAAACATTGATGACGTTTGATACTTTGACTAATAAATGGTAACTCTGAGATTTCTAGTTCGTTGCAAAACACTTGCTCTGAGTCCAGCCATTGACTATCTAAAGGATGATCTTTTGACCATTTTACAATATACTGTAATTTATTGGCAAGGAAGTAATACTGAAAATTAGGTAGCTCTAAACCTCCATACTCTTTAGATTTTTGCAATGTCTTTAAACTAATGCGTGGAGTTTTATTTTTCCACAGAAATTTTGAAACACCTGAGTCCAATGATTTAAACCAGGAAAGAGGGGGTTTGCATGGTATCATTGAGAAAAAATAATTTACTTTTGGTAAGACCATCATTTTAATGGTGGCTATTCTACCCATGAGTGAAATGGGGAGAGAGCTCCATCTAGAAAGATCATCTTCTATTTTCTTTACAAGCTGAACATAATTTAATTTTATTAACTCTGACAGCCTAGGGGAGATGTTTATGCCTAAATATCTAATGTTCCCTGATTGTAATTGAGTATTGGATATATTCCTAAAATTGCAGTTAACGCACAAAACAGTGGATTTAGACCAATTAATAGAATAATCAGACAGAGATGAAAATCCCTCTATAAGTGCGATTGTCTGTGATAGTGAAGATCGTGAGTTCTGGAGGAAGAGGAGTACGTCATCCGCATAAAGACTTATTTTGTGCTCTACTATTTTGCATTGTATACCTTTTTAATATTTGGATTTTGTCTAATAGCTGCTGCTAAAGGTTCGATAAATATTGCAAATAATGAGGGAGATAGAGGGCAACCCTGTCTAGTGCCTCTTTGCAAGGTAAAACTTGTAGAGATTTGATCATTTGTCCTTACACGTGCCTTGGGAGAGCTGTATAATATTTTTATCCAGTCAATGAAAGATTCACCAAATCCAAATTTATGTAAGGTTGCCAATAGAAACTTCCAATTTACCTTATCAAATGCTTTTTCCGCGTCTAAGGATATAATAGTAGTTTCCTGTTTATTGATACTGGAATAATCTATAATATTTAATAATCTGCGAATATTAGTAGAGGAATGTCTACCTTTAATGAAGCCTGTTTGATCCGGATGTATAATAGAAGGGGTGACTCTTTTCAGACGTTCGGTAAGGGCCTTGCTAATTATTTTAAGGTCTACATTTATCAATGAAATTGGGCGGTAGCTCGATGGGAGCAAGGGATCTTTATCCGGTTTTAATAAAAGACTAATATTGGCAGAGTTCATATTTAAGGGTAAGCTTTTATTCTCCCTAATATTTAGAATCATTTTATAAAATGTTGGTGCTAATATGCTCCAGAATTCCTTATAAAATTCAGCTGGGAAACCATCTGGGCCCGGAGCTTTATTATTGGGCATATGTTGAAGAGCTTCATGGAGTTCTCCTATTGAGAGCGGTGAATCTAAATTCGTAACCTGTTCCTGATGTAACTTTGGCAGGTTAATTTCTCCAAGAAACTCATTAATGGATTGATCAGATGGTTCAATTTGTGACGAGTATAATTTATAGTAAAAGTCTCTAAAGATTGAATTTATTAAACAGGGATCATGTGTAACTTCCCCTGACTGGTCCTTAATGGATGTTATGGTTGTTTTTTCTTTGTTTATTTTTAATTGATTGGCTAAATATTTTCCCGATCTGACCATGGGACTCATTTAAACAGCAGTATCTCATCATATACTGAATATCTGCACACTCAAACAGCATATCATTTATAGCAGGGCGCTACACACAAATTTGGATTTGGCAAATCTTTTATCATCTGGATAAAGATATTATATAGCTCCCCCAAGGCATATGTAAGGACAAACAATCAAATTTGAACAAGCTTTAACTTGCAAAGAGGTACCAGGCAGGGTTGTCCTCTTTCTCCCTCACTATTTATTGAGCCCTTAGCAGCTGCTTTTAGGCAAAACCAAAATATTAAAGGCATACAATGCAAAACATTATATCACAAAATAAGTCTTTATGCTGATGATGTACTAATCTTCCTCCAGAACTCACAAACCTCCCTATCACAGACAATTGCACTTATAGATGGATTTTCATCTCTGTCTGACTACTCTATCAACTGGTCCAAATCCACAGTTTTGTGCATCAACTGCAATTTCCAGAATACAGCCACTACTAAATTACAATCAGGAAACATTAGATATCTAGGCATAAACATCTCCCATAGACTGTCAGAGTTAATAAAAATAAATTTTGTTCAGTTCTTAAGAAAAATAGAGGATGATCTTACCCGATGGAACTCTCTTTCCATTTCACTGATGGACTGATTGAGAATTGTCATCATCGAAATGATGGTTTTACCAAAAATAAATATATTTTTACAATGATACCATCCAAACCCCCTCCTTCTTAGTTTAAGTGACTGGATTCAAACGTGTCAAAATTCCTGTGGAAAAATAAAACACCACGTATTAGCTTAAAGACATTACAAAAATCCAAAGACTGTGGAGGCTTAGACTTACCCAACTTCCAGTATTATTTCTTAATTAATAAGTTACAGTAAATCTTAAAATGGTGCAAAAACCACTTACTAGATAGTCAATGGCTGGATTCAGAAGTGTTTTGCAATGATTTGGAAATCTCAGATCTACCATTTATCAGTCAAAATATTACACATCATGAATGCTTTAAAAGCATTAATATTAGCTCAACTCTGACAGCCTGGTGGGAATTCCTTAAAATAGCCCAAGTCTCAATTTTTCCATGTGATCGCACAGCCATCTGGAACAACCAAGACATTCTGAAAAATGATAAAAAGAGGGTCAACTTTACTCAATGGAGAGACCAAGGAATAAAGTATCTACAACATATAATCATAAGTGGACATTTTGTACAATTTAACACACTCACTGTTCAATATGGAATTAGCAGTAACAAAGTTTTAGAATACCAAAAACTTAAGTCCATAATAATAAAAAAAATAAATAAACTCAACCAACTGGACCTGCAACTTCCCGCTAAGAAAATAGTTACTTAATCTAAACACCCCAAAATTACTATTGAAACGCTACAGGTTAATGTCCAAAATAGATAGTCTCTCTTCCGATTTTCAAAAGGGCGGCTGACCTCTCTCTTAACAATAACCAAATCTCTTGGTCACAAATATGTTTAAATAATTTCATTATGACGAAGAATCCAAACTTGCAATTTATACAGTACAAAGTTCTTTACAGAATACATTATACAGGAAAAAGAATGTTCCAGATGGGTTTTGCAACCTCTAATATCTGGTCACAGTGTACAGAGAACAGCCCTGATAATTACATACATGCTTTATGGTTTTGTGCATCGGTACAGAAGCTCTGGATGGAGATATGTGAGGATTTATCCACATGGCTCAATTACAGAATTCCAGTGTGCCCCACACTTTGCATACGAGGTCACTTGGGAGACATCCACATGGGGTCTAACTGGGCTTACTTGGTTCTCCCTGCCTTATGTATCGCAAAGAAAACCATTCTAATGAACTGGAAACAAAAATCCAATATGTATTAATCAATTAAGGAATCTTCTGTTAAAACATATCATTAATGAGATAATGTCTGGCTCCACTAAACATCATTCGGCAGAACTGCATTCTCTTTGGTCCCCGATTATAGGCTTCATTACCTAGTGGGGGCGAGTGGGTGGTGATACATACATAAATATCTCCGCTGTTTCTCATCATCATTTGCTGCATCGGCAGGACTTGGAGCTCTCCAGCCTCCCGGCGGCTCTGGTTGAACGGCCCGATAAACCATCTCCGATCGCGCTGTTTTCTTTACCGAGATCACAAGAAAAGCAGAGCAGTGATCTCCTCTCCATCCCGTGTTGTCTTGTTTATTTATCTTTAAAGCCTGAATTCTGGTTCTGCATCAAACCAACGCAGAGCACACGCCGTCATCGTGATGCCGTCATGAACCCTTCGGACTTCGGCGTCACTCCATTTCGTCGCGGTTCAGTACCCCCCGTGACCGGTAGTTTGCAATCTTTTCCTGAATGGTTTATCCGACTTTTTCCGGTCACAGTGAATCAAAGAGATAAGGACAACTATTGTGCAAAAAACCAAAACAAAAAAAATCCCATATACAAGAAGAAAAGAGCGCTGAAAGTTCACGACTGCTTCAAACCGGAAACCGGAAGTGCGTTTATTCCAAGCGAACCAATCAGAGCCCTCTCCGTCTGCGTGTGACCTGTGTCGCCTCGACGCGTAGTTACAATTTTCGGGAGGTGACGTAGGTGACGGCGTGTGGTCTGCATCGACGCGTACCACACGCCGTAGGCACAGGGTCGTTTTGACTCAGAACCAAAACTCAAGCTTCACTCCAACTCGAAATATTGAATTACTTTTGTAAGCCAACGGCACAACGCAGCTCAAACAGCAGGTGTATCCGCCCTTTAATCTGATTGGTTTACGAGTAAATCGTCCCCCACGTAGGGTGCGCTCTTATGATTGGCTGAAACAAAGGAAGATATCTGATTGGTTGCAGATCCTTCCGTGTTAAAAAAAAAATGCATTTGTGAATCGAGTCACGTCAGGGGAGTCTCAAAAGTCGCACGCAAATCCAGCTCAGCTCACAGATAAAAATGTTTTTGTAACTGAAAAGGCTTTTGATAATGCATCCAAGATAATGTAAGTCATCTTCTCTGTTACAGAATCATAAAGGAAGACCCAAAAGATACTGCTGTGATGATTGCGAGAAAGTCTTCACCACTTCATCAAACTTGAAGATCCATAAGAGAACTCACACTGAGAAACCATACAGATGTGATCAGTGTGGTGCGGCTTTTACCCGACGAGGTCATCTACAGAGTCACCAACGTATTCACACTGGAGACAAGCCCTACAGGTGTGATCAGTGTGGAGTGGCTTTTGCCCAGCAAGGTAACCTAACGACTCACCAACGTATTCACACTGGAGACAAGCCTTACAGGTGTGATCAGTGTGGGGCGGCTTTTGCCTGGCCAGGTGCTCTAACGAGTCACCAACGTATTCACACTGGAGACAAGCCTTACAGATGTAATCAGTGTGGAGTCGCTTTTGCCCAGCAAGGTGTTTTAACGAGACATCAACGTATTCACACTGGAGACAAGCCTTACAGATGTGATCAGTGCGGAGTTGCTTTTTCCCGGAAAGGTGATTTGACGAGTCACCAACGTATTCACACTGGATTCAAGCCTTACTGGTGTGATCAGTGTGGAGCAGCTTTTGCAGAGCAAAGTAACCTAACGAGTCACCAACGTATTCACACTGGAGACAAGCCTTACAGATGTGATCAGTGCGGAGTGGCTTTTGCCGAGCAAGGTACTCTAAAGAGACATCAACGTATTCACACTGGAGACAAGCCTTACAGGTGTGGTCAGTGTGGAGTGGCTTTTGCCCGTCAAGGTCATTTGACGAGACACCAACGTATTCACACTGGATTCAAGCCTTACAGATGTGATCAGTGTGGAGCGGCTTTTGCCCGGCAAGGTGCTCTAACGAGTCATCAACGTATTCACACTGAATAAAAATTGTACATTTGTGATCAGTGCTTATATCATTTATTTTGAGAGTTCAGTTAAAAGGCACCAATTTAGTTGTTTTAGTTTGAAAGAAATAATTCTGGTGGTTCGATTGTGGGAAAGATTTTAAATATTTTATTTAAAAAGCAGCAGATTCTTACAGCTGTAAGAGCTGTTCAGTTATAACCAGATTTAGAAAATGAAGTAAAAGAATTCAATTCAAAAGTCTTTATTTTGAACATGATGGTAGTGTAAGTAACAGACATGCTCGAACATACTTTAACAATGAATGCAAGTTTTTTTTTTTTTTGAAGCAGTAGCAGTTTTGACATGTTCAAAAAGAAGTAAGAAGAAGTAAAAAAAAAAAACTTCTCCTACCCCTTGAACTCAATGCCATGTTTTCACATAGACGTCAGATGTCAAAAATCTTGATGTATTGAGAAGTTACACAAATTAATATTAATAATTTTACTCGGTGTAAACATATTGTGGTATACATGAGTATTAATTTGCGGATACCTGGGTGATTATTGCCATTTGCAGTTACATGTCCCTCTATATAAACACTATTTACCATGAGTCCCTGTATTCATCTATACATAAAAGCGTACATTATTTACTGTGTACAATCTTATTCATTACGGGCATTCTCACACAAATATTTCTAGATGCATTAAAGCATAAATATGTACATATATAATAGACAGATACACACATTTCCACGTACATATACACCCACAAGTCCAGTCCACCCCACCATCCCCTCACCCAGCGCAGAATGAGGAATTCAGCCGTCCTGATCGACCAACACAATACAAATGATGAGAAAAGATATGAGAAATATTTGTTGGGCCACAGCCCCATATGAACTATGGATTGTGTGATTATATGAACAGTTGAGGCCTTGGGTCAGCTTTGAGGCCCAGTTCTGGGGCCTCAGGCTGAGACCAGCCTCGAGTTTATGTTACCTGACCGCATGGTTTGGAACAAAGGAAACCCCATGGACGCAAAGCTCAACCAGGATTTGCATCTAAGGCCCTGCAGTGATAAGGAACGGCCCCTGATTGGACACAGACCCCAAGCCACAGGGGGGGGCCTTCACTTCCTGGGCCAGCTATAAAAGGAAAAGCTCTCTTCTCCTCTGCTCTGTCTGTTTTGCAGCGAGTGGCCGCAAGTTTTCTGAGCCCAAAGAAGAGCCGAACCAGGGACCCTGCAGGCCTCGACGCGAACGCCTTTGGACCGACCTGGAGCTGAAGGAGGCCCAGCTGCTGTGCCCATGTATTCCCCTCATCCACACTGGTCCTCATCTGGACCAGGAGAGAGAGAGAAAGAGAGAGCAGCTCTTTATCAGGATCCCCTGCTGAGCGTAACTACTCTTTGTTTCATCAAGAAACACTGACCAGCCGGATCAAACCACTTTCTCTTCATTTACAAAGATTCACGTAAGAGGCTGTTCTGTGTCTGGGCAGAGAAACTTAGTAACACATTTTAAAATTTTAAATTTTAAAAGATTGGCTGATTGGGTAACGTATTGCGTCACGCATCGCGTCACTTCCTGGTGTTTGCGGTCTGTGCTGCTGCCGTTTCACGGCGTTGCAGGCTCAGATCTCTCCCGACTTTTTATCTAAAACTTAGACTGTTTTCTGGTAAAATAGCACTATATCTGGTACATTACTGTCTTTATTTCAACACTCGCTCATTTTCTCTTCCGTAACTTTCACTGTCACCAATCACCGATACATTTTCTGTCCGTTAGCCTCCGTTAGCATCTTAGCATGGCCGCTCCGGCTCCCACCGCTTCACCTCTTTCCTGCTCAGTGTGTGAAATGTTTAGTTATTCCTCTGCCTCCTTTAGTGAAGACGGTAAGTGCTTAAAGTGTAGTTTATTTGCAGGGCTGGAGGCGAGGCTCAGTCAGTTAGAGGTCCGGTTCGGCCAACTAAACCATAGTCCGAGAGCCTCCTCAGCTAACCAGGCTAAGCTAGCGGCGGACCGGCCCGTAGCAGCTGAGCGTAACCGCTCCCCTGCAGCTCCCGAGCAGCCGGCCAGGCAGGGCAGCTGGGTGACGGTTCGGAGGAAGACTAGTCTTAAAGGGCTCACGGAACACCACCACCCGCTTCATGTGTCTAACAGATTTTCCCCACTTAGCGACACATCTGTTGAGAAACCGACCCTGGTGATTGGAGACTCCATAGTCAGACATGTGAAGCCGACTCCAGAGACCTTAGTTAGGTGCATCCCGGGGGCCAGAGCGGGCGACATAGAAGCAAATTTGAAGCTACTGGCAAAGGGTAATCGTAAATATGGTAAAGTTATCATCAATGTCGGAGCTAATGACTCCCGTCTTCGCCAGTCGGAAGTAACCAGAATGAATATTGTCTCGGTGTGTAACTTCGCCAAAACCATGTCAGACTCCGTAGGTTTTTCTGGCCCCCTCCCCAATCTGACCAGCGATGACATGTTTAGTCGCATGCTCTCGCTCCGCCGCTGGTTGTCTCAGTGGTGTTCAGAAAACGACGTGGACTTTATTGACAACTGGGAGACATTCTGGGGAAAGCCCGGTCTGATTAGAAGGGACGGCATTCATCCCACCCGGGATGGTGCAGCTCTCATGTCTAGAAATCTGGCCAATGTTATTAGACACTCCCCCTGACAATGCAGGGTCCAGGCCAGGATGCAGAGCTGTAGTTTAACAGGGCTGGAGGCGAGGCTTAGTCAGTTAGAGGTCCGGTTTGGCCAACTAGACCATAGTCCGATAGAATCCTCTGCGGACCGGCCCGTAGCAGCTGAGCGTAACCGCTCCCCTGCAGCTCCCCGGCAGCCGGCCAGGCAGGGCAGCTGGGTGACGGTTCGGAGGAAGGGTAGTCTTAAAGGGCTCAGCGACACATCTGTTGCTTCTCAAGGACCAACGCCTGCCAACAAAACTGTAGGATTGCATTATGTAATTAGCGACTCTAAAACTGTAGGATTACATGATATTGGCGACTCTGGCCAGGTGCCTAGCAAAATAGAAGTGGTTGCAGTTCCCCGCCCTCCAAAAGTTCACCAGGTGCAGCGTTATAGAGGCGTTAACCAAGATAACCTTGTAAAAATTAAAACCAATGCACATTTGGTACCAATTACAGACCGAAAAATTAGATGCGGACTACTAAATATACGATCATTAAGCTCTAAGTCTCTGTTAGTAAATGATATAATTACAGAGAGCAGGAGTGATATTTTCTGCTTAACAGAAACATGGTTACAGGAGGAAGAGTATGTTAGTTTGAATGAATCAACTCCGCCCGGCTACTTTAATCATCACATTCCTAGAAGCACGGGCCGAGGCGGAGGAGTCGCAGCAATTTATAACTCCGGTCTCCAAACAAAAATTGAACCCAAGTGCAACTATAATACATTTGAAAGCCTCATGCTTGGTCTGAAATTTCCGAGCCGGAAATCAGAGAAGCCAGTTGTGTTAGTGGTAGTGTACCGGCCCCCTGCTGGTGCGTATCTGGAGTTTTTGTCTGAATTTTCAGATTTCCTTTCTGGATTATTGATCAGCACAGATAAATTCATCATAGTGGGTGATTTTAACATTCATATGGATGTTGAAAGCGATAATCTTAAATTAGCCTTCGATTCTCTTCTAGAATCAATGGGTATCTCACAAAAAGTGGATAAACCGACGCACTGTTTTAATCATACTCTCGATCTCGTTCTCACCTACGGTGTTGAAACTGATGGTCTGTTGGTGTCACCTGTAAACTCCCTTTTATCCGACCATTACTTAATAACGTTTGAATTTAATTTTGTTGATGTTGAAGTGCAAAATAGGAGGTATTATTTTAGCAGATGTTTGTCTGATGAAGTTATTGTTAAATTTAGGGAGGCCATTGCTTATCTTACGACAGTGCGAAATAGTGATGTAGTCGAGGCCAGTGACCTGGGTTCTACCTCTGCAGATGTTGATTTCCTTGCTAGTAACACTGCTGATTTGTTGCATTCAGCTTTAGATGAAGTTGCTCCTTTGAAAAGGAGGGTTTCTAGCCACAGGAGCTTAACTCCCTGGTACAATTCAGATATCCGCATGTTGAAACAAAACGTGCGTAAAATGGAAAGGAAGTGGTACTCTTGTAGGTCTGTAGACTCTCATCGTGAATGGAAAGATATTCTAATAGTATATAAAAAAGCCATTCGCAAAGCCAGAACAGCTTATTATTCAACGCTGATAGAGGATAACAAAAGTAACCCACGTTTTCTGTTCAGCACTGTAGCCAGGCTGACAAAGAGTCACAACTCTGTTGAGCCGTGCATTCCTGCAGCTCTCAGTAGTGAGGACTTTATGGGCTTCTTCAACAGTAAAATCGCGAGAATTAGAGAAGAAATCAACCAGCCGGTTGTAGGTGTTTCTTCAGCTTTAGCGACTTCCCTAGGCTCTGACTTGTCTCTAGACTGTTTTGATCCTATAGACCTCCCTGAGCTGACTTCACTCGTTAATAGAGCTAAGTCAACCACATGTATGTTAGACCCCATCCCGACTCGTCTATTCAAACATGTTTTTTCTCTTATTGGTACGACAATACTGGACCAAATTAACCTATCCCTAAGTTTAGGATATGTACCACAGGTTTTCAAAGTCGCAGTAATTAAACCTTTACTTAAAAAACCTTCTCTTGACCCAGACACCTTAGCTAATTATAGACCAATTTCCAACCTTCCATTTGTGTCTAAAATTCTGGAAAAGGCAGTTTCAAGCCAGTTATGTGACTATTTGTATAGAAATGATCTGTTTGAAGTCTTTCAGTCAGGGTTCAGAATGCATCATAGCACAGAGACAGCACTTGTTCGAGTCACGAATGACCTCCTTATGGCCTCAGATAAGGGATTAGTGTCCATACTGGTTCTACTGGACCTCAGTGCTGCTTTTGACACTATAGATCATGGCATTTTACTGCACAGGTTAGAGCATGTTGTTGGGATTAAAGGGACAGCTCTATGTTGGTTTAAATCATATCTATCTGACAGGTTCCAGTTTGTTCATGTACATGAGGTTTCTTCAGAACAGTCAAGGGTCTGTTATGGTGTTCCGCAGGGTTCAGTGCTAGGGCCAATCTTGTTCAGTTTATACATGCAGCCGTTGGGAAGTATAATCCAGAATCACGGCATACACTTTCATTGTTATGCTGATGATACGCAGCTCTATTTGTCTATGAAGCCGGATGAAACAGAACCGTTAGTTAAACTTCAGGCATGTCTTAGGGACATCAAGGACTGGATGTCCAGAAATTTCCTGCTTCTAAATTCAGATAAAACAGAGGTTATCATTCTTGGTCCAGAGCATCTTAGGAAGGGATTAGATGGTGTTGCGATGGCTTCCAGTGCAACTGTGAGAAATCTTGGTGTTATTTTCGATCAGGATTTGTCGTTTAAACCATATGTCAATCAGGTTTGTAAAATAGCCTTTTTCCATCTCCGTAATATTGCAAAGATTAGGAAAATCCTCTCACAGAGTGATGCAGAAAAACTAGTCCATGCGTTTGTATCTTCTAGACTAGATTACTGTAATGTGTTGTTAGCAGGATGTCCAAGTAATTTGCTGAATAGGCTCCAGCTGATCCAAAATGCAGCAGCACGAGTACTGACAGGAATCAGCAGGAGAGACCACGTCTCTCCAGTGTTAGCGTCGCTCCATTGGTTACCCGTAAAATTCAGAATCCAATTTAAAATTGTATTACTTGCGTATAAAGCCCAAAACGGCTTAGCTCCGCATTATTTGCAAGACCTGATAGTGCCTTATGTTCCTGTCAGAGCTCTCCGTTCTCAGAGTGCAGGTTTACTCGTAGTTCCTAGAGTATCTAAATGTAGATTTGGAGGGCGGGCGTTCTGCTATCAGGCACCATTACTTTGGAACCAACTTCCAATCTGGGTTAAGGAGGCTGACTCCACCTCCACCTTTAAAACTAAACTTAAAACCTTTCTGTTTAGTAAAGCCTATAGTTAGTGTTTAGTAAACCTCTAGCTGGTGTTGGTAAATCTCTAGGTAGTGTAAACTTTAGTGTGTCAGAGTCGCTCCTGTAGTTTCTTGTGCTGGCCCCCCCTTCTCCTCCCTTTTCTCTCTTTTGTCCATGTTGCAGCATCCTTTGCCGGACACCGGAACCTGCAGGTGGTCGTGGGTGGCTTGTAGCTTGCATTACGGAGCACAAGTCTTTCCCTGACCCTGCACCCCAACCTGGGACTTGCTGATTGGGCCGGAGCTTCGGGAGCTGTGTGCTGGCCTGCGGTCCCCACCCCTGGTCATCCCGTTGCTGCCCCCCCCTTCTCCTCCCTTTTCTCTCTTTTGTCCTGCAGGTGGCCATGGGTGGCTTGTAGCTTGCATTACGGAGCACAAGTCTTTTCCTGACCCTGCACCCCAACCTGGGACTTGCTGATTGGGCCGGAGCTTCGGGAGCTGTGTGCTGGCCTGCGGTCCCCACCCCCGGTCATCCCGTTGCTGCTTCCACCTGCCTGCTGTGCTGTTGCCGTCCCTGACCCACCAGTCTGGCCCTCGGCAGGAGGGTCCCCCCTGATGAGCCTGGTCCTGCTCAAGGTTTCTTCCCTCCTAAAGGGGAGTTTTTCCTTGCCACTGTTTGGCTTAAGGTTTTTCTCCCACTAGGGGAGTTTTTTACCTGCCATTGTTTATGTAATATCTGCTCGGGGGTCATGTTCTGGGTATGGGTCTCTGTAAAGCGTCTAGAGACAACTCTGTTGTATTAGACGCTATATAAATAAAATTGAATTGAAAAATTGAATTGAATTAAAAGTTAGTTTTACGTTGTAAGCCGGACTGGTGATCCTGTCACAACTGTGCTCATTAGTTGAGTGTGTTTGTTTATTGTTTTCTCCCCTCATTCTGCTCCTACTAAGCCCCCCCCCCCCCCCCACACACACACAGAGGTAATCTGAAGTTTTGTGTTCATGTTTAGTTAGTTGTTGTTTTTGGGTAGTGTAGCCATCAGAGTTTATCCGAAGTGTTGTTTTACCATCTTCTTGACACTTGTGAAAATAAATTCGGATTAATTTGAATGAGAGAAGTTGTTTGTGCTTATTTTACGCATATTTGTCACAACTGTTTTTGCAAGGTTCAAACTCCTCCCTTCACTATTATTCTGAAGAATAATCTACCTTGAGATTGATTTTTGCTGTTAAGTTTTGATTAAGTAATTTTGATAATTCAATTTGATAAATAATCTACTTCATAAATTATTAATGATTGTCCTTCGACAATCATTAATGACTCTTTAACTGAAACTGAACCCTGTGGCACAATATCAATCATATTAGAAATAAATGTATGGCTTTACCGGTATATAAGTTTTCCGATTGTGGTAGAATAAAAAATCTTCCACCACAGAGATGTCATGGGTGTGAAAAAACAATTTTTCCCTTTTTTTATAGCAGGCAGTTAATCTTTCTTTTTTCCTGTAAAGTTGGACATTTTAAAGTGTAGGTGAATGACTTTCTTTTTGACAGTTGTGGAACTGCAACAAAATTAATTTCTGCATGAGACCCAATGCAAGAAAGAGATGGTCAGCCTTCCTGTCCTGAGCACCAAGAAGAGGACGAGTGGTTTTCCAAGTCCAAATAATAACACTGTAAAGTCTCACGTTTCCACCAAGTTTCAAACGGGACGTTTCACGTGTTAGGCTAACGTGATAACCGCTACACTACAGAAACTGACATGCTTTGACCTGCAAAGTCGGCGGGCATAACAAAATAAATCCTGTAAAACATTCTGCTACAAGTCTTGACAGCAAGATGGATAATGCAGGTTTTCTCCTGGCTGCTCTGAAAGACTCATTCTCTGAGAAATATTTTATCTCTTCCTTTTCTTCGAGTCTTTGCACATTGGCTTTAAAGTTATCTTCATATGAATCATATTAGAAATAAACGTATGTGTGGCAGGGGGGAGAGGTTGATGGGACACGCGCACCTGTGTCCCATCCGCCTGAGTGGCTGCCGCTCTCCACCCTGCCTGCCTTATAAGGCAGAGCTGGACAGCAGCAAAGAGGTCGGAGGAGCTGCGGGTATGCTGAGGTGCTTGTGCACTGGGTGATGTTTCGTGAATAAACAGGGTTCTGCACGAAACTCCGTGTCTCTCCATCCTTCGGTCGGCCCCGGGTAGCACTCGCCCTGCTACAGTATGGCTTTATATAAATTGTGCTGTTGTGGTATAATAAAATCATCCACCACAGAGATGTCATGGGTGTGAAAACAATCTAGAAAAAACGTTTTTTTTCTAAACTCAGGTAGTTAATGTTTTTTTGTTCTAAAGTTGCACATTTTAAAGTGTAGGTGAATGGAGAATGACTGACTTTTGGTCAGTTGTGGAACTGCAACAAATTTAATTTCTGCATGAGACCCAATATGAGAAAGAGGTGCTCAGCCTTCCTGTCCTGAGCACCAAGTAGAGACTGGAGTGGTTTTCCAAGTCCAAATTATGCTATTGCAAATTCATACATGTTTCTACCCAGTTTTGAACAGGGGCCCTTTCGCGTGTTAAGAGAACTTGATAACCACTACACTACGGACACTGCCATGCACTGAAATCGGCGGGCCAAGACACTGTTACGTCCCAGACTAGGGGAACAGAGGCGCAACATAAAAATGAGGCAGCGAGAGACAACAAAAACAGTTTACAACAAAAAGGCTGTATTTATTTTTGCACAGCTCAAGGTTTTCAATAAAAAAGTTAAAATCCGTGCTAACTGGGTGAGCACAACCGAAACAAAATGACAAAACGAAAAATGAAGCTTCTCTTCGGGGTAAACCTAGGCCTAAATAACAAACAAAAGAAACGACCTTCTCAACCAGACTACCAAAGAGCCCTGGGAGGAAACAAAAGATAAACCATCTCCGATCGCGCTGTTTTCTTTACCGAGATCACAAGAAAATCAGAGCAGTGATCTTCTCCTCTCCATCCTGTTTATTTATCTTTTATCTCCTGTTGCTGTTTATTTATCTCTACTCCACCAACTCGAAATAAGAATCACTTTTCTAAGCGAACGGCGCTAACGCAGTTGAAACAGCAGGTGTATCCGCCCCTTTAATCTGATTGGTTTAGAGTAAATCGTGTTTTATCCACTGCTCTGCGTCCCCCACGTGGGGTGCGCTCTTATGATTGGCTGAAACAAATGAAGACATCTGATTGGTTGCAGATCCGTCCGTGTTAAAAAAAACGTATTTGTGGATCGAGTCACGTCAGGGGAGTCTCAAAACTCACACACAAATCCAGCGCAGCTCACAGACAAAAAAACGTTTGTTAATCAGGTTATATTTGTGTGTGCATCAAAAATACATTTGTGTATCTTGTCCTACGCACGTGTGAATTGTTCTGTGCACGTGTAAAATGGTGCGTGTATTTGCAAATCGGTCTGTGCATTTGTAAAACTTGTCCTGTGCATTTGTCAATTATGAGACTGTTCTAGCTCCATACTTGAGCTGCTGCTGAAGCTCATTGGCCGTTCTCAGCTTGTTGCTAAGCAACCAACGTTATTGACACAGGAAGTGAAGAAGTGGGGAGACTGTTTAGCCAATCAGAATGCAGAACACGATGCACGATGTAAATCCATACAGAACCTGCTGAAATGAAGGCTAGGGGGACATTAAATGAACATTTAAAATGATGTTTTTATTTAAAGTAACTAAAAAGTTACTTTTCATAGTAACGCTTTACGTTTTGGTCTAAGTAACTGAGTTACTAACTGAGTTACTTTTTAACGAAGTAAATAATAATAACTAGTTACTATTTTTCAGTAACTAGCACAACACTGATCCTAACTCTAATCCCCACTCGCCAGTGCGCCCCCCCCCCCCCAAAATTTTTTATCACCAGCTGCCACTGCTCTGTACAGTTTGTTTTTTACTTTTAGTGCAAATAATTTAGTTTCTATCTCCATCAGGAGCTCTTCTCTGCACTCCAACATCTTGTTCGTAGCGTTTTTTTAAAAACACTGGGAAACAAACAACAATATGAGGCGTGTACCTGGTACCTTAAGCCAGTGGTCCCCAACCTTTTCTGAACCGCGGACCGGTTTAATGTCTGACAATATTTTCATGGCCCAATCTAAAGGTGTAGCTGATAAACACTAAAGAAAATGACAAGGTCAGCATTAAAAACTGTGGTATTTTCGCTATAGTAATAATAATAATAATAATTAATTAATAACAATAATAATAATAATAATAATCAGATTTGGCCAGGTTCGAACATTGTCCAACAAGGAATTTGACTCTGGTAATTTAAAATTTTTAATTTAAAACTGGTAACAATCTGAATAAAAATAGAATAAGTATAACCTATTTACAATTTTAACAGAAAAATTATACAAGAGAAATACAAAAGTGAGAGGTGCAGCAGAGTGAGGCAGACATGATTATTAAAGAGGGTGCTAGATGATTTATTTATTTATTTTTGCACGTGTTTGGTTACTCTGAGACTGTTAGTTGTGATACTTCATCAGAGCAACCGCTTGTGGGAAGAAACTGCCTTTGTGTCTGGAGGTTCTGGCGCGCAGAGCTCTGTAGCGCCGTCCAGAGGGGAGGAGTTGGAACAGGCTGTGTCCCGGGTGTGAGGGGTCTGGTCCTGGTCCTGGGTCTGAGGGGTCTGCAGAGATTCAACCTGCCCGTTTCCTGGTCCTGGACCGGTACAGGTCGTCGATAGATTATTATTATTATTTCGTTTATTTCGGCATGTTTATATAGACACATTTCATCTCCAGAACATTATACATTGCATACTCAGCACATGACGAAAAGGGTACGGGAGAAGCTGACGCTTATCAAAGTCCCGCCCCGTTCTATGTAAGATTCATGATCACATCAACAACAGAATTCAGTAAGATACATAGTTTACCACATAGCAATTTGTCTAATTTCATCCTTCACAGTCCAGATAGCATGTATGTTTGTACACGTGTCCAGTCCACTCATCCTGATCACCATTCCTGTGATTTACTACTGTGTCCACTGTTCAGTTATTTTTATGTCCAAGCCTCTTTTTGCATGCAATCCACTTTGCAATGGAGGTGCGTGTGTCAATGCAGATTTTGATTAGTCGCTGTCCTCTGGCTCTCTAGCCGCCACAGCCTTTGCCCCCTCCGCTCGTACTGACTTCATCTCCTCCCGAGCTTTGGACACCTCCGACCATACACTGGTCAGTCTCTCCTGGATGTCAGCGAGGCCAGAGAGCAGCTTTGCCTGATCAGCTCTCACTTTTCTCAACTTTTGTAGCATCCAGACCCCGCCAAGCCCTAGGATCACCAGGCCCACCGTCATGCCCGTGAATATATAGACGTCCTCCACGTCTTCTATATCCAACACCCCAAGACACACTACTTTCCATTTATTCCAACTGTCCATAGTGTATCCCGCCAAGAATGTCCCATCTGGACAGGCCGGTTCTCCTGTCCCAGCACGCCGTGTAGAAAAAATCTTGTCAATAGCATTTACTGACCAGTTCAGAATCTCCATTCTTGATTTTATGTTCTGCTTGGTCGTGATATCTGCTGTGCTGTGATAGAGCTCAATGTCACACACACACATTTTATAGTGACTTTGTTTTGTTTCCATGTTTTGTTTCCATGCCAGGTGTTCCAGTGCTGAATTTCCCACATTGCCATTGTTTTGTACACATAGCCAGACATTGCCATTCCTGTACCTAGTTTTGATATTCCTTCCATAACAGCTTCTTTAACTCATGTTTGAAAACAGTTAAATTTCTTGCTAACTTTAATTCATTGTTTAGGCTATTCCACATTTTCACACCAGCTACTGACAAACTATGGCTTCTCATCGTTGTCCTTATCTTTTTCTGTTTAAACTGCAGCAAGCTGCGCATGCTGTGAGGACCTTGACTAAGAGTGAACAATTTCTGAACATTTACTGGTAATGCCGCCTGTGTTGCTTTGTAAATTGTTTGTAGCATCTGAAAATGAAGTATCTCTCTCAGTTTTAGATGGGAGGTTAGTCCCAACTATCCTCTCTGCAGTCCTGATTGTCCGTTGCAGTCTGTGTCTGTCCAGTTTGGTGGCTGATCCAAACCAGACAGAGATGGAAGAGCAGAGAACAGACTGGATGATGGCAGAGTGAAAGGTGATCAGCAGCTGCTGTGGAGGTTAAACTTCCTAAGCTGGCGTAGGAAGTACAACCTCTGCTGAGCTTCTTCCTGACGGAGTTGATGTGGGTGGTCCACTTCAGGTCCACTTCAGATCCACTTCAGATCCACTTCAGGTCCACTTCAGGTCCACTTCAGGTCCACTTCAGGTCCACTTCAGGTCCCGGGAGATGGTGGACCCCAGGAACTTGAAGGAGTCTGTGGAGGAGACGGTGCTGTTGAGGATGGTGGGGGGGGGAGTGGCGGTGGGTTTTTTCTGAAGTCCACTGTCAACTCCACAGTCTTGAGCGGGTTCAGCTCAGGTGGTTCCGACTGCACCAGTGGACCAGCTGTTCCACCTCCCGTCTGTACGCGGACTCGTCACCTTCCCGGATCAGGCCGATGACGGTGGTGTCGTCCGTTACTTCAGGAGCTTCACAGACGAGTCCCCTGAGGTGCAGTCGTTAGTGTAGAGCAGGGGTCGGCAACCCAAAATGTTGAAAGAGCCATATTGGACCAAAAACACAAAAAACAAATGTCTGGAGCCGCAAAAAATGAAAAGTCTTGTATAAGCCTTAGAATGAAGACAAATGGCGAAAGGCGGAATGTCAAGAAAAAAGTCGAAATGTCGAGAAAAAAGTCGAAATGTTGAGAAAAAAGTCGAAATGTTGAGAAAAAAGTCAAAATTTCGAGAAAAAGTCGAAATGTTGAGAAAAAAGTGGAAATGTCGAGAAAAAAATCAAAATTTGGAGAAAAAAGTCAATGTTGAGAAAAAAGTCGAAATGTTGAGGAAATAGTCAAAATATCAGAAAAAAGTCAAAATATCGAGAAAAAAGTCGAAATGACGAGAAAAAAGTCGTAATGTCGAGATTAAAAAGGAAAGGAAAAAGGAAGAAAAAAGGAAAAAAAGGAAAAAAGAAGAATAAAAAGAAAAAAAGAAAAAAAAGGGAAAAAAAAGAAAAGGAAAAAAGAAGATAAAAATCGAAAAAAGGAAAAAAAGAAAAAAGGAAAAAAGAGAAAAAAAAGAATAAAAGGTCAAACATTTTTGAAAAAGCTCCAGGAGCCACTAGGGCGGCGCTAAAGAGCCGCATGCGGCTCTAGAGCCGCGGGTTGCCGACCCCTGGTGTAGAGGGAGAAGAGCAGTGGTGAGAGGACGCACCCCTGGGGGGCGCCAGTGATGTAGTCAAGGTCTAATGAATATGGGGAAAAGACAAAAACACTGACATTACAACAAATTGTACAACGCATTGCATTTCAGCTGCTTTGGATAATAAAAGCCTGATATGGTTATTTAAAAAACTTCAAAAATAAATAAATAATCCTGAAGGGTGCCAACAGTTTCAGCCATGAATGTACCCCACCCACCCGTATTATTGTTAAAAAAAGCAGCACTTACCGAGTCTCAGGGTGTAGTCGTCACTTGTCCAGCTGGTCTTGAATTTGGGCACGAGAATTGCAGCAGCGATCAGCTCTGGTTGTGTGAGGACGTGTCCGAAACGCTTCTCAATGCCTTTTAGTAGAGCATTTCATTTCATTTCATTTTTTATATTCCGATCATGGAAATATGCAAACAAAAGAAACAAACAAGTAAAATGACAACACAATCAAAAGCTTATTCCATAACCAGAAAGGAGCAGGGAGAAGAAAATCTTATTCTACCTGCCCCTCCCTCAAAACAACACTGAACAATAATAACAGATTTCTGCACAATTACTTAGTTAACATCACAAAGAAAGAAAAACAAAAAAATCAAAGATAGATTGTCTGTCTCCATACGCATATATTATACATTTTGACTATTTCATCCATACATTGCTATTTTTTTCTCTTTCAATTTATATTTAAACTGAGATATGTTTATACAGCCCTTTAAATCATAATGTAATTAATTCCATAACTTAATTCCAACAACAGAAACACTCATCTGCTTTAACGTTGTTCGGGCAAATAAATGTTTAAAATTAAATTTTCCTCGACTATCTTCATTATTTGAACTGAAAGTAAACATGTATTGTACGTTTTCTGTTAATAATTTACATTTAGCTGTTACATGATTGTGAGTGTCTGTAACTGAACCAAATCATCGAGTTTCAGTTAATCTTGATTCAATAAATAATCTGTTGGTGTTTTCTCTGTAATGCGTATTGTAAATAACTCGAAGTCTTTTCTGTAATAAAAATAAAGGATTCATATTAGTTGGCATCAATTAAAGGCCTACAGAACTTGGTGGAAAAGTGGAGGTTTTGGAGCTTATTCTTGAGTATTGTGATTGTTGGTCTTCTCGCCCTGCAGGACATCCAGGGCCTTCTCCACCGGGGCCATGGTCTTCATGTATTCGGCCAGGAATGCAAGCTCAACAGGTGTGAACCTGTTGAATCAGAGAAACAGAAACCACCTTCAATTAAATAACTAACACATTCTACAAATCACCTGCACAATGAGTTAGTAAAACATACTGTAATTAGAGGACATGCATTAAAGTAAAATGTTGGTACATACACACGTGGACAAAATTGTTGGTACCCCTCAGTTAAAGAAGGAAAAACCCACAATTCTCACTGAAATCACTTGAAACTTCAAAAGTAACAATAAATAAAAAAAAATTGAAAAATTAAATAATCAAAATCAGCCATTACTTTTGAATTGTTGATTCTATAATACATCCATGGTCTCAACTGAGGAGGACAAAATATCAGCAGAACCACATTTCGCTGAGGAGTACCCTGATATTTCAGTTTTATTAGACAACGTGGTAAACTATAACTTTGTACCTTTTCAGGATGCATTGCTGTATCTGATAAACATTACGCAACAATATGCATGAACATGTCAAATACTGCATCCTGACCCCCCCACGATGGAGGAATGGACTGATATTGTCAATGAAATATATAAAATGGAAAGGAAAGGATTACTTTCTCACTTCGGCTACAAATGGATAAATTCACAAGGTCATGGTCAAAATGGGTGTCCTATATACAAAAGTCACAATTATCTAGAAACTGAATTACTTGTCTCCACTCACTTACTTTCTCTGTCATTTCTCTGTTGGTTTGAAGGACTGCCAGGTTTCATGTGTTTTATACGTACATAATTCTATGTGTGTGTATATCAAACCCTTATAATATCGTAGTTTGGTCTCCCTGCAACTGAATTAAGTCGCTGTTACAAGCCCATACATCCCGTTTTGATTCATCATTGTTCCCTTTTTTTTTTTTTTTTTTTTGGTGTGTATGTTTGTCTTTGGTTAGTTCTGTTTGTTCTTTTTACCTTAAAAAATATAAATATACGCAGGATTTGTTTCTTTCAACATTACACAACTATAGGGCAACAGCTATGTTTTGACATGCTGATGTTTTTCTTTCTCCCTGACAATAATAGTAAACCAATTGTACACCAGCTGTGTAATGTAAGATGTGAGAATGATAATAAAGAAAAAAAAAAAAAAAAAAGAAACAGGGCTAAAGAAAACGACAATTTAACAATAGTTTAAAAACCCTTCTGCAGATGAATTGTTGTGAAATATTATATATTAAATATTATATAATATATATATATAAAAAA
Organism: Cololabis saira; assembly: GCF_033807715.1. NCBI lineage: Eukaryota > Metazoa > Chordata > Actinopteri > Beloniformes > Belonidae > Cololabis > Cololabis saira. The sequence goes on from NC_084601.1 coordinate 42,917,656, forward strand.
AAAAGAACATGTCAAATAAAGACAAGTTGGTTGTGGATATAATGTATATTTTATTATTTTCCTTTAACCTCTAAGGCTTAAGATGTTGCAACAAAATTGAACACTTGCTACAATAGCAATGTTAAACATTAACTATGTTCTCCACCCAGTGAACATATTTCTAAAGTGCAACATGAAATACAAAAAATGTATAATAAAAATATTCTGTATCCTCTACAGCCATTGAACAAGTGCAAAATCCCAACTGGCTTTGAACAAGGCAATTAGCCAGACGTACTGTAACAGAGGTAATCAAGCTTAAATCAATCACATCTTAATTACACCACCCAGTATGGAGAGAACATTGTCCAGACCGATCAGCCTGTGTGCATTGACAGAGAACTCCTCTGCCCTGCATTTGAGGCACTGGTCGGACGTCAGCATCCACTGGTCAACGCAGTTTTTGCAGCCAACAAAGCTTTTGCAGCACACGGCCATCACAGGTTCTTCCATTAGCCCTGTTTGATGAAGAAAATAAAAAGGACAATACACATGCAAGATTAGAGTTCAATATATTATCTTCTCTTTACCTATATATTACATATGTTTAAAAGTTTGGCAAGGGACAGTTTCACTTTAACATGCAAAAGTGAATTAATGCTTGATTCACTTCGACATTCAATTTGATCCTGTTTAAAGGTAGACTTTAATATAGATCAAACAGAAAATGATGTTACAGACCTTTGGCATCCTTCATGTGTGTTCATGGTGTGGGTCAGAACCAGCATGGGCCCCTGGTGTTGCTGGCATGTGTTGACAGGTCCTTCATGACTGTGGTGACTTCACTCAGTCCTTGAGCAGCCAAGATCACTTCTTTTATTTTATCCTGGACCTCCTGCAGACTGGTGGAGTCCATATCTTTATGACTACAAGGAGGGACAAAAAAGAAATCAGACAATATTCACCAGTTCTCTTCAGATAACCCTTTTTCTAAGAGAGATGTTAATAAAAACAAAATGAAAGACAAATATTAATAGGCAGTAACTAAAATGTTTACCTCGGTTTCTTTCCCTTTGTTCCTTGCTGGAACTCATGGAAGATCTGCTCTGGGACAGCAAGAAACTTTTTTGCATTTTGCTTCCAATGTTTGGAGCCTAGCAAGAGAGGAAGACAAATCATTTAACAGATATAATGTAGACACATTTGCAGCAAAACAGAATACTTTGTGGGTCAAAAAGTTAATAGACAAAGAGAGCACAGTATTGTAGTAGATGGGGCATATAGTTGATCAAACAAAGTATTTTTATTTATTATGTCATCATTCATTTTTTCAATTAGTACCTCTTGTCCCTTCAGAGTCCACAATCTCATTTCCCTGGGCATCAGTCAGGATGAGAGGGTCATCACTCTGCAGCGCATCGTGTATTTTTGCAAGGATACCTGTGGTTGTGGCTTCAAACTCAAACAGTCTGAGTACAACCATACGAGCAGGCTTCAGTTTCCCCTGGCAGAGCTCAGCAATGAAAACAGACCTAGAAAGATTGTTGTGGGAGTGGTTTACATCAAGTCAAATCAATTAATTCCATCTCAAACACAAAGTCTACATAATCCAATTACAATTGATTCAAGTTTTTAAATTATCTTGGTTACAAAGGATCTTAAGAATTACGAAAACAAATACAATTAAAGCTGCAAGCAGCGATGAACGGGCCCTCGCACTCACGGCCACCGCCCCCATAAGCATATCAGAAATGACACCACCCATGACTCTCTATGTCAAACCATTCAAAAGTTATAGCAGAAAATAGGGACAGCCAATCAGAAGAAGGGGCGGGGCTAATTTTCAAAAATTATAATCAAGGACTCAATACCGAGTCCGATGACACCACCCACGACTCTTTGTGTCAAACCTTTCAAAAGTTATGGCAGAGGAGTTTTTTTGGGGGATGTAATCAGTGAGGGTGGACGTGTGTCCGTGAGCTCCCGGTCCCCAACAATCACCACTATTTTACTTTTACTAACTCAGCTCCGAAAGGGAAATGAACTTTCCCCATTTATTGGACCTTTTTCTCTCATCTGAAGGGGTAAAACTCAAAGTTTAAGAACTGTATACAACAATATGAAGACATAGGAAGTCGTGGGTGGTGTCATACGAACTATCGACTGAGATTTCCCCCACGGCGTGATGGCTGCTGATCAGGAACAGCTGACACTGGACTCATTGTTGAGAGCAATTCGGGAAATCAAAATAGATCTTACTTGTCATATAGACAAAAAGACAACAGACATTCAAACCTCATTGTCTAAAATTGAATTGTCAATGTCAACTTTGGCCGAACGGGTTGACGGAATGGAGACCCGAATTAGTGCAAATGAGGATAATTTAACAGACACTTGCTCTCAAATGGAAAAGATGGAAAAGGAGATCGCTTTTCTAAAAGAAAAATCAGGTGACCTGGAGAACCGAAACAGAAGATCAAATATAAAGATTATAAACGTGCCGGAGAAATCTGAGGGGAACGACATGGTTGGATATCTGGAGCGCATCATCCCGCACCTGCTGGGGAACGACCGCTTCACCTCCCCGATCACCCTGGAGAGAGCTCACCGCTTGGGAAGACCCTCGGACCGGATCAGACCCATCATCGCTAAATTCCTTAACTACAGGGAAAAGGAGAAGGTGCTCCGTTTATCCAGAGAGAAGGGTGCGGTGTACCTGGACAACAAGCGCATCTCCTTCTATCCAGACTACAGCGTGGAGATCCAGCGCAGGATGATCCAGTTCAAAGACGTCAAGAAAAAACTCCGAGAGAAAAGTATTGAATATACCAGCCGCTACCCCGCTAAGCTGCAGATCAGATTTCAAGGAGAGCGTAAACGTTTTGCGACACCAACTGAAGTTGAAGTTTTCCTTGCTGAAGTGGAAATGGAGTAGTGGGGGATATTGAACACCTGTGGGACTGAAACTGATGGGACTCAACACTGTATATACCGGTAGGCTAATGTTGATCCAGTAATATCATTTAGTAGGCCTGATACAAATTTGAAGTGATTTATAATCCTCCTTTGAAGAAAAATATAACCTACATTGTTGTTGCTTATTTTTCCTGTTTTAGAAGTGATAATTAAGACCAACATAGCCAAATAGGGATCTTATGTTTTGTAGATTAGTGCTTATCTCATCTATTTTATTTGAAAATCAATAAATTAATAAAATAAAGATAATGTTTTGCTTTAAATAGTCCCCTGATGGTGGTTGATATTGAATTTGACTTAATAGTAATTGTTGAGGCTACCTAGCCTGTGTGGCCTTACACAGTTTAAGGGCGCACGTGAGATTCTGGGATGACCAATACACCAGAGACAAACGGTTGTGAAAATACAAATTCTTATTTTATTTAATGTCTGTAAAAAAACCAGGATTCTTTTTAAAACAATACAATATATAATACAATCACACCCCCGTATGTTGGGGCAGGGATGAGGGGATCCTCGCTAAGGACAGGGCTGAGGCCCACCAGCAGGGGGGGTTACCAGAGAAACGGATCAATGGTCCAGAGATTCACACCATGCAGACACACGTGTCACACTAACTATAAACCAAAAGAAAGTAAGTTAAATAAACCAAGAACTGCAAACGTAGGATAATATAAATCAAGAGGCACAGCAAACTAAGGAAAACTAAGCATACGTGAAATTCACACACACGGAAAATAAAGCACCATCACCCAAAGGATTGGCTTGCCACCCCGCCGTGGACGCTCAGCACCTGGAAAGCAAAGAAACCAAAATAAAGGGTATTAGGAGATGAACAATCAAGGACAAACATACAAAACCAAATGTAAACAGCACAAAAGTAATGGAAAAATAAAGAAATTAACCAATGTGGTTACCAACCACACGACGTATGAACTCAACAAGCTCTCGAGCCCCAAAACAAATAACAGGTATGGAAAGAAAAAGAAAACACAATAAGCCCGGCCCAAAAAAACCTTATTGGTTATCTGCAGTTATAAATGGACCTCCTGCCAATAGGTTTAAAGCAGGGGCAACAAAAAGAACACAAATTAACCCAAAAGAAGAATATCCCTCACACCACGCTCCAAACACACCCACACACACACTCTCTCTCACACACACGCACAATTGCTAAAAACTTAGTATATCAAAAAGTCTTGGATGCTCGATGGTCTTGCAGCCTCTTCACATGAGCGGCCGCGTCAGTCCAGCCAGACCACGGCTCTGTGTTTTTCCCGTAGATAAGAACGCTGGCAAGAACGGCAGTGGGGGCAAAAACCAGCAACACCTGGGGACGTACACAACACTTAATTGATGCCACTAATAACTGCAGCAATACCGGGATTCATAAAAAAAAGACACATACCAGGCGATGTAAGGCTTCTTAATCATTCTAAAGCAGCTCTCTGCATTTCACGAGTCGTCTGCGCTGCAGACGCTCCCAGCGAGCCAATCATCCTCAGAAGGCGCAGCTGCGACCGACTGAAAGGACGCTGAACAACGGACGTGCTAGAAAAAGTGATCAGATGCAGGTCGGCAGTAAATTAGACAAAAGTAACCAAAGAGTGCCGTCACAGCATGCCGTAACCAGCCGACTACGTACCAGTTGCATAAATTCTTGCCACAAGATCCGCTTCTGACACGAGCCGGCCAAAGCCACAGGTGGATGAGGAACGAGACAGGAACCGACCGGAACCCGCAGTGGGCGGGGGCGAAGAGTCACGCTTTGTTTCCGGGTTCGCCATCACCTCTCCTTAAATAGGCCGGCGACGCACGCCATTGGTCAAGGCTGCGCACTCACAAATAAGCACTTAAGTGCGTCTTACCACATAAACAAACTCAAAGCAGGCTGTGGGGAACTAGAGGCAGAGGGTGAGAGCAGGCTGTAGATGTTCTGTGTTACAAACACAAGAATACAGTGTTTCTGCTGAATCAGGCAGCAGCAGCAGCTGAAGGAGGGCCATTAAGATAGCTAAAGGCAGTAATTAACGTGACACATATGATAAATGATACATTTTTTTATAAGATTATTTATTTTCTTTGCAGATGCTTGACGCATATTACGTGTGGATCCGGGCTGAGCACATCGTAAACAGTACGGACAACAAGGACAAGTTCTTTGTTAACGCCCATGGCAGCAAAATAAAATCGGTCACTAATGACATCAGCCGTCTGCATACACAGTAAGTATTGACCTGTTAAGAAAAACTGAAAGTGTTTCCCGAAGGCTCCGTCCTCTGTGACTACCATGGGAAGAGGATCACAAAAGCCGAGGGACAGAAGATGTTAAAGGAGTTGTCTGATGAGATGGGATACATGTTTTTTGGCCCGGACTTCTGCATCGACGCGCAGACCTTCCCGTGCGAGTGTCATCCCGAGGTGGACACGGTCGGGAGGAGGATCAACCACTCCAAAAAGAAGCGGATAAACTTGAAGCCCTTCCACGTGAGGATGAAGTTCGCGGAAGGGGAGAGGGACATCATCCTTTTTAAGCCCACAAGGGACATTTCAGTTGATGAAGAGCTTTTTTTCAACTACGGCGTTAAAAGGAAGTCGTTTGCTGGAGAAGGAGCAACACTGGATTGGTTGGATGAGTGAACCAACATCCAAATTGGACTGTGTCTTTTATACATTTTGTACATAATTTTTGTGTGTTTTTGTGTATTAGTTATATTAAAGTGTTTTTAATTTTAACTGCCTCAGTGTCTTTGTACTTTTTTAAAGAAAGATTGTGGTGATTTCTGATTTCTCAGACGACAAAGTTTAGTTTCTTTTATATGGAACAATGTTTCACACTTTGTGTGTGTGGGCTGGTGGGAGAGAAGAGGACGCTGGGGCCGTGTACCATGGAGGGACCCCGGCCTGGGGAGGGTCCCGCAGTCCCCCACAGAGACCCGGAGTCGGACACCAGGGACCGGACTCAGAGACCCAGGACTGTGAAGGAATAACAGTAAGCACTTTTCTCTAACAGTGTAGCACAATTCAATAGAAGTCAGTGCTCTCTTTCTGTCTATTACACACACACACACACACACACACACACACACACACACACACACACACACACACACACACACACACACACACACACACACACACACACACACACACACACACACACACACAGACACAGGACATTAACAGTAAGCCTGGAAGAATATAGAAGTTCTGACCAGGATCGGTGTTCATGTCACTAATTCACTTTGTATCCTTCATGCTTTTCAGGCAACGGAGTGGGTGCAGAAGAGGGAGTGCGACGGCAGATTCTGCACTGGAGGGGACCCCGGCCTGGGAGAGGGTCCCGCAGTCCCCCACAGACCCCAAGTCGGACCCGACCAGGAGACCAGGGACCTTGGGATGTTTTACACATACGATTCAGAAGAAGGTTTTACCCCGAAATTACTCTACAGAGCTTTGTGACATTTCAGGGTAAAACCTTCTTCTGAATCATATGTGTAAAACGTTCAACTCGTGAACCTTTTTTCAGCGAGCAGCCACTCAGCAGAGTGGGCACAGGTGTGAATACACAAGGCGACAAAATAAAATCAGTCACCAATGACGTCAGCCGTCTGCATCACCAGTAAGCATTTTTTTTGCAAAGTTCACTAAAGCTTTGAGCTAGGGGGCTGAGATTCTAGATTCTGTATCAGCAGGCGAGTCTCATCAACTGTGCCATGTTTCGGATCCGTGCGACCTTCGGAAGTGTCAAAGGTCACTGTGTGTTACTTTTCAGGCCTGTGAAGCACATTTTCTGTTTCTTTTTTCCATAGTTCACTAATGCTTTGAGCTAGGAGGGCGAAATTCTAGACTTTGTATCACAAGGTGAGTCTCTGAGGATGGAAGGGGAGGGGAGAGTGAAGATGGAATGGGCTGCAGCAATGCAAAACCAGATCACATGTATTATTCGGTTGTGGAATTTAAGGTTCTATGCCAGTTGTAGAGTAAACAGATTGTGGAGATGGGGCCGGAAGGAGAAGAGAAAGGAAAAAAAAGGACATGAAGTACAACATAACTGGGGAGGGGTGAGAGGGTAGGAAAAAAAAAAGGAAAAAGTAAGAAGAGGTAGATAATTACTAGTCAGCTGAGTAATCATTTACATAAAAAAATAGCAAACCAAGAGGTGATGGCATGAAGCATCACCTCTTGTTTACAATCAGATTGTCAGTGTTTAAATAAAGTGGCAAAGTGCATTATTAACACTATGATGTTATTATGCAGTAAAGTGACAAGGTGACAAATGAATCTTTACCGAGGGTCATGGTTACAGTCCTGTTTACTTAATAGCCATTTCTTTAAGCTGTTCTTGAATGTGGCAAATGTGTTGCAGTCCCTTACTACGACAGGTAATGAGTTCCAGAGTTCTACCCTCGACTGACAGTACGGTCTGCCCCTGTGCATACACTATACACTATAAATACACCATTAATACACTATAAATATACCATTAATACTATAATGTGCAGTGCGTCTGAATGGGATTATGCAATCACCTCTGGAGGTTGCCCTGGTTGTATGGCTAGCGTTTTCGTTTTTGTCTTATGTAGACAGACAGTGGGGGCGGTGCTAAACCTTTTAGGATCTTGAATGTAGCACAGGCATATTTAAAAGTAGTGAGGTTGTCAAAACTAAGGAGTTGATATCTTTTAAGTATCTGACAGTGATGATGTGTTACGGGTTTTTTGTCCAGTATTTTTATCGCTCTCTTATACAAAGATTCCGCCTGGTTGAGCATGGTTTTGTTGGTAAAAGACCAGTTCGTGAAGCCATATTCAATATGGGATAACACCATTGCGTGCATAAAGACTCTGGCTGCCTCAGTTGTTAATGAGGGTCTAATTGATTTAAAATTTGCGAGGTTAAATTTCACTGTTTTTGTAATTTTGTTTACGTGTCTCTTGAAGGAGAGGGTAAAGTCTAGGATGACTCCTAAATACTTGAACTCCTTTACGACTTCAAGCTCCTCTCCTCCTAAGAAAATACCAGAGTGGGATATGACCTTCGGTGTTTTTGAGAAGTACATGCAGACCGTTTTCTTGGTGTTTAGGGTGAGACATGATTTCTTGAGCCAACTATAGATGTGGGATAATTCTGTTGTTAAAATATTGGCGGCCTCTTGGACAGATTTCGAAGATGTTAATATTACTGCATCGTCTGCATAAAGTTGTAGATGAGTATTTTTGCACGCAAGTGGCATATCATTGATATAGAGCGAAAAGAGCAGTGGCCCTAGTATCGACCCTTGTGGGACCCCCATTTTACACTTAAGGTGTGGGGATTTAGTCCCTTCCACTGCCACAGACTGTTTTCTGTCCTCTAAGTAAGATTTTACCCACATGGTGGCCTTTTCTGAGAAGTTAAAAGAAGAAAGTTTGTCTATCAGAACCGTATGATTTACCGTGTCAAATGCCCTTTTTAGATCTAAAAAAACCGCTCCAACATATGACGTCCTGTCCAGATAATGCCTGGTTTTCTCTAAAAAAAAGATTAATGGCTGTCTCCGTCGAGTGATGTTTCCGGAAACCAAATTGTGCGGGGTGTAGTGGAGTATGACCTAAATTTAGATGGTCGGTAAGTTGGGTAAGTACCCGTTTCTCAATCACATTTGAGGTGGCAGGGAGGATGCTAACAGGTCTATAATTATTATAGTGGATGACACTCACCTGCTGATACAGAGTCTAGAATTTCAGCCTCCTAGCTGAAAGCGTTGGTGAATTAATCAGAAAACACACAAAAAAAGCCCCAAAAAGACACCAGACATGGTGACCTATGGCACTTGCGAAGGTCACACGAATCTGAAACTGGGGACAGTGGATGACAATCACCTGCTGATGCAAAGTCTAGAATTTCAGCCTCCTAGCTGAAAGCGTTAGTGAACTATGGGAAAAAAATACAAGGGAGCAGTAATTTGCAGTCTTCTTTTGAAGAGCATAAATAAGATCTTAAAGACTAAAAGGTTGCTTAATAAAATAATGAAAGAGTCAACATTTAATCTGCAGCGACTGTCCAGAAAGTGCCCATGTTACACATATGACGATTTCCAGTGAAGAAAGACATCAAATCTGATCAGTATTTCATCAATGTGCAGTTTACAGTGGATTAAAATGAAGAGAATACAAACAGTAAAACATTCACCGTTCAGACCGGCCAGAAATTAGTGTTACGTAAAAATCAACACATCCGTCGCCGAACGTCCACAGATGTGTTGCCGTGTTGATAAAAACACCAAACGTGAGTGAAACGTGCAATAAATGCAGACTAAATCATTTACAAGTGTAAAACAGAGGCACCCAGGCACTATAAGGCCTTTTTAAGCAGTTTTGCACATGCTCAACAGATATGTTGCTAAAACAGCCACACATGTGTTGTTTTAGCAACACATGTGTGACGGGGTCAAGCTTAGGTTGATTATTAAAATAATGAAAAAGTCACCATTTAATCCGCAGCGACTGTCCAGAAAGTGCCCATGTTACACATATGACGATTTCCAGTGAAGAAAGACATCAAATCCGATCACTTCTACTATCACGGACTATTTTCATGTCAATATTATCAGCAACCTTGTTTCAGGTGATTAACAGACACGTTACATAACGTTACTGGGCACACAGTTACTAGTAGTTGTGAGTTGTAGAGGACTGGGATGTTTATTACAATTTCGGGAGAGTCTGCTCCCTTAACTTACCTTGGAAACATAGATATCCTCTCCGGAGCTTCTCTACCCGGCTAAACTTATTCTCCCCTCCTCTGTTTGTGTGAGCACAGAGCATGCACAGCCTTCACCGCTGATTGGCTGTTTCCCGTGCCTGTCTCTGTGTTTGCTGGACACAGTGCAGTGACTGCAGGCAGAGAGGGGCGGCTGCATCATCCCCAAAATAATGCAGTTTTAAATTGTACAAACACAATATTGGTATCGTTGGAAAAGGAAAAATGTCCTCTTAATTTTGGGGGGGCTGAGATCAAATTTTGGGGGGGCTTCAGCCCCACCAAAAAGGGTCTAAAACCGCCACTGGCTTCAGCCATTACTTTACTGAGTTCAACTGGGCACACAAACTGCCTGTCCTCTCTAATGACTGCTCTGAAGTCCTGCCCAATATGTTCTCTTCAGCACCCCCTTCACAATCTCCATACCAAATCACAGAACTCGGACAGTCAGTGTCTATGAGCAGTGTTGTCTCATGACACATGAACTCTGATGTTTCCACAGGTGAACAGGGATGAAGATGATGATGATGATGTGGTGAACTATGACAACGATGAAGACCTGCCTGCTTCTGTCCAACCCATGGATCAATAAATCAGCTGTGTGTGATGGAAACATTAGCATTAGCCTGGGTACAGAGCAGCAGACGGATGTTTTGTCAGGACGGCGTCACGGCAACGGTGTGTGCTCTGCGTTGGTGTAGCGCAGAACCATAATTCAGGCTTTAAAGAAGCTCCATCTTTAGATGTTGTGAGGTTCAGGACCAGAACAATCGCTCTGCAGCACCACCTAGTGGACGGACCTCTTCTCTGCAGCATTACCATCTTTCTACAAACTTGTTCCTGGTGTTAGGATGTTATGAAATAGTTTAAAGGTCTGAAGGATTTTTCTATGAGATTCTACACTGGTGGTTCCTGTCAGGGCAGGACCACCTCCCGGCTTTCATGAGTGTGACTGTTAAGACTGTTTAGCTGAGTTCTGGTATTGCCCTGGTATTGCACTGGTACTGAACTGGCATTAAACTGGTATTTCACTGGTATTGCACTGGGGTTAAATTGGCATTGCACTGGTACTGGACTGTTATTGCACTGGTGTTGCGCTGGTACATAACTGGTACTGCAATGGTACTCCACTGGTACTGGACTGGTATTGTACAGGTATTTAACTGGTGTCGCACTGGTACTGAATTGGTTTTAAGCTTGTATTAAACTGGTATTGCACTGGTACTAGCTGTACCAGTGCAATACTAGCACAAACATCACGAAATACAAACATCACGAAATACAAGTTCATCTTCAAATAAACCTCTAACAGGACAAACATGAAAAGGTACATGTTTTGTTTCCCAGGTGAACAATGACGTCTCAGAAACAACAAGAACATATTTTAAGTTGAACTGCAACAAAGAAAAGACAAAAACTGAATGTTCAGTCTAATACAATTAAACTTAAAAACAAGGATCTTTTAAATGCTGCTTTTACAGACATTTCATTTGTTTCTGTGTTTTTCCAAAGACAGTTTTAGTCTTTTGTGACCCACAAAGAGGAAATAACAGCATCACACACCTGCAGCAGAGAAAACCACCAGAACATGTGGTTATTTTTACGTTTTTCAGTGAAAGACCGGGTCATTGGAGAACCAAGTTCACGCCCTCAGGTCACTGATTTCAGTTCGTTCAAACAAGAAAGTTTTGCTCTTTTTTAAAATTATTATTATTTTATTGGAAACCAAATCTATCACTCTTCTACAACAAATCCACCTTCAGGGTCAACTGAAGTGTAAGAAAGTAAATATTCAACAGAAACACCTTTGCATGTTCACTTTTAAACAATTCCGGGTTGTTTCCTGTAACTTTGGCTCGTTGTCACGTATTCCAGCGAACAAAGACACGTCAGGGGCTGAGGGGATACTTTGATGATGGTTTTAGTGGTTAAGTCACCCAGAAACAGGAAGTTCCTTCTTCACGTACAGACCTGCAGCAGAGAAGCATCATTTCATCCAGCAGAGACAGAATGACACCACGACTGCAGCTCTTCATCACTTTACTGCTTCACTTTGAAGGTAAAGATCAACTCTGACTCCTGTTTTAGGGTTTAATTTGATTTAAAAAGACTGTCAAAACCACTCTGAAGTTGTCGTGTACCGTTGAACGTTGCTTTTTCACTAAATGTGTTTTCTTTAATAAAACTCATCTTTGTTACAACACCAGTTAAAGACAACATTACATAACTCTGAATGTTTCACGAGAAATTGTATGTGTTGAAGTCTCTTCTCTGTGCTGACAAACATAAATATGCAGGTTAAATATGTTTCTTGGGTCAGGTTGATGTGTGAAGTGTTTTTCTCTGCAGCGGGAATCAGTGATGAAATCGTTCTCCATCACAGAGCTGGAGATGACGTCGTTTTACCATCTAACATTGATTCTTCATATTACCCATGTTCTAATGTTGACTGGATTTATTACAAGATTCAAAATCCAGAGGAAGACATCAAGGTTCAAAATGGAAATACTGTGAAGACGTCACCTGGAGTTGACAGGATGAGTTTGAGCAGAAACTGCTCTCTGATCATCAACAACATCACTGCTGAAGATGCTGGTTCTTACACCCGTGGGATTAAAAATGATCGTGGTTACTCCCAAGCATCTGTGTATCTGATTGTTTTAACAGGTGAGTGTTTTGACTTAATAACATCCACACTGTCAGTTTGAATCCTCCTCATCAACTCTGAGTGAAACGCTGTTAGAAGCTTGTGTGGATTTGTCAGCGACATGAACGTCTGGTCTGTTTGGGATTCAATTCAATTCAATTTTATTTATATAGCGTCTAATACAACAGATGTTGTCTCTAGACGCTTTCCAGAGACCCAGAACATGAACATAAACCGCCGAGCAGTTATTACATAAACAATGGCAGGTAAAAACTCCCATAGTGGGATAAAAGCCTTAAGCTAAACAGTGGCAAGAAAAACTCCCCTTTAGGAGGAAGAAACCTGGACCAGGACCTGGATCATAAGGGGGGACCCTGCGGCCGAGGGCCAGACTGGGGGGTCGGGGACGTCAGCAGCACAGCAGGCAGGTGGAAGCAGCAACGGGATGACCAGAGGAGGGGGGGTGCCGGGACCGCAGGCCAGAACGCAGCTCCCGAGGCTCCGGCCTGCAAACATGCACAAAAGAGAAAAAAGGGGGGCCGGCACAAGAAACTACAGGAACGATGGACAAAAATGATAGCTATGAGATATTTATAATAAATAAAAATGGAAATGGAGAAAAGAGGAAGGGAAGAGGAGAGGAGAAGAAGGGTGAGAGGCACCGCCCAGCGGATCATGTCGGTGCCCCCTGCAGCATAGGCCTATAGCAGCATATCTACCATGAAGCTATGTTTGAGACTAACTATTATAGTCTTGTTCTATAGCTGCAACTATGACTACTGACTTGAGGTTTACTAAACACTAACTATAGGCTTTACTAAACAGAAAGGTTTTAAGTTTAGTTTTAAAGGTGGAGGTGGTGTCAGCCTCCTTAACCCAGATTGGAAGTTGGTTCCATAGTAATGGTGCCTGATAGCAGAACGCCCGCCCTCCAAATCTACATTTAGATACTCTAGGAACTACGAGTAAACCTGCACTCTGAGAACGGAGAGCTCTGCCAGGAACATAAGGCACTATCAGGTCTTTCAAATAATGCGGAGCTAAGCCGTTTTGGGCTTTATACGCAAGTAATACAATTTTAAATTGTGATCATCCTCAACTTGATGGATCCTCTCAGAGGAACTGGACCACAAACACCTGACGTTTATTTACACGTTGAAATATTTGATGTTTCCGTCAGAGAATCACTCAGTAAAAGTGGATCAGTAAAATTAGGAGTTTCTCGTATTCAAGTGGCTGAAATAACAATTTTTTGTCTCCTTCCAGTCTCTCCATCTCCACCAGATGTGGATCCAGGAAGGGATGGAGATGTGACATTACGCTGTTCTCTGTTGAGAAACAGTTACTTCGGTCCCTGTGAGCAGAACAGCATCATCTGGGTGGATGAGACAGGAAGTGTGCTGCTTGGTGAAGGGGATGGGTTTGTGTCTGGAGGACAGAACAACTGTGTTTCTGATCTGATGGTGAAACATCAGAGAGACTCCAAGAGAAGATTCACCTGCCAGGTTGTTGAAGGAGAGTGAAGATAGATGCTGAATACACGCTGGACTTTACAGGTAAGACCCTGAAATCATAGAGATAATAAAAACTGGATGTCATCATTCAGACTTTACACTTTTAACCAGTTAAAGTGTTAATATTGACTTTCTGGCCATTTTGTTGAATCATTTGATTCCAGATTCCAGTCTGATCAATACCGGATTGATCATTGGATGGGTGGTCAGGGGGCTGATGGTGGTTCTGGTCAGCATCGTGATGTTTATCATTTACAGGATGAAAGTGAAAAGGAACAATCCCAAAAATCAAACAGGTGTGTTTGACCTGCCTGTCAGGTTGTTATTTAATTTCTGAAGTTAGATTGAGTTAAACTCTGAAACAAAATCAACAAACAGCATTTTCTCAAACTGGAATAAAGCAGTTTAGGATGTTATTGTTTGTGAAAATGGCGGGAGACTGGTGGGCGACGTCCTTTGGATCTGAGAGTCAGTGAGAGTCTGAGATGTTGGATTTCAACTGCTGGTTTTGAAAGAACTACTGCAGGATAAAATGATCTAAACTAGACTTGAAGAGAAGACGTCAAAGCTGCACATGTAGAGAAAAGAGGAAGTAGAAACTATTTCTTCCCTCCAGCATCACTGGAAATGTAACATAAGTGACTTATTAATGAACAAGTTAATCAGAAGTTATATTATTATTAATAATGATGACATAATAAAGATAATAAATGTGTTATCTTGTCAACTAAGAATTTAACATTCTTTGTTCCAGGTGTTCAGTTGCCAATGCAGCAGAATGTGAGTATCTTCACTAATATTTGATATTTTTTATATATATATATGTGTGTGTGTGTGTGTGTGTTGTGCCACACAGGTAGCTAAGCTGATCAGTTATCGAAGGCTATTAATAATTTTATTAATAATTAGTAATAATTAATGAAGTTGACTATTTATCAAATTGAATTATCAAAATGATAATATTTCTCGTATGGGGCACCACCCCGGGGCCTTAATCCAGGGAAAAATGATAACTTAACAGCAGAAAATTAGTCTCAGATGATTAAGGTTTAAGTATAGTATAATATAATTGAAGGGTGAGATTCGAGCACTGGCTCTGCTCAAACAATCGGAATGTGACCAAATTGCATGAAACAACAGAACCCACTCATTAAAAATCAATCAGAATTTATTTACATACGGGTATCAAAGCAGATGTAAATAAATACCCAAATAAATCCTGATGGCACACTACATCATTATAAAACCATTAATTAAGAAAAACAACAATCAATAAAAATGAAATGGAACTTAAATGCATGGAATGAAAAAGAAATCAAAGCAATAATAAAGATGATATCAACGAACATCTACGGTTTAAAACATTGTGGCTGCACAAAGATGGCTGCGGTGTTTAAAGACGGCAGGACTCTGTGGTATTTAAAGATGGACGCGCCCTCGCCACGTGCAATCGGACCGGATGGTGAACGCAGCATTTAAAACGTGCCTATGGCAGAAAACAACGACTACCAAATAATCAACACGATAATGATAACAATGATGATGGCGTATGCAGTAATCTCAGTTCGGAACACAGATTTAGCTCTGAAACGCTCCAATTTACTGATAACCAGGGATCACGACTTCACACAGTTCTGAACCGCTCTTAAGTCCTACTGATCACCGGGGCTCATGAGCTCACGTCTCCTCGGGATCCGGATCGGGTGCCTGCGGGCTTTGTCGACTGCGGGTCGCGGTCCTGCTGGGGAACTTCCCAGTCAGGCTCTCGCGCAGCCCCGCCCCTTCCTATACGCAGAGTACGCACATTGCGTAAGGCCCCCGACGGCCAGGGGCCCCCAATTGCCTGAGCGAATTTGCGGAGTTTAGGCAAAGAACGTACTATAGGATCCTCCCACTATCTGAGTACTACAGACAGACCCCTCGCCACAGCTGCTGCTACGGTATTTGCGCAGTGGTGCGTTGTGAATCCAAAAACGTAACTTGACGTTCAATCTCACGTGCACGGTGCAGCAGCTGTTTGTTTACGTTTACGAGCCGGCGACCGAGCCGGCGCTAAAAAGAAAACAAAATGAAAAGGATATATCCTTCAGGGTGCGAAAAAAAGTAAAAGAAGCAACGGAATGATGAGCTGCGTCAACAACAGTCAGGTAACCAGCCAACGTGACTTCCATGCAACTTGCAGTGTTGCAGACTAGTAACGTCAATGTCGTGTTTTTGTTTTTAAAGAGGAATTCCACCATTTTCTTATATTTTACTATGTCATCATGTAATTAAGATACGGTAGATATTGGCTTAGAGAATGATGTTGTGTGGTGGTGTGGAACTTTGGAAGTTGAATTGTGGAAATAATAATAAAACAGTGACATACCTCCAATCTGTGGGGGGACACCATGGAGGTATGAATGAAAATGGGTGGAATTCCCCATTGTTGTGGTGAACTTGCCACAGTGTTGTACACAAGAAAATCATGCACAATCTACAGCATGATTTTTTGTCGTTTTGCTGTAACTTTGTTAGTTGTATCTGTATGACTATGACCAGAGCCTTGGGGTACCTATCCCAGTGGGCCATATACAGTTTTTATCCTAGGCGGATATTTTTATACTTGGATTAACCTAGCTAATATATAATAATATAATATATATATATATATATATATATATATATAATATATTATAATATATTATATTATAAATTTCAAATTTGCATAAAATTAGCTTGCATTCTGTTACTATGCCAAGTGTGTGTGTGTGTGTGTGTGTGTGTGTGTGTGTGTGTGTGTGTGTGTGTGTGTGTGTGTGTGTGTGTGTGTGTGTGTGTGTGTGTGTGTGTGTGTGTGTGGAGTGGGCCCGGGCAGAGCGGGTGGGGGTAGTGGATTTAAAAGGAACCCTGGCTATTAAGACATGTAGGTCTTAAAAGATAAATGTTGGTATCAATTATAACAATGTGATATAAAAAACCTTTTTGATGTCTTCGTTTTTATAAAATTTGAAAATATAATTTAACATGTAGGTCGCCATTGTTGTTTACATTCTGGGTAGTGACGTCAGACGGTGGTTCCTGCTAACCCCCGTCCACTGTTTTGACACCCAGAAACAGATCAAAACACAGCTAAACAGGTGACGGCGCACCAGAAACACAGATGAAAACACAGCTGAACATTAAGGTGACGGCGCACCTACAAAAAAGTAAAATAAAATAAAAAAAAAGTGCCGCACCATAAAGCATGAACTATACAAACACCATAAAACTCAGACAGACTAACAGATCACACGTTTCAACTAGCAGATAGCCGATGCTACAATAAAAACCCCAGCTGGATCTGGCGTCATTAAATAAAATAAAGATGTTCTTGCCTATTTGAAGCGAAGTCTGCGCCTCCCGTTTCGTCAAAGTCCCGGGCCAGTCCCCTCAGCCTCTGGTCTGTCATCAAACGGTAAACCAGCACCGAGGCCGGTTTTTAGGGGGGGCAAGGGTGGGCTATGCCCACCCAAACCTGCATCCTCCCCACCGCTGCTCCATCCCGGCGAGAGCGGAGAGCGGAGAGCGGATGGCGGAGCGCTGCAGGCTCATAGAGCCACGGCTACGCCGACTACGGCTACGTAGGCTCCTGCGTAGACGGCATAGCCTACGCCGTCTACGCAGGAGCCTACGCCGTTGACGCCGTAGCCTAATGCACTGGTAAGATGCGCACGACTTTGATCATTTTTGCAGATCTCCCGTGCATCACAGAACTTTGATCCAGTTTGCCTGAACCGAGACGTCTTATGGGCTCCCTCGTCAGCCTCCACGGCCGGGAGATGCTGCTCATCTATGTTTTGGATACCTGTCCCAGTTAAACTAACGCGGCTTATCTTCCCAGAGCCACCGCTCTACGTCATCGCCCCCAGAATGCATTGCGCAAGTAAAACATGGCGCCTCCCGCAGGTCAAAATATGTGATAAACATTGTAGATTTTTAAAGCAATTAGATTATTTTATGTGTTTCTAACAACATATTTTAGTATAAGAGAACAATTGTGGCTAATTAGGGACTACATGTCTTAATAGCCAGGGTTCCTTTTAACAGTTCAGTTATCTTATTGTTTGTTTGTCGCTCTCTTTTTGTATCTATAATTTCCAGGAGCTATGCTTAAGTTTGTGACTAAAGCCACAAAACAGCCACAGCCAGATACAAGTGAGTCAGATGTGAGTGATGGTGAGGCAGAGCATGTGAGTGAAGAAGAGGCACAGTCTGTACAGCATGCATCAGATGACAGCAGTCCTGACTCTGAGTCAGATATTAGTGTTGCAGAGACAGAGGGAGGCACAGACCCTGATCTGAGAGAGGATGTAGAGCCTGTGAGTGAAGAGGCAGAGTCTATACAGCATGCATCACATGACAGCAGTCCTGACTCTGAGTCAGATATTAGTGTTGCAGAAGAGGCAGAGGGAAATGCCACAGAGGCATCCACGGCCACTGCCTCAGATCCAGTTGTCACGCCATCAACTGACCCAGCAGATTGGCCCCCAGTCTTAACAGACGCTACTAGGACTGAATTAGTGCGCAGAGGTCCAATCAATCCAGGACCAGATTTTACTTACCCCAGACACCAAAAAGAGCCAAAAAGAGCATTTCATACAGGCTTATTAAAGCGACGACTGGCAAATGGGGAACAAGTGACTCGGTGTTGGCTTTCATACTCCACTAAAAACAATGCAGTGTATTGCTTTTGCTGTAAGCTCTTTTCTACAAAAGACTACAACATAATAAATCGGGGTGTGAATGACTGGTCAAGCATAAATTCTGTTCTACAAAGCCATGAGGGAAGTTCTGAGCACATAAATAACATGATCAAGTGGAGAGAACTTGATACACGCCTACGTCAGGGAAAGACACTTGACCATATTCAAATAACACTTCTGGAGGCTGAAAGAAAGAGATGGCGAGATGTCCTTAAAAGGTTACTAGTTATCACCCAGTCTCTGGCCCAAAGAAACATTGCATTCAGGGGTTCATCACAACAATTATACCAGCCAGATAATGGAAACTTTTTGAAAGAGGTTGAGTTAATGGCAGCAGTTGACCCTGTTCTACAAACCCATCTGGGCAAAATTAAAGATGGAAAGACGCACAATCATTACCTTGGGTGCAGAATACAAAATGAGCTCATCCAGATTGTGAGTGGGAAAATACTGGAGACAATTGTGGCTCAAATAAGACAATCAAAATACTTCTCCATTATCTTGGACTGTACACCAGACATTAGCCACCAGGAGCAGATGTCTATTATTCTGAGAATTGTCAGCATTCCTGAAAAAAAGGAAAAAGAGGAAAAGACAGACATGAAGCCACAGATCAAGGAGCACTTCCTCGGCTTTGTGAATGTGGTGGAAACCACAGGCTTGAATCTCTCTAATGTCATCCTAAACAGACTGGAGGAGCTGAAGATTCCTTTTGCAGATTGCAGAGGCCAGTCCTATGACAATGGAGCTAACATGAAGGGCAGGCACCAAGGAGTACAAGCCAGACTGCTCCGAATCAACCCCAGAGCTGTATTTGTGCCTTGTGGAGCACATACACTAAACCTTGTAATTGCAGATGCTGCCAAATCTTCAGAAGATGCAAATGGTTTCTTTGGGTACCTGCAAAAGATCTTCACCTTCTTTGCAGCTGGCACACAAAGATGGAGTGTTTTGAAGAAACATGTGAAGATAACTGTGAAGTCTTGGAGTGACACCAGGTGGGAGAGTAGGATCAAAAGTGTGGAGGCAGTCAGGTATCAGGCTTCTGAGGTCCGGGAGGCGTTACTGGAAGCCAGAGAGACCACCAGTGATTCTGCAGCCAAGATCGAGGCACAAGCCCTTGCAGAAGAAGTTGGGTCCTACCGTTTCTTGATTTGCTGTGTCGTATGGTATGACATACTGTTCATGACACACACTGTGAACAAGCATCTCCAGAAAGCCTTGATGCAGCTCGATGTGGCAATGAGTTCAATTTCAAAAGCAAAGGCTTCCCTCTCTGCATACCGGCAAAACGGATTCACTTGCGCCCAGACGACAGCCAAAGATCTTTGTGAAGAAATGAATGTCGCCGCTGTGCTGAAAGCGAAGCGACTAAAAAGCACCAAGAGGCATCTCAGCTATGAGGCTCCTGATGAACCATTCACTCATGCACTGAAAAAACTGGAAGTCAACTTCTTCAACAAGGTGGTCGACTCTGCTGTGACATCCATGGGTGAGAGATTTGAAACACTCAACCAGGTGAGAGACAAATATGGGGTGCTGCTGAACTTCACAGCTGCCTCTGAGATGTCCAGTGAATCTTTAAAGGCCCACTGCATGGAACTTGAAAAGTCCCTAAGCTTTCAAGATGACTGTGACATCAGTGGACGGGACCTCGCACAAGAGATTCAGGATCTACCAGATCTGCCATCAAAAGACATGACTGCCTTTCAGCTACTTTCATTTCTCAGTGAGAAAAACCTGGATGATATTTATCCTAACCTTTGGATAGCCCTAAGAACTGCAGTCACCCTACCAGTAACTGTAGCATCAGCAGAGAGGAGCTTCTCAAAATTAAAGCTAAACAAAACCTACCTGAGATCCACCATGTCACAGGAACGTTTGAGTGGTCTGGCCATCATGAGCATAAATCATGAAGTGGGAAACGGTCTGTCCTATGATGACCTCATTGATGATTTTGCCTCCAGAAAGTGCAGAAGAGCAACATTTTGAGGTGGGTTTTTGACTCAAACATCCAAATGTTTTTCACACTTTAATTAATAACAGATTAAGACAATTAGGATTGTATATATAAATGTGTGTGCATTTGCTTAACTGTGACATTTTTCACAATTTATTCC
The DNA here is from genome assembly GCF_033807715.1 of Cololabis saira. Lineage (NCBI taxonomy): Eukaryota > Metazoa > Chordata > Actinopteri > Beloniformes > Belonidae > Cololabis > Cololabis saira. The sequence continues at coordinate 42,938,360 of NC_084601.1, forward strand.
AGGCATTCCAGATAGACTGGTGTCCGAACTATCCACACTGGAGAGAAGTCTTTCCACTGTAAACGTTGTGACTAGAGTTTAATGCAGCCATGAGTCATCTGACCTGAAAAAGAAAAACCTTTCAAAATGTAAACATTTTCATTCATTAAGTCATCTGACCTAAAGAGGCAAAAACATACCCACACTGAGGAAAAAACCTTTCCAGTGTAAACATTTATGTTCTACACATGAATCGTGTGGGCCTGATGCAGAAAAGTCCATGCATGCTATAGAGAACCAAAGTTTAGCTATTCACACAGCTGTGAGTTTTTTTTAATATATATATATAGAGAGAGAGAGATAGATATACTCTACTGTCCTGAGACATTCATAGCCTTTAGGCTTGTGTTTACAATTTTTGTAGCTGAAAAAGCTAATTTCATGTTTCGGAGCTGTGTTATTTTATTTGTATTTGTTTACTGTTACTACTTTATTTTAAGAGCTATGTGCAGTCAGCCTGTAGGCTTATTAACAGTTTATTTATTTTTTATTTTTTATTTATTTATTTTTTTTTTATTTATTTATTTTTTTTTTCTATACCTGGGAATGGTGCCACCCCGCCGCCGCGCCCGCCCGTGCACCCCCCGGTCAGGGGAGGCCCGATCTCCGGACCCGGCCCCACCCCCCCCCGAGGCCACCCCGGCGGACACCCCAAGGGTCACGGAGTCCCCACATCCGCAGGGGCACTTGGCCCCCGCCCAGCGACGGAGGACCAAGGCAGCAATGCCCCCCCAGCGCAGACAGCCACCCCCCACCCAGGCAGGACCGGGCCCTCCGGGTGGGACCCCCACGTCCACGGCCCAGCCCCCCCTGGGAGGCCCGGAGACGCCCAAGCCACAGCCCCCCGCCCGAGCCCTCCCCAGCCACCCCCCCCACCGCCATGAGGTACCCCCCCCCACAGGCCCCCAAGGCCCCCACCGGCCAGGGACAGGACCCCGCGGCCCCACCCACCGCCCCCCAGGGGCCACCAGAGGCCCGCGCCCCAGACCCCCCAAGCCGACCCCCAACCCCAAGGGCTACGAGATCACCCCCCCGCCCCCACTAGGTAACAAGGCCAATAATCGGGGACCACAGAGAGTGCAATTCAGCCGAGTGTTGTTCAGTGGAGGCAGACATTATCTCACTACTAATATGGTCTGATAAAAGATTCCTAAAATGGTTGATACATAAACTGGATTTTTGATTCCAATTTACTAGAATGGTTTTCTTTGCGATACATAAGGCAGTGAGAACCCGGTGTGTCCAATTAGGATCTATTTGAGTGTCTCCCAGGTGACCTAATATACATACCGTGGGGCACACTGGGATTCTGTAGTTGATCCATGTGGATAAATCCTCACAAATCTCCTTCCAGAACCTCTGTACCGGTGTACAGAACCATAAAGCATGCATATAATTATCTGGGGTGTTCTCTGTGCACTGTGAACAGATATTAGAGGTTAACAGTTTATTATTTATGTCAGTGTCAGTGGTTCTCAAACTATGACCGAGAGCCTCAGTATTACATATATCTGTATTTGGCCACATACTCCAATCTCAGAATATGTTGTTCCAGGAACCTCCCCAGAAGCAAAAAAAAAAAAAAAAAAGAAAGTTTGCTGAGAAAGATTTGCACCACATTCTCTGGAGTTTTGGTGTAATATTCAATAAATGTTTCTACCTCATTCTGATGTGTTTGTCTACCTACTCTGAATATGGATTTTAACTGTTTTTAAGGTGAGAGAAACCCTGCAAAAACACTGGCCAAAATCAGTCCAAATCGTGCCCAAATTGGCCCAAATCGCCGCGGGAATTCCTGCTTAGGGCCCCCTGGGAGCCAGGATCGGCACTGCTCTCGCGTTCCGTCCCTTCCCCTGAAACGGATTAGACAGCGGCGGGGCCGCCTCGTGCCGGGCCGTGCTTCCGGACCAACGGAGGCTCTCACGCATTCCTAGGCGCGGCGGAGGGACCGGTCATTCCTTGCCGTGCTTCCCTGCTCGCTGGTCGCCGACGCGCGGCCGTCCGGGCCCCGGGAAAGCTCACAACCGGGCGAGACACCGGCCGTCCGACCAGGAGACCGTGCCGATTCCTGCGCGATCAGCAGACAGGGGCTCGGAGCGGGGAAGGGGGCTTCAGTCGGAGCGTTCAGTCACAGCGGTGTCCCAATCTGATGGCTGGGAGCGCGTGGGCGTCGTGAGCTCGGATCTGTAAAACTTAAAGAGGACAGAGTTTAGTGGGAGCCGGAGCCTCCCGGAGACCGCCGCTTCAACGGCCGGACCCCGCGGGCCCCGTCCTCCTGCCTCCCCCCAGCCCGGGGGGGAGAGAAAGATGGGATCTTGGCCCGGAGCCAAAGATCCAGCTGTTCCAGGACGAGATGTTGTGGGGAAGAGAGCGAAAAAGGAGCAGCTGCAGGGTTTTGATCCTACGCGCGCTGCGGTGACTTCATCAGTGCCTCTTTTGCGATTGGATGTGCGCCGCTTGTAGGTGCCGCCCCCCCCACGCAAGGCATGCTGGGGGTTGTAGTTCATGGCAAGGCGGCCATTTTAGGAGGCACATTACAGCCGATTTTCGGCTGAGCAGTTTCAAAGTTGAATATACACATTCACAAAATGTTCATACATTTATAAGTTCAGAGTTCATATGGGCGAGGCGCAACGTACGTGTGTGTGTGTGTGTGTGTGTGTGTGTGTGTGTGTGTGTGTGTGTGTGTGTATATATCAGGTGTGTCAGCCGTTGCCCCGGTAACTGCTCAGGTGTGTCAGCCGTTGCCACGGTAACACACCTCCTAACCAGAAACAGCAGAGCAGCCTCACAAGAGACGGGAGACACAAGACAAGGAGGGAGGAGCAGTGTTGTCTCATGACCAGGGGCGCCACTAGGCCCTTTTTGGGGGGGCTTGAGCCCCCCCAAAAGAAGTCTCAGCCCCCCAAAAAAATAGAGAGACAATTTTTTATTTCCCCCCCCCCCCCCCCCCCCCCCCCCCTCTGGTGGTCATTACTAGCAGTTTCTGATTACACTCAATGCGCTGTGTGTGAGTTCCCCCCTCTATGTTCTTAGGGTTTTCTTTCTTTCTTTCTTTCTTTCTTTCTTTCTTTCTTTCTTTCTTTCTTTCTTTCTTTCTTTCTTTCTTTCTTTCTTTCTTTCTTTCTTTCTTTCTTTCTTTCTTTCTTTCTTTCTTTCTTTCTTTCTTTCTTTCTTTCTTTCTTTCCCTATTTTGAAGCCTACCAACTTCTAACCAGTCAGATTTGTAGAAAATGTGTATGATTGATTGCTATATAAGCTGATTCACACACAAGATTTTGAGTGAATCCAAAAAGTATATTATTATCTTGTCGGAATATTATTCCAGCCAATAAGTTAGGAAGTTCCATTTGATTCGATTTAATTTTACTTTTGTTTTGCCTACAAAGCCAAATGTTACTTTACTTGAGTCTCCCCTGAAGTGATTTTGGTATTATTTATGCAAGCAAAATTCTACCATAACCTGTATGCAGAATATATATAGGGAAACAATTATTTTTTCATCGCTGTAAAACCACAGAACAGTAAAGAAGATATTGATGTGTATAGGTCTTCATAGATCTAGTCTCTTCATGTTGACCTCAAAGTGCACCAGATTGATCCATTTTTACTTAAAATCTACAAATTTTTCTTCCGGGGGGGCATGACCCCGGACCCCCCTAGGGGTTCTGTGGTCTGTGAACTTTGGGGAGGCTGAGCCCCCCCAAAGTTCTGATGCTAAAATCGCCCCTGCTCATGACCCATGAACTCTGTTGTTTCCACAGGTGAACAGGGATGAAGATGATAATGATGAGGTGAACTATGACAACGATGAAGACCTGCCTGCTTCTGTCCGATCCACAGATCAATAAATCAGCTGTGTGTGATGGAAACATTAGCCTTAGCCTGGGTACAGAGCAGCAGACGCATGTTTTGTCTTTGAAAGCTCAGCTCTGGGGTCACCGGGGCTGTTTATGAGAATCCTAGTGTTTAGTCTTCATCATTTGGTGATCTTCAAAAATACTATGCAGCTTTTACTCGGTGTCACTCCTGCCTGATGTATGTTTTACCCACTTGCATGCTAACGATATATTAAATCTCCTAAACTGGGATCATCTCTCATGTCTTTATTCCTGATAGTCTCATGCCTATAATAATCACGTTTGTAAAATAGCATTTTCCATCTCCATAATGTCACAAAGATTAGGAACGTCCTCTTGCAGAGTGACGTGTAAACACTAATTAATGCGTTTCTATCTTCAAGACTAGATTACTGTAATGTGTTATTAGCAGGATGTCCAAGTAATTTGCTGAATAGGCTCCAGCTGATCCAAAATGCAGCAGCACGAGTACTGACAGGAATCAGCAGGAGAGACCACGTCTCTCCAGTGTTAGCGTCGCTCCAATGGCTACCTGTAAAATTCAGAATTTTACTACTTGCGTACAAAACCCAAAACAGTTTAGCTCAGCGATATTTGCAAGACCTGATAGTGCCTTACCGTATTTTCACGACCATACGGCGCACCGTGTGAAAAGGCGCACCCTCAGTTTTGTGTGTAATTTTTGGTTTTAAAACACACATACGGCGCACCAACGCAAAAGGCGCAGTCTACAGACACGAAGCTGCACACACGGGCGCGGCAAAACACACACGTGCGCTGCAGAACACACACACACAACCACGCAAGTGTGCTTATTTAAAAATAGAGCGGGAGCAAAACTTTGTTTGATTGTACTTTATTTCAGTTTTTACATTTATCAAACCCTTCAAAGTCCTCATCCTCTGTTTCTACATTAAAAAGTTCCGCTAATTCAGCTGTGCCAGTCCGAATTTCCTCGGTGTCAGTCACTTTCTGTGCCGTGCGGCCCCTCGGAAATGCCGGCTTTTGCAAAAGCCCGAACAACAGTCCCAGCAGACACGTTAACCCTCGCATGATATGTGAAAAAAAACACTGGGTCGCCGCACATAGACCTGTCTCAGCCACTTGATCATCATCCCTTCATCCAGCCACCCCTTTTCATTCGCCTTTATAATGACTCCGGCTGGAAACGTCTTCTGCAAAGTTTTTCTTTTAAAAATCACCATAGGCGTTTCTGTCCATCAGAGTGGCAGGCAAGCACAACAATAAATGACGACTTTTCATACCCGTTGTGTGGATCTCCACCGTGCTGGTCCCGTCTCTCCCCGGCGCGGGTCCCGTCTTTCGTGCCGCGAAACACACACACACGCATGTCGGGGATCCGGTACCGGGGTTTGTAACTGTCACGTTCCATGTTCCAGGAACTGGACAAAAGGTGGAGAGACAACTGAGTTTTGCAATTTTAACAAAAAGAATGTATTAATTAGCTTAAAAACCACTCCAACCAAGACAAAACAAAACAAAGAAACAAAAAAGTCCACAGGTGGAGCCGGACTTCCACCCCAGCCGGAGTCTCGAGCGACCCTGAATGTTCCAGTGCTGAGCCTTTCTGCTCCGGCCAAGCCACACCCCACCAGGTGCCATTCATCAGCCTGACGAGCTGGCTGATGAACTGGCTGCAAAGACTCCTCCAGCCATCACAGTAACCGACAGATATCGCTGAAAATCTCGGAGGGTGAAGCTGATCCGACCTGGGACGGAGTCCAGAAATCCCAGCTCCCAAAGCAGCCGGGAACCAGGAAAATTTAGCCCGAGATCGCTGCGGACTGGTAGCAGAGGCTCCCGGGGAAAGACCACCGGCATTTCAGCCGGATCTGCCCCGGGGATGCGGCGCGCTGTCCCCGCATTGGGAACCAGGCTATAGTTAGTGTTTAGTAAAACTCTAGTTAGTGTTTAGTAAACCTCTAGTTAGTGTTCAGTATGGCTTTAGGATGGCGGCGTGCATGGACGCGGCGGCTCGGAGCTCCCGACCTCAGTGCACTTTGTATGCGTGGATCTGCATTTTGTATGTGTGGATCTGCATTTTGTATGTGTGGATCTGTGGGCATGTATGTGTGTGTGATACAACGTATGGACTCAGATATACCCGTGCGGAGTTGCAAAGCATCGGGTTAGCGTGTCGCATCAACATCACAAGTGGGTTTCAATCTCACCACATACCGCCGGACATAGCGAGACCACCGGGCTCTCCATGGTTTATTGTCCCACCGAAGAGGCGGCGCCGACAGCGTAGGGAGCGGAGGCAGAAGCGTGGCTGCAGAGCGGGCATACTAGCCAGGCTACGGAAGCAACCCTTCAGACCGGCGCTCCCTAGCATTTTTTTGATCAACGCCAGATCTGTTGTCAACAAGATGGATGAGCTGGAGCTACTAACGATGTATTAAATGAATACACTGAAACTGTTTTGTTTTTATTAAGACCTGCATTGACAACGTCACAGTGAATAAACAGATCAGTGTGTTTCACAACCAGAAACCCTGGATGACAGTAGAAGTGCGGTCCCTGCTGAGGGCCCGAAATTCTGCCTTCAAAACTGGTGACCAGGACGCCTACAGCGTAGCCAGAGCAAACCTAAAGAGGGGCATTAAGGCAGCCAAAAGGGACTATAAGAGGAAGGTGGGAAACCATCTGGCAGACGGCAACCCAAGGCAAGTGTGGCAGGGCTTACAACATCTGACCAACAACAAGAGCAGGACATCGGAGGCTGCTAGTGCAGACGCCTCACTGGCCGAGGAATTAAATCTCCATTTCACCCGCTCGAACACTCAGCACTGACTCTCCCCAGGGCTGCGTGCTCAGCCCCTTCCTGTTCACTTTGTACACACACGATTGTGCCCCCCTCCACCACTCCAACGTCATTGTCAAGTTCGCCGATGACACAACAGTGGTGGGTCTCATCTCTGGTGGTGACGAGACAGCGTACAGGGAGGAGGTCCAGAGACTGGTGACCTGGTGACCTGGTGTTCAGCGAACAACCTCTTGCTGAACACTAGCAAAACCAAGGAGATGTTAATGGACTGGAGGAAGAAGAGAGCTGACCACGTCCCGCTGCAGATCAACGGGGTGTGAGTGGACAGAGTTTCTCCTTCTGGTTCCTGGGAGTCCATGTGTCTGATGACCTGACATGGCACACCAACACAGCAGCGGTGGTCAGCAAAGCCCAGCAGAGACTGCATTTCCTGAGATTGCTCAGGAAGTGCAACGTGCAGCCCGAGCTCATGCGGTGCTTCTACCGGTCGACAGTGAAGAGTGTGCTGACTCTTGGCATCACAGTGTGGTATGCCGGCCTCACTGTGAAGAACAAGACAGCTCTGCAGGGGGTCATAAAAGCGGCCCAGAAGATCGTCGGCCACCCCCTGCCCTCTCTAAATGACATTGCAGCGTCTCAGGGGCTGAAAAGGGCAAAAATGATTTTGCAGGACCCATCTCATCCCGGGCACAGTCTTTTTGACCTGCTGCCCTCCGGCAGGAGGTACAGAGTCCTGAATCAGCGGACAAACAGACTCAAAAATACCTACTATCCCTGTGCCATCAGACTGTTAAATAATACACAACCAAACATAACAAAACAGAACAGGTGTATTTTTTTTGAATGATGTGGGAGTGATGTCTAGGTCACAGTTTGTTGCACTTTATCCAGACATTGTTTGTATTGCTTTTATGTTTTTATTCTGTACTTTTCATACTTATTTATTCCTCTTATTTTTGCTTCCTTTGCACTTTGGTGGGAACATCCCAACCAATCTCATTGTAACCTGAGCACAATGACAATAAAGTCTATTCTATCCAGGTAAATTCCAGTTCCTTTCCAGCAGTTTAACATCTTTTTTTTGCGTTCCGTCTGTTCACTTGGTGAAACAGAAAAGTAGTTTTGAAAGTATGTCCCGTCTTCTCTCAAAACAAATGCATGTGACGGGGACAGGAATTATTCGGCAGTACGCGCTGGTGCTCATGGGAAATGTAGTTTCTTTCTGGTAAAGCACTACCGCTTTTGTCCAAAGGAGCCAAAATCAACAAAAGCTGAAAGTTACATTGTGCTGCTTTAATCATTCAGTTCATCCATGAAAAAAGGAAGCATTAAGTGTTGAACATAGAACTATTTTTCAACATTTTAACATTCATGAACTTCCTGAAAAAAAAAACATGGGAGAACAATTTTTATAAACAAAACATTAGCCCTGCTGCTCTTTTGCCTGTTGGCAGGTTTCCTCATAGATCATGTGGCGCAGTTTGAATTTCATTTTATTCTTTCTGTCCGCTGTTAAGGCCTTAAAGTCGTGCAGAATGTCACGGAGTGGTTGGATGAGGACCCAGATGCAGGAGAGCGAGTGGCAGGTATTATGCAAAAAGTGTTTATTTAAAAAAAGGCAACACATGGCCAAAGTTCCGGGGGCCGTCCTCGGGACCGGGCAGACCGGCGAGACAGCTCGGGGGGTCGTCCTCGAGGCCTAGGCTTGGACGACTTGGCGTGGGGCTTGAACCTTGACTTGGTGGGGAACTTGGACGACTTGGCGGGGAACTTTGACTTGGCGGGGAACACAGGATATGAGGCGCTGGCTGAGGGAGAACCCGGGTCCGGGGCGCTGGCTGCGGGGGGTCTGAGACCATCACCGGAGCAGGGGCTAGCTGGGGCTGGCGCCGACGCCGGCTCCAGAGCCTGAATGCTCCTGGGCCCTCCCCGAGCCAGGCGTGTTCCCCAGAAGGGGGATTCCAGCTCGTCCGGGGATTCCAGCTCCTCCGGGTGCCGCCAACCAGGAATAGAGAGTTCCGCCTCCCGGTACACGATGTCCCAGAAGGCAAAACTCTCTCCCGCTGGGTCCATACTGGTGGTTCTGTTCTGTCAGGCTGGTGTGGTTGAGGACCCAAATGCAGGAGAGCGAGGCAGGAGTTCAGAAAAAACAGGGTTTATTTAAGAAAAGGCAAGAACCAAAAACGCTGCAGAGCAGGATTAACAAAAAACACCAGAGCAAAACCCGAAAACTTGGCAGGACACATGGAGGAAGGAAACAGTACGGAACCACAAGGAGCAAGGGAAAGACAATACCAGATATTCACAAGGGGGTAACGAGACACAGGTGTGAACAATCAGGGCAGATGGAAGACAGGCGGGGCAGAACAGAAACACAAACTGGGGGAAATGTCAACCACTGACATGTAACAACGTGCATCTCTTTTTTCCTCTTTTTAGCTGCTATGTGTCTTGCTATGCTATCATTTCTACGCTATCCTCGGCTGGTCACTGCACTGAGATTAAACTGGACAACTGACCACGTTCAGAACCTTCCACCCACAACATAACTAATAACTCCCAGTGGTATTTATGGTGTGTTTATGGCAGGAAATACTTCTCATGGTGGCGCGTTCTTCCCCCAGCTGGACACCGGCATGAGATGTTGCTCTCTTTGATCATTCTAGGCTCCATTTATATACACACTCATTGTTGTACGATATATAAGAACGGTGTTAGTGTTTGAAATGTGTTTATATTCCAAAAGTTCATAGATTTAACAATTTTATAAAAAGGAATGCATCATGGGAACATTCCATGTGAAACAAACACAAACCCGGAATAACCGTTTACCGTTTAGTAGCATCAGTGACCTGGAAACAGGAAGTAAACTTTATTGTAATAACACTTTTCACAGATAAAATCACAATTTGCTTTATAAAGTGCAAACATTTTGATAAGATAATAACTTAAATGATGAACATATGATGAAATGTGTGGATTAACACCCATTAACTCGTGTTTTAGAGACAATATGTCTTGTTATGATGGTAATTGTAATTGTCCATGTAATACTTGTGTTTTTCAGTTTTTTATGTACGTGTTTTTTTTTTTACTTTTCTCTTTTTATTATAGTAAATGAAATGCAAGGATGTTTTTTTTTCTACTGTAATTTCCTTTTATGTCCAGTAGAGGGTGCAGTGTGATTGTGATGGATCAGTTGGAAGAGTGCAAGGTTGCAGGTTTAAAATCAATATGGATGGATTTCACCATTCAGCTTCAGAAATAAATGTCTGTTTATGCAGCATTTCACTTGAACAAGCTCATCATGACTGACTATTCTCAGCAGAGTAACTGTGATTACGGTGGTGGGTGAACCAAAGTTAATATATTTGTGATTTTGTCGTGACAATTGCAAGGTAAATTGTACTCAAGCCCTAGTTTAAAATGACTACAATGTCTTCTAGTTGTTCCAAATGAAACATGAACACGGATACAAATTTAATCAATATAGAAAATTATATGCCACATAAATGACTGTCAGGACGTGTGTAAACGAGTCCTAAACTTGGAGCAGGTCTAGTTTGTGTAAAGTATCTAAAACAGTAGACTGAAGCTTGGACCTTCACGTCTTGTATTTGTGTTTTTATATAGAAACACGTTGAGCTGATGTTTGAGCATCTCTCTGTTAAAGCAGGTGTTGCAGCTGAATCTGCTTTCTCACACACTTTTACTTGTTCCTTGCTCTTAGAAAAGAACAATACAATCTTAAACTGACTTATATATTTGTCAATTACCAAATACTTAACTCTCAGAATTTAACTAAGGTACAAACATTGTAAAAGTCACAAAAATATAAACTTCATGAAACTTTTTTCCAGTCGATAGTTTGCAGGTTTCCTCCCACTGCTCACAGAAGGTGATGCATGAAACATTTTAGAGGTGGTTGTGGTTTTTATGCTGTTACTTCCTGACGGTTTTCTATTAAAGTGAACTAACCAACAAAGAAACAAGTGTAGTCAGGTCAGTTACAGATTGCCTCTCAAGATGTCAACAGAAATTCAAACTGCACCAGATTTGAGGGTAAAATTCAGTAAAGAGGTTCATAGATATGGAAGAGACAAAGATCAATGTGAAATACAGACGTTGGACGAAGGAAACCAACTCTCTGATCTGGACTTACAACAAACTGGTAAGCAGCAACTCATGAACTTGTCTCAGTAAAACTTGATGCTAAAATGTAGTTTCTGGTGAATTGTTTTAAAACATAAACCATTATCAGTCATTACCACTAACAGATGAAATCATCATCCATTTCAGTTTCTGTAACTACAACGTGAACAAGATTATTCAAAGACTTATTTAAAAAAGTTTGTATTACTTTCAAATGTGATTTAAAACTTACAGATGTTCTACATTGGTTTAATAACAAGACAAAGCTTCACAAGAGCTTATTGGTGGATTCTGTTTTTTGCTTTTGTAGAAAAAAACAACCAGAAGAAGCTCCGAGCTGTGAAAAGAAAGAGTTTCAGAGTTTTCAAAGTGTTTCTGGGAGTGTTTTATCTTCTGGTTCTGGTTGGATTCATCATACGCTGTGAGTATTTGTATCTTAATATGTCTGATGTGTTTTATCCCACAATAAATGCACTTAAAGTGAAATAAATTGATGCTTTTTTACAGCATTTGTTTGGTTCCTTATCTATTAGAAATTTCAGTTTAAATCTGAAGCAATTACATGATGACGTTTCCCATGGACCTTTTAGGGATGAGATTAAAAAGCAAATAGAGAAAGACTGTACACGTAGCACTTGCCAGGTCATTGGGAGACACTCAAACCATCAGGTGGAAAAAACTGGAACAAAAGTGTTAAAAGGACAGATTAGTGTCTGTTCTCTGTTCAGCTCTGCAGCTTTCAGAGTTTCTTTGACTGAATCAAAGTAATGATGGAAATAAGAGACTGAGGCGAACCAAGGTACAGTAGTTCGTAGATTAAGTGATTCTATTGATTGAGACAGAAACAGTATCAAAACCTGGCAGTCCATCAGTGGGGCAAACAAAGTCCAGAGGTTCAAGGCAGAAGGATTGTGGTGGACGGGCAGAGAGTTGATCAGCAGGGTTAACTCCATCCAGAGAGAGAAGACGAAACACTTTTTGAAGGCGGACAGAAGGTCGGAGCAAAGAGAAGAAGACCCGGGGCCTCATCTATAAAGCTTGCTTGCGCAGAAAAAGCACCTGAAAGCCATCTACGCAAAGCCTCGGATCTAAAAAGAAAAAACTAACCGAAAAATCTGCTTATCTTTACGGCAACCAGGACCCTCCCGTAAGAATTTACTTAAGACACGGGGAACTGGCGACGCAGGCTGTGAGGTGGTGAAATGAAGCCAGATTCATGTCATACTCTTAATAATGTCATCACATATCACAAAATATATCAGACTTAAAATAAAATAGCGCTGATCGTCACCCTCTGTGTGTGAAGCTCAGCGACAGTCAGGACTCTGGTGCTGCTGCTGCTGCTGCTGCTGCTGCAGCCGCGGTGACACGCCGGGAACCTCCTTCACCCACCACTTTAGGACAGAACAAATGAGGGGATTCGTAGAGCGTTTAGGGACTCCACGGAGCCTCTCATTTCCCTTGGGGAAATGAGGGGCTCATTTGAAATTTCAAGGGACACAGATTTTTTTATATATATAATGAGTTTTACGCGCGCGTGAAACCTTTAGGTGCGGGTTTAAGCCTAAATTATAGTCCCGCGTTAAAACGACGCAGAGCCTACGGCGTAGGGTACGCGGTGACGCGCACCTACGCCGTAGGCTCTGTGTTGGTGACGCGGAACCATAAATCAGCCTTGAGCAGCTCTGAGGGGAGACGGGAGGGGAGGAGGGGGTGCGGGGCTGCCAGGCCATTCTCGCCATAGACATATGGTTCTCACATCGTCTTCGCACAGACGTTTATTAATGGCTGATCCTACCGTTAGTTTTTAAACTGTAAAAAGTGGGGGGGACAAAAACAAGATTTTGAAAAGACGGGGACAGCGCAGCCTTCCAGCTGGATTGTGATTTATAAACCGAAAATTGCGTGCAAATCTGCGTGCACATGGTTTTATTGATCCGGATTTTTTTTTGAGCCCGGCATTTTCGGCTTTTGAGTGTACGTGCACTTTTAGTATGAATCCTACACAGTCCATTTTAAATGAGGCCCCTGGTCAGGAACGATCTGAAATCTAAACCAAGCCATCAATCTGCAAATGATGCCGGAAAGTCATGCAAGCTGCAAAGAAAACTTGACCACATATGAGGCCTCAGTGCAGCTAAAATGGTGGATGACATGAAGCTGATGAGGTGGTGTGACACGTTCGTACACCACAACAATTCACACTTATAACTAAACCGTGCATACTCCCTTGGTTCCAAGCAGCAGCCGCAGAACCGCTTGTCTGGGGGACGAACATCGAGCTGTTGATCTTCAAATAACCATCAGAGTCAGAAAAACCACAATAAACTGATCCTTCCTCTAGAACCAGTTTGCCTTGAGAGACAGATCAAGTGGAAATTCCCCCAGACAACAATATATGTGTATATGTATATATATATACATATATACATATATATGTATATATATATACATATATATATATATATATATATATATTAGGGCTGTCCAAGTTAACGAGTTAACGACGCGTTGAGTTAATGCTCTTAACGCCGACAATTTTTTTAACGCACGATTAAAAAAAAAAAGGCGCAACATTTCTGGCGCTCGTCGGCACCCGTAGCCTGAGGAAACGTATGGTGGATTGAAAGATGGAGAATGAAAAGGGACTTTTGAACGGCTAGTTCACTTTCAAAAAGATGCAGATGGTTCGCTGGACAAGACTAAAGTTATTTGCATGTCGATTTGAAATGAATTGCCATCCAAGTACGTCGAGTCTCAAATAGCCTACCACTTGCAGCCAAACACACGAACAGAGAGCACGATCAAATCAAACTTTATTTGTTAAGCGCTTTTCTTACAAAATAAAAAATGCAACGCAAAGCCCTTTACATAAAACATAAAACTCTATAGACCCTTTTTCTGTTTGTAAACAATGATGACGTAGAACGTATGCACGCGCAGCTAGGCAACAGAAGACAGCGGACCCTAAACCCTAACCCCTAACCCCTAAAACTAACCCTTAACCCTAACCCTTAACCTAACCCTTAGCCCAAATCCTAACCCTAACCCTTAACCCTTAACCTAACCCTTAACCTAACCCTTAGCCCAAATCCTAACCCTAACACTTAACCCTTAACCTAACCCTTAACCTAACCCTTAGCCCAAATCCTAACCCTAACCCTTAACCCTAACCCTTATCCCAAATCCTAACCCTAACCCGAACCTTTAACCCTAACCCTTAAACCTAACCCTTAGCCCAAATCCTAACCCTAACACCTAACCCTTACCCTAACCCTTAGCCCAAATCCTAACCCTTAACCTAACCCTTAGCCCAAATCCTAACCCTTAACCTAACCCTTAGCCCAAATCCTAACCCCTAACCTTAACCATAACCCTGACCCTTAACCTAACCCTTAGCCAGAAATCCTAACCCTATCTCAAACCCTTAACCCTAACCCTTAGCCCAAATCCTAACCCTAACCCTTAATCCTAACCCTAACCTAACCCATAGCCCAAATCCTAACCTTAACCTTAACCCTAATCCTAACCCTAACCCTAACCCTCACCCCAAACCCTAAACTTAAAACTAAACCCTAAATCCAACCTAAAGCTTTACCATAAATTTTAACCCTACCCCGGACCGCAAAGCCTAAACCTCTCCAAAAAAAAATAAAAAAAATAAATAAATACTTTTCAAATATTTTGAAAAGTATATTTGATTGTTTCTGCATAGTTCAATAAACATTGAATGTTATATCACTTGATCTTTGTTGATTTTGTATTATTTTAGTTAAAATCCACAAACACATGCTGTCCACCTGAGTGGACATGTTCATAACTCCTTGAAAAGTTGGTGTATAAAAACAGAACCAAATCCGTTCTTATTTTTATGTCTAAAAACACATAAAAACACTTAGTAACATTTTTTTAACTCAATATATCATGGGTCATGCATCAAAGGGTGGGTGGGTGAGTGAATGAGTGGGTTGAAGACGTTAGCAAGTGGCCAAATGGGTTGTCGTCCCGGGGCGGTCCCTCCCCCGTCACCTCAAACCCGGACTGAGAGGGTCATGAGCGGCCAGCGGATCCCCGAGCTCCCGGAGCGGCTGCCGGAGCGTCCGGAGCGGCTCCGGCCGGCCCTGGAGAGCCGGCGGTGGCGGGCAGAGCGGGTGTGCGGGGTCCCCGGGTCCGGAGGGGTCCCCGGGAACCCCCCCGGGTCCGGGGACCCCGCCGGCTTCTCCGACTGCTTCCTCCTCAAGTTCCTGCGGGCCTGAGACTTCGATGTCCCGCTGTCCCTGAAGGTACGAGCCGCCGCAGGAGCACCGGTTGCTCTGAAATGGCCGTGATCCTGTCAGAATCCTATAAAACTTTAGTCCGCCGGTGGAATAGCGATTCGTACAACCGTATACGCAACAACCAGACATGTTGAAGCTGGGAACAGTTTGTTAATAAATAATACATCCATGGTTTCAGTCAGAACTGCTGGAGAACAACGCCACTTCTGTGGCCAGGCTGCGCGCGCAACATCATTAGTGGGGTTGGATGCATATGTAATTTGTCAAACACACAGATAAAAAATGGCCTCTAGGGGGGCGCTGCACAATATGTAAACTGCTACAACTTTTGATTAGATTAACCAAATTTAACATATGAGGTATGTATGCATTCAGAATTAAAAGGAGAAACTGGTATACTAAGCATTTGGCGACCAGATTAAAAATAAATACAGTTTTAGCCCAAAATATGAAATGGACACAAGCGAAATGATGCTTTTTTAAAGATAAAGTCTGAAAATATCCTTACAGTTGCTAAGGAATTTTACTTTTTAATGTTATTTCATTAAGTCAATACTGTGTGGCGATTAAACTGAAATTGAAATGCTCCTCACTCTTCTATTCTATGCCCAAAATGTAGTAACAGCCATAATCTTTGTATGTATGGATTTAGGATCAGGAGTCCCAACTTTTTTCAACCAACCAACCAACCAACCAACCAATTAATCAACCAACCAACCAACCAACCAACCAACCAATCAACCAACCAATCAATCAAGCCATCACGCCATCATTTTATACACAAGAAATTTCCACTAAAGAACTTTATATCTGGAAGAAAGTAAATCAATAACAATAAGAAGAGAAACAATAGTTTTTCTGGCATTCAAAAATGAACAGAGGACCATAGGGCTAACATATATTCCGAGAACTTAACTCTACAATGATAACTATGGTTTACTTCTTTGATTTATTCTATGTCAGTCTTAGAAGTTCTGACATGTGCACTTGCACAGATGTGTGCACTTTAACTTTGCCTTCATGCACTTGCACCGAGAACTGGCAGGTCGACTTGTACAAGTACTTCTACAACCGCACTTAACATCTAGTTGGAATACGTCTTTGGCAAGTAGTAGCGTAGTCCAAATGGGAAGAAGTTTGCTGTCCTCTTCTTTCCACCCATGGTCAGTGGGGTTTTTGACAGGCATTGTTAACCTAAATGAAAGAATAAATAAATAAATGCATAATTTTTTTGTGATTATATAGTACAATACTCAAATCTATACAGGTGCATACTTACATGTGGGCTGTCGTCCAGATGCTTGCTTGGAAGACACTCCTGTTGAGATGTAGATACAAAGCATCCATTGTTGGGGGAATTATTTCAACATCCCTTGTCTTCTGTGAGAATAGTCTCATTCGAAGAAGATCAACATCATTTTCCTCATTTGATTCACTGGAGTACAGCCTACAGACAAAGTTTATTGCAACTTCTTTCAGCCTTGGAGAGGTTGGGAATGGTCTCAACGATAGTTGCGAACTCCTCTGTCAAGTGAGGAACTTCGTGCATCAATTGCAGCAGCAGGATCGCTTACCCCTGAACTTGTGCTGCCTGAAGAAGATGTGCTGTCTGATCCAGTGAATGCGTGGATGAAAGACATGGCTTTACATGTTTCTGTGCCCAGTTTTGTGGAATGAGTGTTCAGGTAAATCATTCTTGATGTCTTTCCAGTTTTGAAGCAGATCCAGATTTCTGCAGTTGCATTCAAAGCCTTGATATGATGGAAATTACTCAGCAGGATTACGACAACATCTGTGTCTCCAGTATAGACCATCCCAACTGATGCTGTATGGAGGGCATGGAGAAGATGCACTAGGACACGAGAGTCAACTTCATCGTGGTTGCAGCGATCCATTGGAGGACTGTTTCCAACATGGTGGACGCAATCATCTGCTGTTATGAAGACATCTTTGTCATCTGGGAACTGTCCATTTGTTACGAGCACAGTTGAAAGGAATGAAAACAGTTCTGTCTTATTATCCCCATTTGCCAGAAATGCCTGCCAATCTCTTGGGACTTTGGCAGTGCCAGAGATGCGTTGTCAGGTGCATGTCCCTCGTTTTTCTCTTGTTCCTCCTTTGATTGTCAAAGCACGATACTGGTCCCAGACGATGTCCACTCGTGTTGATCTTTTCAAGTCACGTTGAACTCTTGGGCAGAAGACCTCGTCAAAGTAGGACTCAAAGGTCTTCCCTTGGACAGTCGTGCCAGTGTTGTGCGACTCGGGGTAGCTTGGCTGATTAGTTATTCAAGGCTATTAATGAATATTATTAATAATTATTAATAATTAATAAAGTTGACTATTTATCAAATCATATTATCAAAATGATAATTCTCGGGGCACCACCGCCGGGCCTTACTTCCGGTGGGATTCGATAACTAAAACAGCAGAAAATCAGTCTCATATGATTATGGTTTATCCTGCATAACAGCAAATCCTACTACCACTTACAGGATGAAGTGAAGGCGTGATATCCGAACACTAGGCTCTGCTTAAACAAATCAATTTGTGACCAAATCTTGCATGAAATAACACAACCACTCATTAAGAATCAATCAGAATTTATTTACATACGGGTATCAAAGGGATGTAAATAAATACCCGAATAAATCTGATGGCACACGACATTATTATAAAACCATTAACTAACAAGAAAAACAACAATCAATAAAATGAAACATAAACGTTAAATGCATGGAATGAAAACAAAAAAGAAATCAAGCAATAATAACGAAGATACAGAACATCTACAGTTCAAACGGGGCTCCTGTGGTCTTTTAAAGATGGGCGCGCCCTCTGGGCCACGTGCAATCGGACCGGATGGCGAACGCAGCATTTAAAACGTGCCTACGGCAGAAAACAACGACTACCAAATAATCAACCATGATAATGATAACAATGATGATGTAATCTCAGCTCTGAACACAGATTTAGCTCTGTAACACTCTTAAGTTACTGATAACCCAGGTCTCACAATCTCACACACAGTTCTGAACACTCTTAAATCCTACTGATCACTGCTACGCGGGCTCACGTCTCCTCTGGGATCCGGAATCGGGTGCCTGCGGGTTTGTCGACTGGGTTCGCGGTCCTGCTGGGGTTTCGCAGTCAGGCTATCGCGTCCCGTCCCTTCCCCTGAAACGGATTAGACAGCGGCGGGGCCGCCTCGTGCCGGGCCGTGGTTCCGGACCAAAACGGAGGCTCACACGCATTCCTAGGCGCGGCGGGGGGACCGGTCTCTCCTGCCGTGCTTCCCTCTCTGCGCCGGTCGCCGACGCGCGGCCGTCCGGGCCCCGGGAGAGCTCACGCCGGGCGAGACGCCGGCCGTCCGTCCCCGATCCCTGCGCCGGTTCGCAGACAGGGGCTCGGAGCGGGGAGGGGGGGTTCAGTCTGAGCACTCAATCGCAGCTGTGTCCCGATCTGGTTGCCGGGAGCGCGTGGGCGTCGGAAGCTCGGATCTGCAGAAACTTAAAGAGGAACAGAGTTTAGTGAGAAATCGGAGCCTCCCGGGGAACCGCGGCTTCAACGGCCGGACCCCGCAGGGCCCGGTCCGGTGCGGGCCTCCTGCCTCCCCCCAGCCCGGGGGGAGAGAGAGGTGGGATCTTTTGGTGGAGCCAAAGATCCAGCGCCGATGAGATGAAGTTGAGAAGAGAAGAGAGAAAGTCTCGGTGCAGCACGGAGTTTTGTATCTCCGCGCGCTGCGATGACGTCAGCGGTGCCTCGTTTGTGATTGGATGCGCGCCGCTTGTAGGCGCCGCCCCATCCCGCAAGGCATGCTGGAATTGTAGTTCATGGCACAGTCGCCATTTTATGAGGCACATTAAAGCGGAAAAGGGGGGGTTCAAAGAAGCAGTACCATTTTGAGGTCTGGTTTTGGGGCTCCGCTGCATCCGGCTTCCCCCAGGGGGTGTCGTAAATCCCCAGGGAGTCTGTTTCCCTGGCAGAAACTTTCCTGTCCTGCTTTGATCTGGGGCCGTATCGTGGGTCACATACAGGCCATCTCGAACCAGGCCACCAGGGTCATAAATTGGCCTGAGCGAGAAGATAGCAGCAGGGCCATAAACTCCAGGAGTTCAGATGGGCATATGGGCGAGCACAACACCAGGCACTGAATGGATAAGTGCTCCACCGTCAATAACAATGAAATCATAAAGATCTGGTGCAACTATCTCCTCATTGTCAGATAATTCTCCACTCATAGGATTTCCCAGGATGTAAAACAACAAATCTGACTTGGTACAGGAGTTGAGGGACCCTTCACATGATAATGCAGGTAGGTATGGAGAAGACTCGTGACGAAAAAACTCTTCCAAATTCCCGCTCCGGCTTTCCAGCACAATGAAAGCTTTTCCATAAAGCTCTGCATGATGTTTGAAGTACTGCATTCTCAGTTTAGTCTTCTTGCGTGTTTTCAAATGAAGGGAAATGTGTCTGCTAGTCTGCGCTCTTGTGGCAGTAGATGGCATAACTCTACCATAACCTTATTTTTGAAAAATCACAGTATTATCTATATGTATGAAAACAGTAAAATAATTAAGAAGTGCAACAATAACAAAAGGCCTGCAATTTGGGTGCTTCATATCACGTAGGATATATGTAGCCATATTTGTGTATGGGTATCCTAGCTATCTTTGTGCTATAGGGATATTCTGAGCACCAATCTTAAAGCCAGTTGAGTCATTACACAGCATTTATTTACAATAACTTTAAAAATCATGTTTCATAGCAACTTTGAGGACATTCCCAGACTTTATCTTCAAAAAAAGCACAATTTGCTTGTGTCCATTTAATATATTGGGCTAAAAGTGTATTTATTTTTAATCTGGTCACCAAATGCTTGGTATACCTGTTTCTCCTTTTAATTCTGAATCCATACATACCTCATATGTTAAAATTGGATAATCTAATCAAAAGTTGTAGCAGTTTACATATTTTACGGCGCCCCCTAGAGGCCATTTTTTATCTATGTGTTTGACACTCGGACTCAAATTGTTCTATAGACCCTAATAGTAGGGGGGCCTACTCATCAGATTCTGATGCTGGTGATTTTGGAATGTTAATTTTTGTAAACTTGCATATCTTTATTCTTGGGGGTCTCAGGATGCCAAAAAAACATGTTTACAATTTTTTAGATCAAGTTTAGCATGTGTAATTAGCATAATTAGCTAATTAATTGCCAAAAACGGAAATGACAGTATCTTTGCTTCTAGGTAACATATACAGATGTTCTAAGAGTCTAAATCCATGTTTGTAATGACCAGGAATTCAACTGTTACCACTGTGAAGTCATACCACCTTTCATAATCTGAATATGCACGTGTGAAAGAGAGTGTGAAAGAGAGTAAAGACTCCACCACCGAACGATTCCACATTGTAAAAACAACACTCTGATTTCAACTTCATACAAAGGGTCAGTGTTCTCAATATGTAGCATAAGATGTAGCAGTAACTAATTATTATTGCTTAGTTATGATATGGTTATGGAATTATTGATTCTGTGCCATTGGTGTTGATCATGCACTTGAGCACATCAATCGCATCATGAAGGTCACTGGAGGCCTTGTGGGGGATTACTCGAACTAGAATGCCAGTGCTAGGGATAAGTTCTTCCTGACAGCACCAGAGATGAGTAGGCTTGCTGAAGAAGCACACCTGATGGCAGGCAGACAAACAGCTACACGAAAGGAACACCATGACCTGTCTATGGCTGTCTGGACAAGGCAGGAAAAATGTCCTTCGATTGAAGCATGTGATCAAGTCATCTTTGAATCCTTTCACATATGATGGCAAAGACCTACCCAATATCATCATAAAAGTTGTGATGCCACCCCATGTGGAGAAAGATGTATGTAGCCAAGAAGAAATTGGCCAGCAGAACTATGTTGCTTTTGTGAATGATCGGATT
Source organism: Cololabis saira (assembly GCF_033807715.1). Taxonomy (NCBI): domain Eukaryota; kingdom Metazoa; phylum Chordata; class Actinopteri; order Beloniformes; family Belonidae; genus Cololabis; species Cololabis saira. Next base: position 42,959,422 of record NC_084601.1, read on the forward strand.
AACAAAAATGAAGTTAGTGTCTGGGCCAGAATGAAAAAGGTTCAACTGAAGACGTGGAAGAGTGCAGGAAAAGTGGTGAAGCACAAGCTCGCTGACCAGGTGGTGGAATTGAAGGATGACAGGTCACTGTTTGCTTGAATGCTGATTGTGGCTCGATCGCGGCCAGAGATCAATCTCAATGAAGCCATTGGCCAGCACGAATTCACTGCCAAACCACGTGCCCTCTTTACAGTGACTGGTGACCTGCGGCCCTGCACAGACAAGAGCAAGCTCATGACCATTCTCGAGGGGCTGCCGAATGAGAAGATGACTGGTGATGTTGGTGTTGATCAGCAACCACAGAATGCTATCACTGACAGTTGTCCCCTGCCAGCTAAGAGTGTAACTGTCATAGATGGAATGGCACTTGTACAGGCAATGGGAAAGCCACCATGGATCAAGACATGTTCCCAGTGGGCTGACCACTTCATAGCCACACTGGACAGGAAGACCAAGGACCATAGTGAGATTCATGTAGTGTTTGACCGCTATGATATTGTATGTTCACTGAAGGAGGCAACACGCAAGCGACGTCAGGGTGGCAAGACTTGTACCCCTTATCATGTGGAAGACAACACACCGACCAGCACCAAGGATGAGCTGACAGTCTACCTTGCTAAGAAAGCCCTTGAACACTTCCAGGGGAAACCGAATGTTTTCATAATCACGTCAAGGCAGGATGTCAGCTCCAACTCTATAGATGTTAAACATCTCCACAGCTCACAGGAAGAGGCCGACACACGGATAATCCTGCACAGCCTGGATGCTGCACGAGGAGGAGCAACACAGCTCTACATTGAGTCCCCTGACACTGATGTATTTGTTCTTGCAATCCGACGGTACCATCAGCTCTGCAAGGACAGCTATTTTGTCACAGGTGTGGGGAACAAAAAACGCATCATCTCACTAGAGCCAGTAGGGCAGGCACTGGGCAAAACTAGGACTTCAGCCTTACCAGGTTTCCATGCCTTCTCTGGAGCAGACCAGACAGGTCATTTTGCTGGAAAGGGGAAGTTAACCTGTTGGCAAGCCCTAAACAGGTGTCCTGAGGAGGTAATATCTGCATTTGCTGCTCTCGGAGTTACAACAAAGCTCAGTCTTGATACTGAAAAAAAGATTGAAGCATTTGTTTGCCAGCTATATGAGCCTGGAACAAATCTTGTGGACGTTAGTGAGCTAAGATGGAGGTTATTTACAAGAAAACAGTTAGAGTCAGGGAAGCTTCCACCTACAAAAAGAGCATTGCACCAAGCAATTGCCTGTGCACATTACCAGGCGATGGTATGGGATCAGGACCACATCCCTAACCCACAGATTCCCGCAGCAACCGAGTATGGATGGGAGACTGATGGAGATCACCTGGTCCCAGTCACGACAAGGGATCCCCCAGCCCCAGGAACAATTACTCAACTGATCAAATGTGGCTGCAAGAAATCCAAGTGTATGTCACATTGTTCTTGTAGATCGCAACATTTGACCTGCTCTGAGTTGTGCATGTGTGGGGCAGATGAAGAGGTCGGTGATAATGTCAGTAAGGCACTGTTGGGAATTGATGATGATGATGATGATGAAGATGGAGACCCTTTGATGTGAATGTGTTTGAAATCATTGTGTAAATATTAAAATGATTTGATAATTCTGTGACCATTTGTCATGTTTGTTATTTTATAAACGGTTTAATAATTAACATAAAGCTAAAACATGTAGCTGTTTATGGTTTTGGTGTGATTATAACAATTATTACATAGTCATATGGTGTATGATTTATTTATAGGAGTATAACAATCCTTAAGAGTCTGTGAGAGGCTTACTAAACATAATAAATACAGCAATTTGCTGATTTCCACTTAGTTTTTGCATAATCTATGCTAATTATGCTAATTAAGAAAGGTTGTATGACCTCACAGTGGTAATAGTTGAATTTCTGGTCATCACAAACATGGACTTTGTCTCTTAGATCACTTTTATAAGTTACCTAGAAGCGACGTTATCGTCATTTCCGTTTTTGGCAATTAATTGGCTGATTATGCTAATTACACATGCTAAACCCGACCAAAAAAATTGTAAACATGTTTTTTTGGCATCCTGGGAACATAAAGAAACAAGATATATAAGTTTACAAAAATTAACATTCCAAAATTGCCAAAAGTAGTAGGCCCCCCTACTATAAACTTCAACTTGGAAGTGAAAACCAAACTTTAACACCAATTTGAAATGACTGAGCCTTAAACGACCCCACTACATGTGACACAGGCTGAAAAAGGGTCTATAATGCCCCCCCCCGTGCGCACACACACACACACGCACAGACGGGCACACGCACACTGCGATTCACATAAGTTTATGGCTGAGCACTGAGGATCAGGTGAGGAAATGGCTGCACTTTATAGGTTGAGTTACTCCCTGCTGTTACATGTGCACTTTATTTGTTTGTAATTTAGTTTTTGTATCTCCCTGTTTTGATCCCGCTTAGGAGAAGGGGATATTTTTTGAGCCTTTTATTTTCCTCCATATGTTTATGATGCCTACGGTTCATTGTTTTACATTTAGCTGCTTAAAAAAACAAGGAATCTTAAGTTAGTCTTTACAAGTGTAATGTTGGGGACTACATTGTGTTTGTATTTATGAAGGAATGTTACATTCACGTCAAAAGCCTTTTTTGTGGAAAGTTGAATAAACATTGGCATAAAGCAGCATATTTGCCCTTTCTCAGGTTGTTAACAGTATTAAAAACATTTTAAAAAATACCTTGAGGTAATTTAGAACAGCACAAAATGTGTGAATAAATTAATCGCAATTAATCGCATAGTTAATTACAGAAATCATGGATGAATTAAGATTAAACATTATAATCGTTGGCCAGCACTAATATATATATATATATATATATATATATATATATATACATACAAACACCTTTACATCCCAGTGATGATAATAATCAGTTATAAAAATGTCCATTCCTAATAATTTCCACAGCACGTCAGGTTTACTGACTTTACGCTGCACCGCTTGTTGATTAAAAATATATAACTACAGTTTGTAACAGTACAGCATTATCTAATAACAGCCTTAAAGTAAATGATTTCTGTTGATTTAAAGCAAAGTGATTGTGTGTTACAGCTCTTTTAGTCTCCTTGGAAGTCAACCAGCTGAAGAGCAGATTTAACGGTAAGAAAACTTTTAAAATGAGCAACAAACTCAAGCTACACAATCACCACCTAAAATGCTTTCAACTTTCATTAATTTTTTAAACAAAGTGTCATGGTAATTATGAGCAGTTTCTCCAGCGAAAGAGACACAGCAGAAAAAAGAGTCAGAAAACGGACTGAATGACACATTTAAATGTGATGTTTGTGTTTCCCACACGATGAAAACACTTGAGAAATATAGACAATCAGAGGATAATGTAAAAAAAGATCTGAAAGTGAGTGGTAGTAATAAAGAAATAAGTTCAGTTGTTGCCTCTCTCACTTTCTGAATGTGTGCGCGGTCACACGCACATGTAGGCGAGCACATGTCCAGGAGGCTGAAACCGAGTGTATTCAGTTACAACGCTGCGGCTTTCCCATTATTCTCCTTCATAGATCAGTTTTCTTAAATCCAGGTCCTCAGGACTCCACTTCCCTTCAGGTTTTAGATGTTCTGTACTTCAGTAATGAATAATAGTTTGTGTCCATTTTTGTTTTTTATAATCTATTCATTTTTTTCAACAGAATGTCTGTTTGACCAGTTTTATTTTAGTTTTTTACCAGCCTTCCACCATCCAGTCTCTCTACCAGCTGCTCCTCAACCACCACAAATGTTATCACATATTTAACCTACAGGATGAAACAAGTTTTGATATTTTACTGAGTTGTTTTTCATGTTATACTTCTAACCAGAAATGACTTTGGACAAAAACCAGCTGCAGACGGAACACGACCAACTAAATACCAGTTACAGTCGGCTGGAGGCCAAACACGACCAACTGAATAACACTTATAATCAGCTCAAAGATGATTACCTTGGTGGTAAGAAAGATTTATTACCAAATAAACTTGCCCCCATAACTTCTTATTTCTATTAGTGTGATTTAATTAAAATAAATAAGATGGAAAGCTAGAGCTAAAATGTTTTTACAAATAATGTGAAAGGTAAAAGTGACACCTGAAGGAGATTTCTGAATATTGAAAGAACACTCATACATGTGATGCTCAGTAACATGAAATCTAGATATAATAGAAGTGTTTTCTGAAGGATGGAGAAGATTTGGATCCAGTTTTTACAAAAGATTCCCGGAGAGTAAAACTTGGTCAGAGAGCAGGAGGGAGTGTGAGGAAAGAGGAGCTGATCTGGTGATCATTAACAGCAAAGAGGAGCAGGTGGGTGTTTGATATCAGTTATCTGATGTTACTGCAGTTTTCTGTTACTTGTGTTCTCCTCCTGCTGTCAGTCTGTGCTGCTTCTGTCTCCATCCTCATGGATTTCAGTTAGAAATGTATTTTTAAATCATTCAGATTGTTTTTAAACACAATCATCAGGATACTGAGACAGATATCAGATTCATGACGACAGAAAATACTTTTGTCTCGTCATTTAGGATTTTGTGAGACGACTGAACACGAATAAAAACTCCTGGATTGGTCTGAAAGCTGAATGGTCATGGGAACAGGGACATGAATGGAAATGGGTGGACGGATCACCAGTGACAACAACGTGAGACAGTGTTTCTTTTATAATTTCATCAAAGTCATTGTTTCAAATTGTTAACAGGTAAAACAGCAGAACATGTTAAAAACTGTATTTATTTCTTTAACACATTTATTTGAATGAACAGCTGTGTGAACTCTTCTTCTGCAGATCTGTGATTAATTTTTTTCATAAAAACTCAACAATAAGGGTGATGAAAGAGACTTCAAACTTTCATTATCAATAGTTTTTAAATAGTGTATTTAGTTTGTGATCAGCAGGAGAGAAGAGATTTGTGGAAGATGTGCAGACGGAGCTGCTTTCACTGGAATAAATGAATGGATACCATGTTGGAGGATTTAATGAAGACCTCATCCAACATCTGGAATCAGAACAAAAGTTCCTTTAAACAGTGAACATTTGTGTAAAACAATGAAAGAAAGTGTCAGTTTTATCAGAAAATGAAAATAATCTTGATTTTCATCTCAGTTGAACATGTTGTTTTAATACTTCACAGGTTCTGGGCTGCAGGATCGTCTCCACATCAGGATAACCAAGTTGAATATGCTGCAGTGTGTTGTAATAATGAAGGGAAATGGACATTTTCATATCACACTTACTATAAAAACTGGATCTGTGAGAAGAAAATACACGTTTTCATTGTTGAATCCTGATTAACTTCAGAAAACATTTGGTCACTTTCATTTATTGTGTTTCATGTCATTTATAAATGTGTTTATTCTGAACTTCATCATGTGTACAGGCTAGTGAAGCCGTCATCAGAACTACAGGAGAACTTGATAATACTGAAGTAAAATAGAATGATTGTAAATAAGTATAAATGCAGTTTTTCCTTCACTTTGTGTAATGTGTTGTTTTAATTTGATGTGTGAGGAATTAAGAGTTGTCAGTTAAAATAATTGTTTATTCTGCTAAATGTACATAAACATTTGTCCTCTTGCTTCATTTTCCCAAAAACCATCAGAAATGATATCAACAAAATGCAAAGTGTATTTCAGGAACAGAGAAAAAAACATCAATAAACAAGGAAACTTGACAATAGTCGTTGGATTAAATGTTTTGGACACAAAGTCTGAAGTTACAATTTAGTTGTTTTTAACATGAAAGTGTTTAGATTAAAGATACTGAAATACAAGAACATGAGGATGAGAAAACAGACCTGGATCTTTTTTTAACGTGTTTTTTGTCAGTTTGACATCAAGTTTATATTATGTTAACTTGTAGTTTTCAAAGATTTGTAAATAAAGATCTTGTCTTCAACTTAAGTGTGTTATCTGTTTTATTTTTTCAGTTTCTTAGAAAGTTTCTGAGGTTGAAACTGGAAATGATCAGCCAGAACATCACAGACACTCGTCCAGTTTCTCCGTTATGGATCAGGTCCTCGTGGTCCTAAAACACCTCCAACCAGTCAGGATCTGAACAGAGACCTGAGGGAGTCCTGCAGTGTCTGCTACCAGGATGTTGGAAACAGATCGTTCAGACTTTCCAGGTCCAGTTGGATCCAAACACCAACAATCCAACTTCTAGGTTGAGCTAAAGCTAAAGAGGAAATAAGAAAACTGGAGTTTCTGGAGTTCACTAAAATGTCCAACTTCAGACAGAGAGAATGAAGAACAGAGAGAGGAGACACAGACACAACGGTTGTACTACAGGGATGACTTTATGAACAGGTTCAGACACTGAGGTGGTCAGAGGGGGGACTGCAGGCTGGATGTCTGCAGATATCCAACAGACATTAGTACAGACAGGTGGAATCAAGCAGCATCACTATGCATAATCTGCACTGCTTATTCTATATCTATATCTATATATATATATATATATATATATATATATATATATATATATATATATATATATATATATATACACATGCGTATATAAACAAACTTTTGTGTCAAAGACAATGGAAAGAGTACCACAATCAGGAGACGGGAGTTGAAGTGTGGGAGAAGTTAGAAAGAAATACTAGGACTCTGCTGCTCCTTCTCCTGTCTAAACCAAGGCCAGTGCTAAAGTCACTTTGTTTCACCCCCCCCCCCCCCCCCCACACACACACACACCCTATCCTCATCTTTTGCTCTCCCAGCCCTCCATCCTATCCTCCTTCCTATTTTCCTTTACTGTGAATGCTTCTTGTGCTCTTCGCAGGCTGTCTCATGTGGCTTTTGGTCTTTATGCAGTGCAAAGGGGTAATGAAGAGGCTGTATGATGTCTAAAGCATTGCCATTCCTGTTCCCACTGTGTATACGTTAAATTATGCAGAACAAGGCATCCCATGTAATTGTTAATGTTTTTTTTATCCTAAGATCATTAAAAAAAAAACACATCCTCCATGTTGTCCAAACAAGGACAGGGACAGCAAGAATGTCAATCCCGGGTCATTGTCCACAGCCGTGATGGCCCTGTCCAGCCAACACAGTCTCACTCTTGACTCGTCAAAAACCGATGCTTGGTCAGGAGGACCCTTTAGCGACACATACTGACGCAAAAGGTATCCATCTGCGTCTCTCTCAGACGCAAGTAGAATACAATTGACTCCAATGTAATCCCGTCTGCGGCTATATGTGACGCTCAGAGCAGGTGATCACTGCGAGCGATTTCCTCATTCCTCTTTATAAAAAATGCATATACTTCAATTTAAAAGTGTGGTTTGATGACATTTCTAGCAAGAAATTTGCATTTTTTCCCCACAATCTCTCTTCAGTGAGTGTATATCATGTATGGTTTATCAGTTATTAAGAAGCATTTTTCCACTTCGGATTTGGCCAGAGTGAAATGGGGATGTTCGGCACCAACAGCAGCCTTTTTAAAAAATATATTTTTAGTTTAATGCATTGCATGCATGCGTTTACAATTCCTATATATTCTACAACTGACATTTTTGGGAGATGTATTTATATATTTTAAAAACTTAAGCGTCAGTTTTTGACGAGTCGGGAGTGAGACTGTGTTGGTCCAGCAGTCCCAGAACAAAACCTTGGTCCTGCTTTAGGACGTTGTATCGGGACGGGTTGACATCCCGCCACTCGCCTGTCCAAGGCAGGAACCTTGGACAGGCGAGGAGCACTTACTTGAACCTCACTATGTTATCCTTGCTGAAAGTTTTCAAGGGGACATGCTTTTTAAGCATATGATAGTGGGGCTTCAAGTTGCCCCAAGGAAGCAGAGTCAGGTAGGGAAAGTAGGCTTTTATACCAGCCAAATGCTTCATCTCCACGAGCAGACCGTCTATGTCGTACTCCAGGGAGAGGAAGTGTTGAAGAATAATATAACATCCAGTTCAGAAGTCTGCTGTGGTGTAGTGAGTTTTATTCAGTAAGCCGGCGGTGAGCAGACCTACGCAGAGCGTGTCTGGGTTGGTGTGCCGACCACGAATGGTTTGAAATCATGACTTTTATACAGTAAGATCAAAGCACAAAAGGAAGAAATAAACGAGCCAAAGGTGAGAGACAAAAAGCAATTTAGAGTCAGATGTGATCTTTGGCCAAATGCCGTTATCGGATATTCTGTTATGGATCGTTTTCTTCGAACCCAATTGCACGACACAAAACAGGAGTAATTTTAGCCAAAAATCACGGCGTGGTTTAATCTTGAACCAAAAGAACCCCCACAGGGAATCCACAGAAAGTGGAACGACAAAAAACCTCACTTATAAAAAGAACACAAAAACCTTCCTCACAGGAATTGGAAAATAAACAGGCTCAGAACATAAGTAAAGCACTAACTAATCGCCTTCCAAAGTTAACCAACGTTACAAGACAAACCCACACCCAACAACTCACAGCCCCCGCTCTTTAAGCTCTCCTCCTGATGAGGCGGACGAGCTGCAGGTGTGCGCTCAGAGTGCCACTCAGCACCAGCCGGGCTGGGGAAGAAAACCTCGCCCGCCCGATTCCTGACATATTCGGCCTGAATGTCAGTAAGTTGTAAATTACCCCATAGGGTGTTCTCGTGATTCAAGTCTGTGGCCAAATGACTTCATATCAATAGCGAGGAACTTCGTCATATGGCATTCCCGTGGTTCAAGTCTGTGGTGAGGCCAGTTCAAAGGTGTGAGCCCTGCAGGGGGTAGGAAGCTGGAGCTTCACGTCACAATGGTGTGACAATGCCTCAACAGAACCCACCTTCCTCGGAGTAGGCGGAGCGGAAGACTGGAATCCGGAGGTCTCCATTATGGATGAATTCCTTAATGTTACTAGAGGAATCCAGGGCCTCAAGCAAATTGAGGGTATTCTCCGCAGAAACATCAATAAACCATTTTCACCAGATACTAGCAGCTGTCTATAAATATTAGGGCTGGGCAATAATTAATGCGTTATTATTGCGTTAACTCATTCATTTATTAATGTCGACATATATTTAAAATGTCGGCGCATTAACGCATGTTGCTCACATGCTTTTGTTTTGAAAAGTCTTTTGCCAGCAGCTGCGGAACCGGAAGAGAGTTGGCGGAAAAACATGCGGAAAGCTAAAACAGACATGGAGAGCGAGCGGTAAAATTACGGAACGGTTACATGGACATTTTCATTTTAAAGTTCTCCCAGGCGGCGGATTCGACCCCTGTAAAGGAAATTTCAATAGTGATTTTATGCTTCACACTTTCTAACAGGGACATTTGGTGGTGAATATGGACGGTAATGCTGCTCCCCGTTAAAAGTTTCTGCTGTTTCCTCAGGAATGGCCTGTTTTAATGTCATGATCATGGATCAGGATTTTGTACTGTAGACTTTTTTTTATTTTTCATAAAAAAACAGGATGACATTAATGCCCTGGCAGTGGCAATAAGCTGTATTTTATTTTACAGTTTTACACTAGATATGTGTTACTGACAAGTGCTGATGTTAAATGTTTTCACAACAAATGTTAAGGCACTTTTGTTCATACTTTTATAAATAAAAGTGCACTTTACACGACTTTTGAATTCATTATTTGATTTTGCATACAATGTGATTAATCGTGATAAATCAGGGAAATCATGCGATTAATCGCGATTACAAATTTTAATCATTGCCCTACCCTAATAAATATATATATTTATAGATAATATTATTAATATTGAGAGGCTTTGTAATTAATGAATCACATATCAATATTTGACACTAGAAGCAACATTTTTCAATTTAAATTGATTTTGGTATATGACTGAATTATTGAATTGACACATAAATGAGCTTAAACAACAAAATTGTGTTTATTTTGATAACTGAGTATTAACATAAAGTGCAATATGAATAATAGGAATATGATTGCATTGAGGTGCTAGCGGAGGCTGGAAGAGCTCCGGTGATAGGCCATTTCTTTCTTGCACAATTTGTACACAACTGTGCTTTTATCCAGGTTTCCACTCGGTAGTTTTTTAAAACTAAAATTTCCGCCCACCGAACCCAGCAACGACTTCCCATCGGTTTGGGTTTCCATTGTTGTTTCTGGTGTTGAGTTCTGTGCATCAGTATTACGGGTAACTTATACCGGGAACTCGTGCAATGAGAAACGTTCTGCACTGTTTGGACTGCAAAAGTAAATTGCGATTAAATGCGTAATTTTTTTTTTGTTGCGTTATTTTTCTCTAATTAATTAATCGTAATTAACACGATAAAGTCCCATCCCTAATACATATATATATATATATATATATATATATATATATATATATATATATATATATATATATATATATATATATATATATATATATATATATATATCTCAGAGCACCCACAGCGAGTCAGGGATGTTGGAAACAGGATTAACTGCAACAGACAGCTGGAAGGCTAAAATAAGCCACCAAAACCAGGCTTCCTTTTATTCTTTATTTTATATTATCTTATTTTTTTTCTACCGGACCAACCGGACGCTCCCCCTCCCCTACAAACAGGAGAGTAAAAAACACAGAAGCCAGGCATGGACCTCTCAGCTACTTAAACTTTCCAAAACCCTACAAGTCTGAAGAAGGTTCTTTTAACCCAAACCCAATAACAGAAATGGAGGGAAAAGAACAGTTGGTGCCTAACTAAATTAAAGAAGAAATACAGGCAAAGACACCTGATGAAGGCTAAAATAAGCCGAAATGACGTGCACAAACCCAAGAGAAAGAACAAAATAATGGGACAAATAAAGACAAGAAAAAAGCACTAATTAGAAGGACGTAAGGGAAAGTCAGAAAGTAAAAAAACTATAAATAAGCCTGAGGAAGAGGAGGGGCTGAGTAGCATACGGTCGGCATGTGCATTTCCGGTCTTCTTCCTGGAGGACTGGTTTATTTTCCTTCACCTAACCAATCCTAACCCTAACCCTACACATTCATGGTTAAAACAAATTCATACATTAAAACTCAAGAATACATTGAAACTTAGTTAATTTTTTTTTCTTTTAAATCTGGATAAATACAAACAAAAAAAGTCTCAATAAAAAAGAAAAAAAAGTCTAGGTTTAGAAAACCTTAAAATAGAATGTTTTCATTTCATTTTACTAGACGTTATTATTTAAAACCAATTTTCAGTAACCCAAGATCCAGTGACAGAGCAGGAGGGTGTAAATAGAGCAGGAGAAGCTTACATTAATAGTGTTTCTAACACTGTTTCTTTGTGCCTTTGCCTGAAGAAGACTGAACGAGTCGAAACGTTGCGTTGAGGTACACATTTGTTTTTTTGATTATTAATCACTTTTCATTTTCCTAATTATTTTTTCATTATATAAATAAATCCTAATGGTGATGAATGACGACTGAACAAGCGTCATTGGGAGCTGCCCGGACAAACCGGACACCTCCTGTCTATGGGGGACGGATTCCTTTTCCTAACCCTAACCTTAATCTCATTCGTCTAAAATTCAAGTCTTTGAAAGATATTCAGTTCGTTTGTCTGGTGAATCAAGAAAGACTAGTGGAAAGAATCACAGGTTAACAACTTTTAATCATGTCAAGCACAAGGTTTTTCCGGCCGGAGATACATTTGTCTCCGGCCGGGGTACACTTCTTCAGACCGCGTGGGTCCGAGAGAAATGCACGACGTTTTCATGAGTCCAGTTGAATTTATACTGAAAAGGAGGATGTTCTTTGCAAGTGAATTTCATTGGTGGAGGGAGTCAGCTACGGGAAAAAAACCCCGAACTTTGTCACTTCCAGCTCTACATTTCCTTTAACTGTCTCCCATCTGAGGTGTCAAACCAGACCGCAGACCAGACCCCCCAATGCTAAACATCTGTTTCTGCCCATTGTCGTCTCTCAACAAATTGTATGTGTATTGCTATCAAGGGGAAATCACCTTAAGGTGTCACCTTTCCCCCGTCTCCTCTACAACAATGTGTATTTGTATTTAACTTCTAATCTAATCTAAACCTTTTGCTCTTAATCAGAATGAGATTACTTTGAAGAGAGAGCCCAGACAGTTTTGGGCTTCAATAATTTCACAAAATCCTAACATCTTAGATTTATTTAATTTAATTAATATTTTTTATAGTCTTATTCAAGGCTAGTTCTATTTTCTATTTTGTTCTATTTTGAAAGAATTAAAATAAACATTACATACATTTTATTAAAAGCAAGGTTAAAAGGTTTAAAATAATAACATTCTATTTCACTCAGTATTGAAGGGTAAGACAGTAAATGATTTGTGTGTAAAGTTGCTGGTAAAAGAGCCGGTAAAGACGGTTAAAAACAGAGGGTATAAAAGGCGGAGCCACCAGGAGGCTCATTCTGCTTCTGGCATTCAGAGCAACAACATCTCTCTCCCCAGAAACCTGTTCACAGTTTTACTGTTTCCAGCCTGAGGAAGACCCAGAGACGCTCCAAACCTTTTCATTTGGCACAACTTCCTTAGTTGTTTTCGATTTTAAAACTCCTTTTTTGTTTTATTTTATTTCATAGAAAAATCTTTTTTATTTATTTTTCCTTAAAATTAGTTTAAAATTCCTTTTATTTTTTATAAAAATGGAAAGCATTTTTGTTATATTTATTTTTTTATTCATTGGTGATTTAATTGGAACATTTATTAGTTAAAACCAATTTTCAGTAACCCAAGATCCGGTGACAGAGAGGAGGGTATAAATGGACATTTATTTGAGTTGGCACACATTAGTTTTTTTGATTATTAATCAATTTGTTGAATAAAAAATAATTTAAAATCAAACTGAATATGTAAACTCCATGTGCTGATTAACTAAATGTTTCTGTATGTGAAAGTAATGTGCATTCCTCTGACTTTCACTGAAAGTACCATGCTGTACCAGATACAGATAAGGAGGGGGCCGCGAGCCATAAACTTGGGCCACCCCTCTCCCCCTTTCTCTAAGAGTGATAAATATCCCTCACACACGCAAAGCTGGCAGATCTGTTAGGATGGCTGCGGAGCCTGCCCTGCTGGTCTCCCTCTGCAGAGGTAAAATATTTAATTGTATCCCAGTCTTGTGTCTTTATTTAACTTTTCCAGCTCAATCAACAAACCCAGGGTGATCAATTCGATCACAACATAACCCAAGATCCAGTGACAGAGAGGAGGGTATAAATAGAGCAGGAGGAGCTTACGTTGATATATTATTATATTAATATATATTATATTCATTCTGCTCTCGCTCCTCGGACAGTGCAGACGTGCTTCACAGCTCTGATCCAGTGTTTCTTTGTGCCCTTTCCTGAAGAAGACTGAACGAGTCGAAACGTTGCGTTGAGGCACACATATATTTGAGTTGGCACACATTTGTTTTATTGCTTATTAATCACTTTTTTCATTTTCCTAATTATTTTTTCATTATATAAAAAAAAATCCTAATGGTGATGAATGATGACTGAAGCACCGTCATTGGGAGCTGCCCGGACAGACCGGACACCTCCTGTCTAAGGGGGACGGGTTCCTTTTCCTAACCCTAACCTTAATCCCATTCATCTAAAATTCAAGTCTTAGATTTATTTAATTTAAGAACAGGGTTAAAAAGATTTTAATCTTAAAAAAGGTATGGCATTAATATTGTTATAGTCTTATTCAAGGTTAAAAGTTCTTTATTTTGAAAGAATTAAAATAAACATTACATACATTTTATTTACTTTACTACTCAGTTGTAGATTATGGTTCTGTAATTTGCACATTTATGACATCCAGTACTCTGAAGATGAGGAGCTCGCAGACATCCCTGTATTGTCATCAACAAATCCCACCCAGGACCCGCCATGTCGTCTCAAGTTAGATCGTTTGGTTACTTGGTAACCTTGGTTCTCTGAGTGAAGAGACTCTCTCTCCACTCCGTTACATATTTCATGTGTACGGGGAATGAACCCCCTGCTGTCAAAGTACGTGGTTATTTCTTTAAGACACGCTTGTCCGGTCACGCCCTCAGGTTTTACCTATAAAGCACCTGTGCTGGTGTGTAACCAGTGATAGTTTGATGGAAACATGTCTCCGAGCGGCCTGAAAGCTGGAGAGATAGCAGAAAGAGTGAAAGACGTCCTACGAGAGAGGAGACTCTTTCTGCTGCTCTGTCTGTTTCCAACCTTCTTCAGTCACTCCTCTCTTTCTAGGTTTCACTTGTCTCTTTTTGTCAGTTTGGCTTTCATTCTGTATTATAATATTAATCCTCTACTTCTCTGATTCTTGGGATTGTTGCTGCGTTGGCTTTACGTGCTACACGTGTTTCTCTAACTTCAAGAAAATGTGTTCATGTTAGGCTCGAGGGAAGGAGGGCAGACCGAAATGCAGGACAACACGTACAAGGTTCAGGTATAACAAAGTTTATTTAACAAAAGGCGCTCCAAAAGGAGGGAAGGAATACAAACACAAAATCACAGACCGAAAAAACGCGGCTGGAAAGTCCAAACAAAAGGCGCAGACCGGAGGGCTACTCACGGCTGGAAAAAGTAATCCAAAGGACCCAGGAAGGGAGGGTCGGTGCTCGTTGTGGTCGACCGGCCGGCAGCTGAGCGGATGCTGCTCAGTTGTCCTGAATTGCCCCTCGGGGATGAATAAAGTTTCTCTGAATCTGAGGTCCACGAACAGGAGACCATGGAAGACCAAGAAAACAGGCAGCATACATACTGAGCTGGAGAGAATAATCCGACACTGCAGCTTGTGGGAGGCATGCTTAAGAGCAGACTGGGTGACGAGGCTGAGTGGTGTCAGATGTGGGGACGATGATAGGGATCAGCTGCGGTGCTTTGTCGCCCTTTGGTGGAGGAAGGGTGTTCCAAACCCTAACAGTTCAGCTGTTATCAAGAAAATGACCATTTAAATAGAAACCTGTCTCTCCCTGTTTTTACAGACTCATTAAACTGAAGTCAATTCACTTCATTAATGTTTTATTTTCCCCTAAAAGAAATTACATGCAGTTTATTATGTCACGATATCAAATGATTAAAATAAATCATGATCATGTTTGTTTACCAGGTTAACACAGATGTTTGATTGAAAGAAACTTAAACAAAATCAATGTTTCATATATGAAGGTTTTAAGAACCACAGTCAAAAATTATGAAATTAACATACATGATACATTTAAAAAAGGTTTAAAAAGATATGAAGCAACAATTATAAAACATTTGCTCACATGAGAACCAGCTGTGTTTTTAGACGTTTAAACAGTTTTTCATGTTTTAGTATCTTTTAGTTCCAGTTTGTTTAAAAACTCTGATCTTTGTAATGAAACTTGAGGAGCAACTTATAAACTCTGACATTTGAACACTTAAAACATTTACACAGAATGATTTTATTTGACTTTTCCTCTTCAAATGTTATAAAATCAGCAGGTTGATTAAAAATAGCTCTCAGATTTAGGAACATGGTGGATTTTTAAGTCATATTTAACTGTTTACTACATTTATTTAAACAGTAAAGTTTGAAAGTAAAACATAAAATCTAATCTCAGTGATTCCAGCACATTTATAACATTAATACAAACTTGGATAAACAGAATCACAACTTTACAAACCTTTATATTTTGGTATCTTATTCATCGCTGAACAAATACGCTGAATGTTTTAAATGTGTTGTATTTTCAAAGTTTTGAGATTCATTTGTTTGTACATGTGAACTTTTTACTTAAAATAATCCGATCTTGGAAAAGTTATTCCATCAAAACTCAGGTTAATCTATTCTTTGTCTGACAGATTCTGATCTCAGAAGTTTTTGCATCACCAGACTTTCCAATCCCAAAATAAGGGAAGAGTTTCTCAGTGAAAGTGTCTCTGTAAGTGTAGATGTGTTTCTTGTCTTCAGCGTTGTAGAAGGAAACCTTCCCCCCGTCATAGTCCAGCTGGACTCTGATCCTCCGGAGACTCGTCTTCATCGTGATGAACTCACTAACACCATTGATGTATTTTCCATCACCATGCCATAAACACCAGATTCCATATTCAGGTGAAGGAAGCAACTCTCCCTTCCTGTCAACGGAGTCTTTAACCAAACCTATAATCCAGCCGGGATAATCTCCCACCTCCACCTCCCAGCTGTGTTTCCCTGAGGTAAAACCCTCAGAACCAAAAACATCGGCATACTTGACATTTCTCTCAGGATTATCAGGAAGCTGCTGCTTTGTATCTCCACGTCTCACACTGGTCAGATCAGCAGACAGATAGAGACAGGTGTGTGCAGTGTTTGGGTCCAGAACCACCGGGCTGAAGTGGACCTGGTCCCCCATCCTCTCCCAGACTCTGAAGGCCAGGTTTCCCAGGTGTTTGGCCTCGTCTACCAGAGTTCCTGAGAGCAGCCGTGGATCTGACACTGAGCTCTGCTCTCTGGCTCTGTCCCGGGTGGGTTTAAACCTGCTGAGGAACGTCATGTTGTCTTTCTGCAGCTCTTCTTCCACAGCAGAGATGCTGTCTGACAGAGAGGAGATCTGCTCCTGGATCCTCTTTATCTCCCCGCTGATTCTCCTCCCCTTCTGCTCCTCTTCCTCCCTCAGAGCTGCCAGTCTGGACTCCTCTTCCTCCTTCAGGAACTGCTGGAGTTTGTTGAACTCTGCTCTGATCTGCTTCTCTGTGGACAGCAGCTGCTTCTCCGAGTGTTGAACCAGATCATCATATGTTTTCTCCACTTGTTTGTATTTGTTCCTCTTGTCCTGCAGAGACTTTAAGTCAGATTTCAGCAGCTCCTTCAGCTCACCGACTGCTTCTTCTACAGGAACCACTTTGTGGTTCTGGTGCAGAAAAAGCTCACAGACAGAACACACAGCTCTCTGTTCGTCTATACAGAACAGTGGAGGTTTTTCTGGGTGTTTCTTACAAACTTCCTCCAGCCTCTTTTCTTCTTTTTCAGTCTCAGACGATCCACCTGCCTGTTTTCCAGCAAAAGAGTCGGCAAGTTCCTTCAGTGAAAAGCTCACAACAAGGTCTTTAGAAGATTTTCTTTTACAGATGGGACAGTTTCTGTTTTTAGCTTCTTCCCAGAACGTTTTCAGGCAGCTTGAACAGAAGTTGTGGCTGCAGCCCAGAGACACCGGATCTTTGAAAATCTCTAAACAAACGTGGCAGCTCAGGTAATTTTTAAAAAGAGTTTTTTCATCCATTTTTTCAAATCTTTGAAATATCCTTCAATCGGTAGACTCACCAGTTAAATGTCCCTCTGTATCACAGATTTAAGTCCTTTTATTTCAGGTTTTTAGTTCATAACCTCCACCCTGAAATGGCGTCTCAGCTCCGTTCAGTCCTGTCAAAAATGTTCCAATGATCTTTCAGTTAAACCTGAAAGACCTGTTCTTCTCACGAGTCACCAGGTACATTTCAATATTCCTATGAGTAGGAGGCGACACTGGAGCTGTTCATAAAAACACTTAAATAGTCTCTTACTTATACTGTATTATTGTATTGTTTCTTTTTTCAGTAATTAACAGTCTGACTCTCCAAGCATATGTTTTGTATAAACTTACTGGTTTCAGAACATTTTACTGTCCCAAACACAAAATTAAAACGTGAATAAATGTTCCAGAAACAATCGTTTAGTTGTTTTTTTTTAACAGGAAAACATGTTTCAATTTCATAATAAAAACACTATTTACATGTTTTATCCATAACTGAAAGTAAAGAGTGTGAGTTAATAAACAAATAATAAAAAAAGAAAAAAATCCAGGTCAGAAAAAAAAATGTTCTCTTTAAATGAGCAAAAGCATGAAATGACACATTACTTGGCATTTGACACAAAATTATTGATAAAACAAAATGAATAGAAAAAAATAAGTGAGAAAGCAGTAAGACAAAAGCATTTAATGAGGTTTTGGAGGAAACTGCAACAACGGTTGAACCGGTTTCACCGGTTGAGATATTTTTAACTCGCTGGGATCACAATGAAACACGCCTGCAGAGACGTGTCTTGGCAACTTTCCTCATGCCGTCCTTGGCTGATGTTGCCCTTCCGAGGGAAAATAATATGATATCATATTTCAACATGATTTTCTTTTTCATTCGTAATTTTGATAATTTTTCTAAAATAAAGTCATCAGAGTCACTTATTCAGATTCACCAGACACCTCCTTGAGAGATGGGCAGAAGGGAGGGTTGGGGGGGGACGGCCTGACACGTCTGAAAAGGTGAGCTTGAAATGTAGCCTACACAGTATACCAAATGATCACAATCAACTCCTCTAAAATCCAATGTTGAGTTTGGGACGTTTAGTGAGCCTAAATAATCCGACAGCCAGCTGCTGATTTCGTTTTATCAAGCAAGATGCATGATGAAAATAATGCACCATTCAAATAATTCACTCAATGTGATTAAACAGCAATCTAATCTTGTATGTTTTGTTAAAATGAAGACAATTCGAAATGCCCACGGAAAAAAGACGCATCCAGGAGAGAGACGGACAATTCAAGGAAGCAGCTAAAGGAAGCACATCTCTGCAGAGTTGGCTGCAAAAAGCAACAGGTGAGGCAGAGACTTTGCAGGATTATAAAGATGACACAGTGGGCTAACTGATTAATTATCCTCATATTTTAGCCTAGTTTTCTCTTAGGGTTAGGGTTAGGGTTTGGGGTTTGGGTTAGGGGTTAGGGTTATGGTTTGGGTTAGATTAGGGTTTGGGGTTAGGGTTTGGGTTAGGGTTAGGGGTTGGGGTTAGGGGTTAGGGTTAGGGGTGGGGGTTAGGGTTATGGTTAGAATTAGAACAATAAACGTGCCTATCAAAGAAGGCAGGAGGAGCACGGGCCGTCCCAGTCCCGGTTCTGCTGGTTCCTCCAGCGCCCCCTGTGGACCGGAGTCCAGTCAGCGTCCCCCATAATGGGCTATTAAGAAACAGTTTTTTAATATTTTCAATTTTTATGATTTTTTTCTTTGTTTTCTTAAAAAGATAAAAAATAATAATAATACAAGACACAAATTGTATTCAACTACTTAGGAAGGTGTACTTAAAAAAAGAAAAGAAAAAGAAAAGGTGGACGACGTTTCGACCTTATAGTATGGTCTTCTTCATGTCCAAAAAGTAAAGAAATAAAAGAAAAAAGTAGCTGAAATAAACACACAGATTCTGCTGGGTGAGAAGGCCGAGAGAGTTCACTCGTCAAGCTCCAGCAGTCAACTGAGAGCTTTATTTAAAAATGACTCAATTTACAATTGTTTTAACCCCCATATCGATGAATTATATGTGTTTTAAACCCCTCCAAATTTCTATAATATAAGTAAGAGAATCCATTTAACTATTTCAAATACATTTTAATGTAAATTATATCGTTTTTAAAAAATAAAATAAGATGAACGGGCCCTCACACTCATGGCCTTTTCATGAATTCTACCCCAAATGATGGGATCAGCATTCAGGTTGTTTTTTGGAGATCCTTTCTTCATTATTTCTTTCAGCAGGGCTTATGAAGGATTCTCAAGAGAGGTATGAAGCACCTTGTGCGCTGATGAACCCGTCACCCTCCCCACTCTTTCCTCATGCCATCTTGCACATGCTGCCTGCTCGATCGCCAACACTTGCTCATCAGAGAATTCTGATGGATTTTGAAACCATAACTTTGGCTTAAAAGGCTCTGCAAAATGTTTAGACCAATTGGCATTTTTTCAGTGGCAGACAACATTTCCAGGAACTGCTGTTGTGGGGGCATGGTTTGCCATTGGAATGGCCCTCTCCTTTCTCCTCACTGCTTGCTTGCTTTTAGTCTTCTCCGTGTAGAACTGAATCTCCTTCACTGGGGCAGGTGCAATGAGATTGATCAATACAATTTTCAGAATATATCTTTATCTATCAAGAATAAATTACATTGTCAATCATTTCATGGAAAGAGGTAAAAAATATTGTATTCCAACTTTATACACACACACACACACACACACACACACACACACATACACACACACACACACACACACACACATATACTGTATATATATATTGATATAGAAAGTGATAGATGTCATACATTACATTACATAGATTCAATGAGGTAGCAATAAATATGTGGGTATGAACCTCTGGCCACTGAGTGGGCTCGTTTACCCACCTCTCCTCCGGGAGGCTGTATGGACAATATACATCTCCTATTTCTTTAATTTTTTCCATGTAACGTTGCCGATCATTGGTCGGCAACGACATAATGTATGTTTGTTTTCACCGGAATGTGGGCGTGGCCTAATTTGCTACTGTCATCTATCGGATGTTTACGGAGGCATGGAGGCCTGACAGCAGGCTGTGTGAGGACACACACTGCACTGACATGAGAGAAGAGAGGGTTTGATTAACGTGTGTTTCTATCAGCGGATTTTTCACTTCTAAATGTTTGATTTGAGGGGGCAGGACATCTGTTTGAGTTGCCCCTGCGTAGAGCCGGCCGCGGTGATAGGCAAATTCTTTCTTGCACAGTTTGTACACAACTGTTCTTTTATCCAGGTTTTCACTCTGTAGTTTTTTAAAACAAAAATTTCCGCCCACCGAACCAACAACGACTTCCCATCGGTTTGGGTTTCCATTGTTGTTTCTCGTGTCGAGTTCTGTGCATCAGTATTACGGGTAACTTATACAGGGAACTCGTGCAATGAGAAACGTTCCGCACTGTTTGGAGTGCAAAAGTAAATTGCGATTAAATGCGTTTCGTTTTTTTTTTGTCGCGTTGTTTTTCTCTAATTAATTAATCGTAATTAACGTGATAAAGTCTAAAATAAAGGCTAAAATAAGCCAACATGACCAGGCTTCCTTTTATTCTTTATTTTATATTATCTTTTTTCTACCGGACCAACCGGACGCTTCCCCTCCCCTATAAACAGGAGAGTAAAAAAACACAGCAATTACTCTCCAAGCATATGTTTTGTATAAACTTACAGGTTTCAGAACATTTTACTGTCCCAAACACAAATGAAAACGTGAATAAATGTTCCAGAAACAATCGTTTAGTTGTTTTTATTAACAGGAAAACATGTTTCAATTTCAAAATAAAAACACTATTTACATGTTTTATCCATAACTGAAAGTAAAGAGTGTGAGTTAATAAACAAATAATAAAAAATAAAAAAACCATGTCAGAAAAAAAAAATCTCTTTAAATGAGCAAAAGCATGAAATGACACATTACTTGGCATTTGACACAAAATTATTGATAAAACAAAATTAATAGAAAAAAATAAGTGAGAAAGCAGTAAGACAAAAGCACTTAATGAGGTTTTGGAGGAAACTGCAACAACGGTTGAACCAGTTTCACCGGTTGAGATATTTTTAACTCACTGGGATCACAATGAAACACGCCTGCAGAGACGTGTCTTGGCAACCTTCCTCATGCCGTCCTTGGCTGATGTTGCCCTTCCGAGGGAGGGGGAAAATAATATGATTTCATATTTCAACATGATTTTCTTTTTTATTCGTAATTTTGATAATTTTTCTAAAATAAAGTCATCAGAGTCACTTATTCAGATCCACCAGACACCTCCTTGAGAGACAGGCAGAAGGGAGGGTTGGGGGGGGGGGACGCCCTGACAGGTCTGAAAAGGTGAGCTTGAAATGTAGCCTACACAGTATACCAAATGATCACAATCAACTCCTCTAAAATCCAATGTTGAGTTTGGGACGTTTAGTGAGCCTAAATAATCTGACAGCCAGCTGCTGATTTCGTTTTATCATGCAAGATGCATGATGAAAATAATGCACCATTCAAATAATTCACTCAATGTGATTAAACAGCAATCTAATCTTGTATGTTTTGTTAAAATGAAGACAATTTGAAATGCCCACGGAAAAAAGACGCATCCAGGAGAGAGATGGACAATTCAAGGAAGCAGCTAAATATGGAGCTAGAACAGTCTCATAATTCACAAATGCACAGGACAAGTTTTACAAATGCACAGACCGATTTGCAAATACACACACAGTTTCACACATGCACAGAACAATTCACACGTGCGTAGGACAAGATACACAAATGTATTTTTGATGCACACACAAATATAACCTGATTTACAAATGTTTTTTTGTCTGTGAGTAGGCAAATTCTTTCTTGCACAATTTGTACACAACTGTTCTTTTATCCAGGTTTTCACTCTAGTTTTTTAAAACTAAAATTTCCGTCCACCGAACCAGCAACAACTTCCCATCGGTTTGGGTTTCCATTGTTGTTTCTGGTGTTGAGTTCTGTGCATCAGTATTACGGGTAATTTATACAGGGAACTCGTGCAATGAGAAACGTTCTGCACTGTTTGGAGTGCAAAAGTAAATTGCGATTAAATGCGTTTTTTTTTGTTGCGTTATGTTTCTCTAATTAATTAACTGAATTAACGCGATAAAGTCCCAGCCCTAATATATATACATATATACAGGACTGTGTCAGAAAATTTGAATATTGTGATGAAGTTCTTTATTTTCTGTAATGCAATTAAAAAAACAAAAAAGTCATACATTCTGAATTCATTACAAATCAACTGAAATATTGCAAGCCTTTTATTATTTTAATATTACTGATTATGGATTACAGTTTAAGATTAAGAATCCCAGAATATTCTATTTTTTTGTGATAGGATATTTGAGTTTTCTTAAGCTGTAAACCATGATCAGCAATATTAAAATAATAAAAGGCTTGCAATATTTCAGTTGATTTGTAATGAATCCAGAATGTATGACATTCTTGTTTTTGTAATTGCATTACAGAAAATCACAATATTCTAATTTTCTGAGACAGTCCTGTATATATCAGAGCACCCACAGCGAGTCATGCCGGGATGTTTGAAACAGGATTAACTGCAACAGACACCTGGAAGGCTAAAATAAGCCACCATGACCAGGCTTCCTTTTATTCTTTATTTTATATTATCTTATTTTTTTCTACCGGACCAACTGGACGCTCCCCCTCCCCTATAAACAAGAGAGCAAGAAACACAGCAACCAAGCATGGACCTCTCAGCTACTCAAACCTTCCAAAACCCTACAAGCTGAAGAAGGTTCTTTTAACCCAAACCCAATAACAGAAATGGAGGGAAAAGAACAGTTGGTGCCTAACTAAATTAAAGAAGAAATACAGGCAAAGACACCTGATGAAGGCTAAAATAAGCCGAAATGACGTGCCCAAACCCAAGAGAAAGAAAAAATAATGGGACAAATAAAGACAAGAAAAAAACACTAATTAGAATGACGTAAGGGAAAGTCAGAAAGTAAAAAAACTATAAATAAGCCTGAGGAAGAGGAGGGGCTGAGTAGCATACGGTCGGATGGACCGTGCATTTCCGGTCTTCCTCTGGAAGGACTGGTTTATTTTCCTTCACATAACCAACCCTAACCCTAACCCTACACATTCATGGTTAAAACAAATTCATACATTAAAACTCAAGAATACATTGAAACTTAGTTAATTTTTTTTTCTTTTAAATCTGGATAAATACAAACAAAAAAAGTCTCAATAAAAAAGAAAAAAAGTCTAGGTTTAGAAAACCTTAAAATAGAATGTTTTCATTTCATTTTACTAGACGTTATTATTTAAAACCAATTTTCAGTAACCCAAGATCCAGTGACAGAGAGCAGGAGGGTGTAAATAGAGCAGGGGGAGCTTACATTAATAGTTTCTAAGACTGTTTCTTTGTGCCTTTGCCTGAAGAAGACTGAACGAGTCGAAAGGTTGCGTTGAGGCAAACATATTTGAGTTGGAACACATTTGTTTTATTGATTATTAATAACTTTTCATTTTCCTAATTATTTTTTCCTTATATAAATAAATCCTAATGGTGATGAATGAGTGAACAACCATCATTGGGAGCTGCCCGGACAGACCGGACACCTCCTGTCTATGGGGGACGGGTTCCTTTTCCTAACCCTAACCTTAATCTCATTCATCTAAAATTCAAGTCTTAGATTTATTTAATTTAAAAAACAGGGTTAAAAAGATTTTAATCTTAAAAAAGGTATGGCATTAATATTTTTTTTAGTCTTATTCAAGGTTAAAAGTTCTTTATTTTGAAATAATTAAAATAAACATTACATACATTTTATTAAAAACAAGGTTAAAAGGTTTAAAATAATAAAATTCTATTTCATATTCAGTATTCAAGGGGTTAAGACAGTAAATGATTTCTGTGTAAAGTTGCTGGTAAAACAGCCGGTAAAGACGGTTAAAAACAGAGGGTATAAAAGGCGGAGCCACCAGGAGGCTCATTCTGCTTCTGGCATTCGGAGCAACAACATCTCTCTTTTAAAACTCATTTTTGTTCATTTTATTTCATAAAAACATCTTTTTATTTATTTTTCCTTAAAATTAGTTTAAAATTAATTTTTATTTTTTTAATAAAAATGATAAGATTGTTTTCAAAACATCAAGTAGAGGATTTCTTTCCTTCTTTTTGGAAAGCATTTTTGTTATATTTATTTTTTTATTCATTGGTGATTTCATTTGATCATTTATTATTTAAAACCAGTTTTCAGTAACCCAAGATCCGGTGACAGAGAGGAGGGTATAATAGAGCAGGAGGAGCTTACATTTATGGAGGATTTTTTGTGCCAAAATTAAATAAATAAATACATCATTAATTAATTAAAATGGGAATGAAATATATCATTAATTAATTAAATGTGTCATTAATTAATTAAAACTAGAATTCAATATGTCATTAATTAATTAAAATATAATTCATTTTAAGCAAAAAAATATATTTATTATTTCAGCATTTAATTAATTATTTCGTGTTGCGTGTGAATCATGAAATGTATAACTTAATTTAATTAATTAATGACACATTTAATTAATGATTTTGTGGTGCTGCGTGTGAATCATGAAATGTAAAACTGTCAGTTTTACATTTCATGAAATCATTAATTAAATGTGTCATTAATTAATTAAATGCTGAAATAATAAATATATTTTTTACTTAAAATTAATTGTATTTTAATTAATTAATGACATATTTAATTCTAATTTTAATTAATTAATGACACATTTAATTAATTAATGATATATTTAATTCCCATTTTAATTAATTAATTAATGATGTATTTATTTATTTAATTTTGGCACAAAAAATCCTCCATATACATTGATATATAATTATATTAATATATATTATATTCATTCTGCTCTTGCTCCTCGGACAGTGCAGACGTTCTTCACAGATCTGAGCCAGTGTTACTTTGTGCCTTTGCCTGAAGAAGACTGAACGAGTCAAAACGTTGCATTGAGGCAAACATATATTTGAGTTGGCACACATTTGTTTTATTAATTATTAATCACTTTTTTCATTTTCCTAATGATTTTTTTCATTATATAAAAAAATCCTAATGGTGATGAATGAGTGAACAAGCGTCATTGGGAGCTGCCCGGACAGACCGGACACCTCCTGTCTATGGGGGACGGGTTCCTTTTCCTAACCCTAACCTTAATCCCATTCATCTAAAATTCCAGTCTTAGATTTATTTAATTTAAAAACAGGGTTAAAAAGATTTTAATCTTAAAAAAGGTATGGCATTAATATTTTTTTTTAGTATTTTTTAAGGTTAAAAGTTCTTTATTTTGAAAGAATTAAAATAAACATTACATACATTTTTATTAAAAACAAGGTTAAAAGGTTTGAAATAATAAAATTCTATTTCATTCTGTATCCAAGCGGTTATGATAATAAATCATTTCTGTGTAAAGTTCCTGGTAAAACAGCCGGTAAAGACGGTTAAGTTTTACTGTTTCCAGCCTGAGGAAGACCCAGAGACGCTCCAAACCTTTTCATTTGGAACACCTTCCTTAGTTGTTTTCTATTTTAAAACTAATTTTTGTTTATTTTAATTCATAAAAAAAATCTTTTTATTTATATTTCATTAAAATTAGTTTAATATTCCTTTTATTTTTTCAAAAAATCAAATAGAGGATTTCTTTCCTTCTTTTTTGTTATATTTATTTTTTTATTCATTGGTGATTTCATTTGAACATTTATTATTTAAAACCAATTTTCAGTAACCCAAGATCCAGTGACAGAGAGGAGGGTATAAATAGAGCAGGAGGAGCTTACATATTATATTCATTCTGCTCTCCAGGGCTTAAAGTATTCCGGCACCACACTGGATCTCCGGCGTATGGAGTTTTTTTCTTTTCTCGGCGTGTGGAGTTTGACTGAAAAAAAAATTAGAAAAGATGAGTAACTTTCACGTTTACATTTAAATATTTGTTGATAGGCTACGTGATATTGTCAGTTTGAGTTTCTGGCGCTTAACCAAACCAACACCAGCCAATCAGAAGTAGAGCTGGGCGGGTCTTTGACGGCAGCAGGACGCAGAGCCGTGTTCTTCAGCCCGCCGGAACCACGGATGTATTATATTAACTGGATACCGGACCGGAAAATGGCCGCCGTTCATTTCAATGGAAGTTTCTCGCCTGGCGCATATGCCGAAAACGTTCCTGACTTCCGGGTTTACTTCCGCGTTATCGGGCCCATAGTGCATGCGCAGTTGAGTCATCTCCCATGATGCTCTGGGGTCTCCCATCATGCCCCGGGGCAATGAGAACGAGCAAACCACGCCCTGGACAAGCGCTGTGCGCTCATGAGTCCTTGTGGGTGAGTTAGACCGGCAATGATAGATGTACACAATGAAATTATGGATTTATAGGGCAAATCAATGGTGTTCTCAAAGTCATGGTTATAGACTATACATTAGGTCCTAGTCAGAGAAGTCTTCAATAACTTTAAACCTTTGATTGAGCTTTATATAGCAATTCACACATCAGACCCAGTTTTCGATGACATTGCTCTTAAATGTCTTAAAAAAGAGCTGAGCGTCAGAAGAGAAGTCCAGAAGAAGGGTAGAATCGGCAGGTTTTTTTCAGCACTTGGAAATATCTGTAAAAAACCTTTCCTGGCTATGATTAGGAAACAATCTTAAAGTATGTTTTCCAACATTAACCCATTTGTTAGTAAACCAATGTGTAACCACTTGATTAGAGGACATGCGGGCCATTATCTTGGACATGATCACGGAGATACAAGCCGTATCAGCAGACATTTTAAGAGTTTTTCTACCGCTGTTTCAGCAGCACTTGGCAAAAAATATAAGCCCGGCTGAAGTGGAGATAAAAACAGAACTTGGAGATGCCTTTTCCACATCCTTCTGCCAAGCTCTCAATGTTGCACTGGAAAACAACAACGACTCTGAAGAACTGACGAAATTGGCCGAGGAGGAAATTGAAGAGAAAGTAAATTCTCTCCTGAATGTAGTAACGGAAACCCCACTTTTACCAGCAGACTCTTCTGTTTATGTCAGCGGCTTCACATCAAATGTGAAACGCCTCGGCCGCATGGTGTGTCTCACCGCCAGATGTTTGGGGTCGTGCATGGGAAAGGTGAAGACTACTTTAAAAAACAATACAGAGGAGTCGGAGCAGTCACCTGACAGCATCGAATCTAAAATCTCCTTAGAAACTGAGAATATTGAAGACAGACTTCACAAATGGGCACCAAACGCCGCTGAAGAGCATGAGCAAGAAGCAGCAGCTGACATTTTAAACACCATCCTGGAGAGCTTGGAAAGTGTCAGTCCTGAAACCAAGCTCTCGCATAAACCCCGGCTCAATCTGACATCGGTGGTGAATAAATTGAGTTTTTTTTTTGGCAAATGCTCCATAAAAAAAGAAGTCACTGAAGCACAGAGTAGAAGCAGGTTTTCTGGGTTCGTCAACAAAAACTTCAAAAAAATGATGAAGGAACTAAAGAAGTCCCGTAAAACCAGAGGGAAAAGGTTCCTCCTGAGGGTCAACTCAGGGCCAGCAAAACCTCCCCTCCCGGAATATGAGGTTAATTTACCAGGGTGTGTCCCAGAAACCCCCAAAGCTGAACCTGCAGCTGTAGATTCATGGCCGGTTGCAGTTGATGTGATAAAAGAGATGACGATCACAAACGACAGCATCAAATCTGATGTGGAAAACGTCATCAAGGAAATGATCCAGTCAGGAAAGATTGCAGAGAACGTCAAAGACTGCAGTGTGTTTCAAACGTTTTCCAGACAGATGGTGGATAAAATATATGGTAATCTAGTGACTGCTGACGTTTATAAACGGCCCATTGTTCCACCTGGAAAATCCTTATCTGACTCTGTCCTTCCCAAAATAAAAGAAATGAGGAATGATGTTGCTCTGGAGGAACTCTACGCCATGACGGAAGATGCCGTTGGAAAGTTCCTGCAGCAAATACTCCTGTGCCTGTTGAATGAGCAGTGGGACGAAGTCATTCACAACCAGGACGTTTCTGGTGCACTGAGTGACATCATAAAGCTTCTAAATGTGATTGGCTGGAACTAGGGTTGCAAAATTCCGGGAATTTTCAAAGTTGGAAACTTTCCATGGGAATTAACGGGAATATATGGGAATTAACGGGAATAAATAAGAAATTTACAGAATTGAAGGTTGGCCCTTAACAGGGAACTTAAATATAGTTGGGGGAAATATATTGTAGCATAGTCTTGGCTAAAACAACCAGATTTAATGCAAGTACACTCCTCAATCACATGCACACAGCACATTGCTTACTGCAGGGCTATTGAGGCCACGCCCCCTACAGGCACTGTGCATTCCTCCATCACATGCACAGGTGATTTCTTGAAGCCTGGAGGCCACACATTTGAGCTCAAAGTACAAGACTATTGAAACCACACATTTGAGCCCACGGACTATATAAAGTCAAGTAAGTTTTGATAATATTATGGGGTAAATATATTTGATCTATAATGGTATTAATGTTTAACTTGCAAATATTAAATACAAATGTATTAACACAGTATCTAGCTAGCTGGTAAGTTAGGTGCAAAATGAAAGCTATTTTTCATTTCATTGACCATTTAAGAGGCTAGCTTATTATGGTGGTAGCTACCTCAAATTTGATGCTGTTTTTTCTGACTCCAGCAAGACGGTTTTCTGTAACCATTCAAGAATTTATACATTAATTGTCAAATATTTTGAAGACCATTCCAGTTGTTTAGCCAACTATATTTCTGTTCATGCCATTGCTTTAGTGTTTTTACAAGCTTTTTTTTTTATGCTATTCTGCAGAAAAATGCCACGTTTGCCATCTGATGTGTGGAAGCATTTCACACAAGCGAATGTTCCAGTTAATTCCCATAAATTCCCAATAATTCCCATAATTCCCATGGAAAGTTTCCAATTTGGAATATTTCCAAAATTCCCCAGCTTAACTTCCCATGGAAATTCCGGAAATTTACCGGAAATTTTCCACCCCTTTGCAACCCTAGCTGGGACGAAGATGAGGACACCAGGCTGGGCTCCACCGCAGACACGGCAAAGCCCTCAACGTCAAGCCCTCCATTAGGCTCTCCAGCATCTTCTGCTGATGCCGTTGAGCCCATTGAGAGGAGCTTGAAAGAAGAGGAGGCTGCTCCTGATCGGGTCGTTGATGCAATTAAACACCTCATCACTACCTTACTGTTCAGGATGGATCTAAAACATAATTACCTTCATGGGACATTAAAAGTAGTACCATACGTGGATGAAATAGTCGATCGACTGTCACAGAAGATGATGACTGAAGTGGTGACTGATGAAGACACCCTCAGGATTGTAGAGGAAAACAGGAAGGATCTCGCCAAGGTCCTAGTCAGATACGTCTTCAATAACTTTAAACCTTTGATTGAGCTTTATATAGCAATTCACACATCAGACCCAGTTTTCGATGACATTGTTCTTAAATGTCTTAAAAAAGAGCTGAGCGTCAGAAGAGAAGTCCAGAAGAAGGGTAGAATCGGCAGGTTTTTTCAGCACTTGGAAATATCTGTAAAAAACCTTTCCTGGCTATTATTAGGAAACAATCTTAAAGTATGTTTCCCAACATTAACCCATTTGTTAGTAAACCAATGTGTAACCACTTGATTAGAGGACATTTTCAGACATTTTGTCCGTGCTCGTTTGGGTTTTCTCCAGGTGCTCTGGTTTCCCCTTTCACTTTAAAAAAAATGTACATAAGTTATTTAGAGCAGTGGTTCTCAAATCTGGAGTTCATGCCAACTCGTCATACAGGTAATGTGTGGCTTTGAATACTAATGTTCTTTTAAATGACTATCACTATTCAGCACAGCATTTCTTTAATGCTTGAAGGTCACAAACAACAAAAGGTCAACTATATACAAAACAAAACTATTTACAAGACACAAAACACAACAAAATTAAAACAACAGGACTTGGGTTGAACAGTGTGATCAAAAAATAAAATAAAACCACAACCAAAAAGCAAGACGTTAAAGCAAAAAAGGCCACCCTCACTTTCCCTGGTCTATTCGTGGGCTTAATTTTATTTACAAAAAAACAATAAAACCCACTATCAGGTAAGGAAAAGGAAACGAACAACAACAACAAACAACCCGTAACCCATAAATCTATACCTGATAGTGGGTTTTAAGGGCTTGAAAAAAGTCATTTAAAAAGATATCATTTCCCAGAGTGGAAAAATGAACTCCATCGCGCACAAATAGACCAGGAGTTTTGAATTTAATTTGAGGGTGGCCGACAGAAAACCCACCCAACCCACGAACAAAAGCCCCGACCACACTGTTCACCCACTTCCTGGCCTGGTTGACCCTGGCCGGCCGGGCAAACCTCCACCTCCACCTGGACCACCTCCACCTGGTCCACCTCCACCTGGTCCACCTCCACCTGCGCCTCTCCATGATGTCCGACCAGACCAGGGTCATCCGCGGGTATTCCCGGTGGAGGTCCTGCAGGTCCGTTTTGATCTCGGCCACGAGCTGGAGCGTCTTCTTTCTCCCGAGGTCGTTGGACCCGCAGACCACCACCAGCACGTCCGGGGCCGCCCTGCCCCTCAGGCACTCGTGCAGAAACGGGCGCAGGCCGTGCCACCTGAGCCCCCCCCACCCGAACCAGTGGACCCGGGCGTCCCCCTCCAGCCCAAGGTGGGGGCCCACGGTCTCCAGGGCTCTCCCCTCTCCGCTCCGCACATAACTCGAACCCAGTATCCAAACGTTTTGTCCTGTCGAACAAAGGATCGTTTTCTTGTTTTAGACCCATGAGGATTTATAAAAAAATTGGCCTAAAACAGTTGAATACTTGAGGCTAATCAC
The DNA here is from genome assembly GCF_033807715.1 of Cololabis saira. NCBI lineage: Eukaryota > Metazoa > Chordata > Actinopteri > Beloniformes > Belonidae > Cololabis > Cololabis saira. The sequence goes on from NC_084601.1 coordinate 42,990,590, forward strand.
AGATTCCCTCTTACCGAGTTGTTGCGGCTCCATACTGTAGTTTTCTCCCCTCAGTTAGAAAGTTAGACTGAAAGATCAAGATGACATGGCATGTATTTCATTTCTCCCTTTGATGACCATATTAATTGTTATCATATATTTATAGTTTATGTTGATACAGATGTTTAATAATGATATCGAAAATCGATTGAATTAAAGAGGAAAAGCATAGCCTACCTCTCGGTTGATCCCGCGCTTCTGTCACTGTACTGTACAGTGACGTCAGTAATCCAGTCATTACGAGGCGATCTCATCAATTTAACGTTACGTTTTAAAAACGAAAGCTCACAAGAGACTAATAACAGACTTTAACTATCATGAAGTTAAACTAACTCGATGTGACCAAACAAAAACTCACCTTTAAGTGTTTTCCACTTTTCTGAGTGATTTTTTCGCCGAACGCCGTCCTTGTTCCCGAGACACATACGACACATACGACACATACGACTTTGACTTTTCTGGCTGTTAGAAAACATTTTTGACGGATATAAAGTCCATGACTTAAAAATATAGAATACAAAGATTAGTAATTGCCGGTGATTACAGCTGGAGGTTCCTGTGAACAGTTTTAGAGGCTTCTCTTTTACTATTGCGGTCTATGGGAAAAAAGCTTTTTGGGCCCCATGGGATTTTTGTTGCAGTTCCGCGGCTGGCCACTGGGAAAAATCGCCGTGCTGCTGAGCGCGAGACCGGGGGCCTGGACGGAACACCAACACTTGTGTATGCCCGATGTGACGGCCCTGCCCCCTCTACCTCACTGTAGGCTAGCTAGCAGCCTCTGTGATGGCGGAGTGGGAGCAGGCCGTCAGACCAATCCTGCTCACCTGTGGTGGGCGGGGCCTGTGGAGAATAAAGGAGCTCCTTCTCCACAGGCTCGCTCTCTCTCTATCCTCTCATGCAGCAGGACCTCTGCCACCTGGCCTTACCATGATTTAAGTTCCCATTTTTGCATCCTTTTATACAACACTCAGCCAGCACACTCCACACATCCAAACACTGCAGACATGATTTTAATTAATAAATATACTTTAAAACTGTTGACCATTGTGTGGACTCTTGTTTTGTTTTTTGCTGCATAGGCCTGTATCTCCCCATCTTCTCTTCACTTCATCTCTTCTTGTTCTACCAACCACATTCTTACGTCCTCAGATAATCTCCCATATTTCCTCTGTTGTAGCTCCACAATATGTTTATTTGTCCCTCTCTCTATTAATGTGTCGGACTTGGATCACATTTTTATTCTGCACACACTCTCCATGGCGGAAACGATTATGCGCAAAAGCCTTATTTAACTACTGCAGTTTGTAGCGTATTACTCTTAGTAGATCACGTTAGTGCGCTAACCAGACAAGCAAAAGTGTTTTTTATGACTTTGTCATTGATTTGTTTGAGCATATGTGAATGTTTAGAATGTTTAGAACACACACAACATGTTGGAATGGAGAGATACATTCTTTTGAATGTTGCACACCCAATGTCTTTTTTCTGGCTACGCTAGTGATCTGCAGTCATGGGAAAAAAAATTAAGGGACCGCTTGCAAGTGTTTCTTAAAAGCATATCTACATAGTCATTCTTTTCTCTTTTAAATATCAACACAAACAACTCCTTGATGAGCATTTCTTTAATGCTTGAAGGTCACAAACAACAAAAGGTCAACTATATACAACAAAAAACTATAAGACACAAAACACAACGAAATTAAAACAACAGGACTTGGGGTGAACAGTGTGATCAAAAAATAAAATAAAATAAAACCACAACCAAAAAGCAAGACGTTAAAGCAAACAAAAAAGGCCACCCTCACTTTCCCTGGTCTATTCGTGGGCTTAAATTTATTTACAAAAAAACAATAAAACCCACTATCAGGTAAGGAAAAGGAAAACAAAAAAAGGAAAGGAACAACAACAAACAACCCTAACCCATACATCTATACCTGATAGTGGGTTTTAAGGGCTTCAAAAATTTAAATTAAATCATTTAAAAAGATATCATTTCCCAGAGTGGAAAAATGAACTCTGTCGCGCACAAATAGACCAGGAGTTTTGGATTTAATTTGAGGGTGGCCGACAGAAAACCCACCCAACCCACGAACAAAAGCCCCGACCACACTGTTCACCCACTTCTGGCCTGGTTGACCCTGGCCGGCCGGGCCACCTCCACCTCCACCTGGTCCACCTCCACCTGGTCCACCTCCACCTGTGCCTCTCCATGATGTCCGACCAGACCAGGGTCATCCTCGGGTATTCCCGGTGGAGGTCCTGCATGTCCGTTTTGATCTCGGCCACGAGCTGGACCGTCTTCTTTCTTCCGATGTCGTTGGACCCGCAGACCACCACCAGCACGTCCGGGGCCGCCCTGCCCCTCAGGCACTCGTGCAGAAACGGGCGCAGGCCGTGCCACCTGAGGCCTCCCCACCCGAACCAGTGGACCCGGGCGTCCCCCTCCAGCCCAAGGTGGGGGCCCACGGTCTCCAGGGCTCTCCCCTCTCCGCTCCGCACATAACTTGAACCCAGTATCCAAACGTTTTGTCCTGTCGAACAAATGATCGTTTTCTTGTTTTAGACCCATGAGGATTTATAAAGAAATTGGCCTAAAACAGTTGAATACTTGAGGCTAATCACAGATTCCCTCTTACCGAGTTGTTGCGGCTCCATACTGTAGTTTTCTCCCCTCAGTTAGAAAGTTAGACTGAAAGATCAAGATGACATGGCATGTATTTTATTTCTCCCTTTGATGACCATATTAATTGTTATCATATATTTATAGTTTATGTTGATACAGATGTTTAATAATGATATCGAAAATCGATTGAATTAAAGAAGAAAAGCATAGCCTACCTCTCGGTTGATCCCGCGCTTCTGTCACTGTACTGTACAGTGACGTCAGTAATCCAGTCATTACGAGGCCATCTCATCAATTTAACGTTAAGTTTAAAAACGAAAGCCGACAAGAGACTAATAACAGACTTTAATATATATTATAACTATCATGAAGTTAAACTAACTCGATGTGACCAAACAAAAGTGTTTTCCACTTTTCTGAGTGATTTTTCCGCCGAACGCCATCCTTGTTCCCGAGACACATACGACACATACGACTTTGACTTTTCTGGCTGTTAGAAAACATTTTTGACGGATATAAAGTCCATGACTTAAAAATATAGAATACAAAGATTAGTATGGAAGCCCATAGGGGACTTTATTCAAATGCAAATGTAATTCCACAATAGCATTATAATTTTCCACATATGCATGAGTTATTTGGGACAAAAATGAAATCAAAATGCAATAATTCAATTTGAATTTTCATTTTCACATACTTGTATGGGCATTCTATGACAATATTAAAAGGAAAATGGAAAAGCTGTTTCACATTTCATTTTGAAAGGTTTAACCTGATTTACAGAGGACAATATTCAAATGCAATAAGAGAAACAGTGCCCCCAGGCTAATGCATTTACATTTAAATGTCATCAAGCTCTTTTCTGGACAAAATTTAAATTAAAATGCCATTTTCTAACAACTTGCAAATTAAAATGAAAACGGCATTTCACATTTCATTTTCAAAGACTGAAACTGCTGCACAAAGGACAATATTCAAATGCAATAAGAGAAACAGCGCCCCCAGGCTATTGCATTTACATTTAAATGTCACCAAGCTCTTTGTCGGACAAAATTCAAATTACATTTTTGACCATTTTTATTTCAGGGGGGATGCCACCCCCCCTCATCCCCCCTCAACTCGAGTACTGACTAGAACAAAGCCTGGATAACATGGGGGAGAAAGAAGTGGAAATGCCTCTACACGCTCTCATCTTGCTTTTCAGAATTGCATAACAAAGCAGAGATAGAATGAAAATGTAAATTCTAAAGTTAAACACAAGAACCTGACAGATCCCCACCCCAAACCATATTTACACATGTACAAAGTTGCTCATGAAAGTATAGCATGAACTATTGTGGCGGCACGAAGAGGTAGTTTTGGTCAAAGTTTATATTTTAAAGGATTTTTAATGTTGCCAAACAACGCCACCCTGGGAGTTTCACCCAGGGAATTTAAAGTACACTAGTTCAAAAGAGAAGGCACTCAGGTTCGTCACAAAGTGAGGCAGAGACAGTCGTTCAATTTATACAAAAGTAGGTTTGTTTTATTATTCAATGTTTCTTTTTAAAAATGATCAGTAAAAGGAAATCATTCACTAGGGGAGGGATTTTAAAAAGGGGACCAATCAGGGCTGAGACTTTCTGGTGTGGATGGGTCAACTAAGAGGGGATACTTAAAACACCACACGTGCAATAAAAGAAATAAGGTGAAAAACTTAAACACAGCACACAACAAAAGGCAGGGGCACCACCACCGGACACCAATCCACCACCGTCAGCTCAGCACCTGAGAGGGGGGAAACCAGAGGACAGTTAGGGAACTAATTAACACAAAAAGAAATGAATAAACTTAAATTAAACGTAATTAGGCTCAACAATCACTTGCTGGCCACTCAAAATATACGAAATCACAAATACCTCAAAAGACCTAAATAACTGAAACTAAACAACTATAAATTTCTGAATGAAATAAAATACAAATAAACAGAACCAACAGACACACAAAACAACCACCAATTCCCACACTGTTCTCTCTCACACATACACACACGCGCACACGCGCACACGCGCGCACACAGACACGTGCGGAGCAGCAATACGCCCAGCCAGCCAGCAGTCAAGCCAGGCAGAGCGAACACGGGCCGGGTCGGCCGTGACAGCGGTGGTTAGCTCCAGCAAGGCAAAGCAGCTCCAAAAGGCAAAGCAGCAGGGGTTTAGCGATGGCTAAATGGACATCTTTAACCTATAATAATAAAAACATAACATAAGAAACTACAAGTGGCTGGAGGGGGAAACCAATTTTCCCTGAATACCTACCAATCAGGCATTCCTGGCCATTACGGCATGGAAAGAGAGGTCAGCGCAGCAGGTGTGCAACCTGTAAACAAACGCACATGTTGCTGCGTGTGCAACGCCACGGAGGATGACGTGGGGGAAGAAAGCTCACTTACCGGCAGTAAGCAGTGAACGGTATACAGAACGGTACAAACGGTGAGCAGCATGCAGCCAGCATTCAACACAGGGACAGGGCGACGTGAGCTTTGACACTTCCACGTCAATTGCACCTGTGAAGAAGCAGCATGCAGCAATCACCCAAACGAGCCTCCACACCCAGGGGCTGAAGTGACGGACGTCAAGTGGCAACGAAGCCCGGCCCCCGGGAGCAAGAGAAAGACAGGTATTGCAACCCCCCTTTTATACCGTCAATGCCCACTAGAAGTGACGTCACAGGACCGAGGACTGTCCTGCTACGAACTATGAAGTAAAACCCTTGAAAGAGGACTGTTTTGCAGAGCTTCTTTCTCGTGCTCCCTTTCTGCAGGTTAAGAGTCTTGAGTTTGGCAATGTGGTGCAGCCTTATTTTAAGAAACCCCGACACAACCAATGACAACAGGTTGGAATGATGGTTGTCGATGCCAAACTGTGTCTCCTCAATGTGTTCCCCAAGCACAAAAACATCCTCCGTTCCAATCTCCTCCCGAACGATGTGCGTGACTGTCGTCACCGTTGGAGCTTGCTTTGTTGAAGCTTGGCCAATCACCCTCTCTGCAGCTCTCGGCACCTTGTAATGATAATAATACATTATATTTATATCGCGCTTTACACAGTACACTTACACTTTACAGATAAGAGAAAATAAGAACAAAGCAACTTTAATATACAAAGATTAAAATATTTAAAAAACAAGATAATAAAACCAAACCTTCACTGTGCCTTGTGATGGAATCACTAGCCCGCCGTTGTTTTTCAGGGCTAGAAGGTGGTAGTTCTCATCAAATGATGACGGCACAGCATCTCTGACCAAGCTCGCACGGCACACATCACAAGACAGTTTTTGCAGAATCTGCGAGATGGAGATGGGTACTCTTCAGCAGTTTCAGCAGAGGACATCTCTACGGCAGACAGGGACACAGTGTCATCTTGGGCTGCCACATTGCCTGTCTCACCAGGTGAGACCCAACACCGAACCATCAGACGACGGAAGATGGCCTGGAACTGGTGTGCAGATGGATTATTATTCCAGCCACCTTGTATGGAAAACAGGCACACAATACATATGTACATTACTCACAAGACATAACATATAAAGATATTCATTAAGTATATTTTCAGAATTTATTGTAATTAAAAGATCATCAACCTTACCTGACGCTCTGATTGAATTAAAAAGGAGCTCCAAGTGATCCTGGCTGAACCTGTAGGTGAGCACATAGGCCTGAACTTGTAGCAGTTCTGGAATCATCAGCATCAACGTGTCAATGTTGATGACAAATCCGATGACAGACAAGTACCTGCAAAAGAAAAAAGTTGTATTACTCTGATCACGGTGAAACAGTTATTTCTACCCTATAGCAGATTATTTCCACACATGCAGATGGGTGGCAAATTGAAAGGAAACCCAGTGCTCCTTGGCTTAGATTCTCAAAGTCTTTGGAACACCATTATTCTCAAAGATATTCCCATCATTGTAATGGATTGTAATGGAGAGGGCTATAACAAGTCCCATAGGTTTTACACTGGTTTTTGAGATGTGTTTAGTGTGATTCACATCATTTTCATCCTCATCAAACCATTCAGTCAGTCCAACTTCCTTATGGATGGGGACATTGTCATCCTGGAAGAGACCACTCCCATCGGGATAGAAATGTGTCCTTATGGGCCAGTTGTCATGTTCACTAAGTCAGTGATGAATGTTCATAGTAATGGATTATGCATATTCCCCGACCAGAATGGAAACGTTGGTGGAAACACTGCTGTGCCGCACAAGTGGTGAGTCTGGCTGTGTGCATGGGTGTAGCCCTAATACTCATCTTCCCAAACATGCTTAACACAATGAATCTGTCTTAAAATACATACCATATCAGGATCCTCAGCCTCTCGAAATCGTACCCAGAGCAGATATGGAGACTGACGGCCCTCTATATATATATATATATATATATATACTATAGTATGTAACGCATCAATATTATTACAACAGGTTACTGAAAACATATTTTTAAAAGGCGATAGAGGAGAGTAAAACAACAGGTTTGGTCTAGAAATTAGATACCTGATCAATTTGTGATTCCCATCAATGTGCCACATTGCATTGGGGGCAGGAACTGAATATTGTCTGCGATGAAGTGTGCGATTGGCCAGGGCTCGCAACTCTGTTCCATATGGATCCACTCTCCTCAATGAGTCACGTACCCTTGAAACTTAAACAAAACCAAAAACAACCAACATCAATTGTACCTCTTAAGGAAAACAATCAAACAATCAAAAATCATGGCAACTGCAAATATGGTTCATTGACAGGTTTATCTACACATTTTTGTGTAAATGTGTAGATGAACACCTCCAGTCATTATTATTATCGTGACACATAAAGAGTTGTTACATCCATTGTTGGTCATGTGTGGTATGTTGCAGCACCTCAGGTATATGCCCCTCCCTTCTAAAAGGGCACTGGAAGTGGTTCAGCAACCACTTAAGTACTAGCTGATAACAGAGTCAGGCCTACGGTATAGCCACATCCAAGTTAACCAGCAATTCATAACCTTACCCTGAACTCGCCGTCCTCCTGCCTGTAGAAAGGCTCTCATCATTCTGTAGCCAGTTTGAGGGTGAGCCCTTCGAATCTCAGAAATTGTGTCATCCAGCTCAGCATTGCTGATGTTAGTGTACAAGTCAGATATTCTATATGTAAGGAAAAGCAAACATTATAATATGATCACATAGCTAAGCCTGTAACAAAACAAATAAAATGCAAATTGGATGATTTATTCTTAATTTTATTTTTGACTCAAATAATGCAGCCACATTCTTAAAATGCAAAAGCATTTTTGGAAATGCATTTTAACTTTCATATTTTAGATTTAAAATTAAATATTGGTAACTATTTGCTGAGGCATGATTTGAAAATTAAATCTCAAACGTCTTTCTTTTTAATTTGAATTAAGTACAAGAATAAGCAGTGTTGAACACGAAAATGAAAATGCAAATCGGATTAGATATGTTGTGGAATTTATCAAACCAGTTCAGAAGTCCGCTTTGTGGTTTTTATGAGGTTTTATTGAGCCGGCGGTGAGCACGTCTGCACAGACCAGAGGTCTGGTAGAAATGCTGACCTCGAGTGACGTAATCAGATTTTTATACAAGAAGTTTCAGGAATACCAGCCCAGTGAGAGAGGTGGGACTTTTAGCTTTAGGACCAACCCTGAGGGATCAGGAAGTCCGTATATGTTCTTTGTCTCTGTGGGGGCTGGAAGTCTCGGCAGGGATGCAGAACGCCGGACCTTGCGTGACAATGTCCCGGCAGGGGTCCCCAGGAACTGGAACCCGCATGTCTATGAGCATAAAGGGGGCTTGAGCAATCTGCAAGGCGTCGTTGTGTCCCTGCAGGGGGGCCAAATGGTCAAAATGCTTCATCAATTCACAATTTTTTTTTTTTTTTTTTTTTTTTTTTTTTACAGTGGAGTACATCATTTTAGTAATAGTTTGAGTGATACATATGTTTGCAAGTAAACCTTAGACATGTGGTCGGAAACCAAATAACAACAAGCCAACAAAGCAAATTCAAAAATCAAGTAACCAACGTGTCCTAACTGTTCTTTAAACCAATGAAACAAACTACTTATGACAGGTGTATGTAACATTTTGGCAATATCTTTCAAGTGATGCGTTATTTCTTGGACTGTGGCATTGTGGGTATAAATGTACAACATTCAGTTTTAATGACAGCACAAGTTCCCCCTTGAGAAGCTAATAAATCCATCATCCCTAAAGCAGTCATTTCTTGTGAGAGCATAGGCATGTCTTTTGCAGTGGTGTTGGCTAATCTTCAACTGCATGGGATAAATCTCTTATCTGTTCCAAAGCTGCCATGACTCCGTAATTTGGAACGAGGGCACCAAAAAATCTTGTCCATGGTGTTTGTGTGTGTGTGTACAATTCTCTTCTAACAATGTGAACGATTCTCATGGCTGGTACCGCATGGCCCAGACCACATATTCCAGACCAACCGTTTGGAAGATATTCACAAGCCTTCATGCCACAAATCCAGTAAACATCCTTTGGTAGAGGTATGGAACAGCGATTAACCATTGTAGCAAGGTAGCTATAATAGTGGATTTTGGCTTGTTTTAGGCTTAACAAGCGGTTCTTCAGAAGGAGAGCATGTGGAGTCACAGTTTGGCCTGTGCTGCTCCTTTGCTCCCCTGCTCCCCTGCTCCTCTGCAGAGGTCCCAGGTGCTGGAGCTCAGCTACTTCCGGGCAGGAAGAAGAAGGAATCGGCTGGTTTCCGCTGCATGGTCGAGGAGTTGTGTTCTTGCAGTGGGATGCGTGGAACCAGGTTAGACGCCCCTCACACTTGACGGCGGTGTTGGTGGTGAGCAGGACGTGTTGAGGTTTAGACCAGCGAGGTTTCAGGGCGTTTTTCCGTCGGAACTCCCTGACACAGACCCAGTTGCCGGGTTGGAGGTTATGGCACGGTTTGTCACTAGGAGGAGACTGGACAGCTTTTACTTGTCTGTGGATTGACTGGACAGCAAAAGTTTAGAGTACAACAGAATGATATCATGGATTCATCCATGGCATGGAAGTCCATCTTCTTCATATATACAGAACTGAATTGCTTGGTATGGTCATAGGTCTACCCATAATCCTTTCATGAAGCGTGAGTTTTGTGCTTTCTAATGGGTGTTAACAGGTGTCAACATTGTCCATTTAAGTCCAGTTTAAAATTCTCTGCACATACAAAAACATTTTCATACATGAACATTTTCATACAAGAATAATTTCATATCCCTCACATAATGTCTATTTGCAGAGCTTCAAAAAAAATCACGGTGGGGGGAAGTGTTGATAATGTTTGCAATATTTTTATAGGATGCAAATCTTGGAGCTTATCAGTCTTTCAACACTATCTGACACATTCCTTCTTTTGCTCATCAGCTATCACGGGTACAAGGATGTGGGTGCAACAACGCGGCCGTCGTTGCTGACCCACAAATTATTTACATTTTTACAACCATGGGAATGCTACAATCCGTTTTTTCTTCACCTCAGTAGTCTTCTTGTAGGAGAGCTACATCATTAGGAGAAACCAGGTCGTTAGTGGGTATAGAAGGGCAAAGTTTTACATAGACAGGTAAGCCAAATTTGGCAGTTTCTTTTGCTGCATGGTCAGCTGAAGCATTGCCTAGTGAAAACAGGGTTGGACTGGGTGTGGGCTTCACATTTAACAAAGCAATAGATGAAGGTAGTTGACAGGCTTGTAACAGTTCACCAATCAATTAACCACATTTATCTCCGAGGATGAGATAAATGCTCGGTTCGCCCACAATATATAAAATCTATAAAATACAATATACACAACCAAAAGCATATCTGGAATCTGTATAGATTGTAACAGTTTTACCTTTTGATCAGTATATAGTTTCATCTACTTGGGTGGAGCTGGAGGAGGGCAAGGTGGCGCTTTCAACAATTAAGAATTATCACAAATTGTATAACCTGCGTATGGTATTCCATTTTTATAAGTAGAGCCGTCAGTGAAGAAAACAGGAAAGGTCAGGACGAGTGTTAAAGACAGAGGTGTCAAAAGTATTCACATTCATTACTCAGGTAGAAGTATAGATATTAGAGTTCAAAAATACTCCTGTAGAAGTTGAAGTATCAACTCAAAATGTATTATATATACATTTTTTTTTCTAGTAAAAGTATAAAGTACTGGTTTCAAAAGTACTTAAAGTATAAAAGTAAAAGTAATATAAGCGGGGAAAAACCATTAAGGCTAAAAGCCATTGAAAATGAATGCATCTTAGTATAATGCAAATATATTAAAGAACCATATATGTGTACTATTGAGCATTAACATGTGTTTCAGAGAGCAGACACGTACAAACCAAATATGTTTATACTTCTCATCCAACCACAACCAAATTCACTCTATCCGGATGGCACAATTTAACTGGATAGTTTTTTTAAAGGCCGAAATGAAATAGAGTAAGGCTGTTTTTTAAAACGTAAGGAGTAAAAAGTAAAGATAATTGCGTGAAAATGTAAGGAGTAAAAGTAAAAACCGTCTGAAAAATAATTACTCCAGTGAAGCATACACAACCAAAAGTTCTACTTAAGTAAGGTAATGAGGTATTTGTACTTTGTTACTTGACACCTCTAGTTAGAGATTAGTTATACATGCATTCAGAGACGTTATAGTAGGCCACAGACAGATTTCCATGCACTTACATGATGAAGTTACCATAGGCAGGATAAGATTATGTAAATTGGGATGTTCTGATTTGGCTCACCCCAATGGGAGCCGATCATTGGCTGTTTCCTCTGCGCCTCCTCTCAGCGCTCAACCTGTGTAGGAAACACTTTTGAAAAAGACATTAGTATTTTCATACATTTCAGATTCTTTTTTTTGCGTTATCCAGGCCTACCCTTTGTGGAGGGCAATTAGCAAATATATATTTTGCATGTACCCTGGAGGGAATCCATCAATCTGATCTCGTGACAGACCACAATTCTCTTTTGCTGTCAAAATTGTTTTAGCATAAAGTTCCCTGGGATTATCAATTTTCCCTTTGAACTGTTAAGGCAATAAATACTGTGAAAAAAAGGTCTGAGCTTGCTCTGGTGTGATTTTGGCAACAGCTGTGGGATTAAAAGGGAATTCTACAAGCATCAAGTACTTTGCGCATCAAGTACTTTACTTTTCAAATCATGTGGCAAAGTTAGTTTAACCGCTGTTTCCTCTAGCCATTTTGTTTATTATTTTAAAATCTCTTACCATTATTTGGCTCCAAATTTTGTAGGCAACAGATCTTGGATTTTTGTAAAATCCAGTCGTCATCAGAAGTGTCATCGTCATTTGATTCTTTAATCAGTTTCACCGGATAAAGGTTTTGATTTTATCATTTAACTGGTTCTCTAATTTCTTTTTCGTCTGCGTTGTGTTTTTAAATCCTTCTAGCCATCAGCTTTTTATTTAGATCAGTAAGCGAAGCTATTTGAGATTCTGCATTACGGCGTCTACCTTCATCCCTCCAAAAATCTGAGGGAGTTTGAAGTGCTTTTTAGTTATTTTAACAATATTTAATACTAAGTAACAAACAAAACTAACAAATAAAACTATCGGTACCGTGATTACCATACATGTATTTAAAGAACTGAAAAACTTCCCAAAAACTTTCCAACTATCAGTCTACCTGAGTATATAAATCATTCCTGTTGATGCAAAGAAGAGCGAGTCGATTCTTGCAGAAATGAAATATACTCCATTTTGGGGAGAGCGTGTCATCCCCACTTATAAAATAAAAGGGCAGTTTCTCTACATACAGTATGTCTATTTTCTCACAAATATATCAGTGTTCCAACACTTACGGACCCCACGTCCTGCATATGCATAAGAATAGTCCCCCTGGACTATCTTTTTATTGGTACCAGACCAACCATGGCGCTCTTGGCCATTTCTCTCTTTAATGTTACCCGAGATATTAAACCTTTTTTTAGAAGAGCGAGTCAGATTCTTAAGGCAGGAGAAGCAGAACATTCTCACAACACAATCAAATTCAAGTGTTATGAAATTGCCAGCGTTCCTAAAAACATCTCTACAATAACGTTCCCAATAACACAAAATAATAAAAAATAACCCTCACAACCACACAGCGGACTTACCTAAATTTCAGGATGACGTCAACAACTTTCGACAACAACTCAGCAACAATAATTTGGGATTTTGGAAGTGGATCCTTTACCTTTTGAAAATTTAGATCGAAGTCACTGATTGTGTCGTTGGTCTGCAAAGAGGAGTTTCCATCAAAGGTCTATTGTCAATCCGGGTCACGGCGCCAAATTGTTGTGGAATTTATCAAACCAGTTCAGAAGTCCGCTTTGTGGTTTTTATGAGGTTTTATTGAGCCGGCGGTGAGCACGTCTGCACAGACCAGAGGTCTGGTAGAAATGCTGACCTCGAGTGACGTTGTAATCAGATTTTTTTTTCAGATCTTTTTTCTTTTTTTTTTTTTTTTTTTTTCTTTTTTTTTTTTTTTTTCTCTTTTTTTTTTCTTTTTTCTCTTTTGTGTATGTTTGCAGGCCGGAGCCTCAGGAGCTGCGTTCTGGCCTGTGTTCCCGGCCCCCCCCCCCCTCTGGTCATCCCATTGCTTCTTCCACCTGCCTACGTGGATGTCTGCTGTTGCTGCTTCCGCCTGCCTGCACCCCCCCCCCTCTGGTCATCCCGCTGCTGCTTCCACATGACTGTTGTGTGCTGCTGACGCCCCCCCCCCCTCTGGTCATCCCGCTGCTGCTTCCACATGACTGTTGTGTGCTGCTGACGCCCCCCCCCCCCCCACCTCTGGTCATCCCGCTGCTGCTTCCACCTGCCTGCTGTGTGCTGACGACGTCCCTGACTCCCCCAGTCTGGCCTTCGGCAGGAGGGTCCCCCCTTATGAGCCTGGTCCTGCTCAAGGTTTCTTCCCTCCTAAAGGGGAGTTTTTCCTTGCCACTGTTTGGCTTAAGGCTTTTCTCCCACTAAGGGAGTTTTTACCTGCCATTGTTTATATAATAATTGCTCGGGGGTTTATGTTTATGTTTATGTTTATGTTTATGTTCATGTTCATGTTCTGGATCTCTGGAAAGCGTCTAGAGACAACATCTGTTGTATTAGACGCTATATAAATAAAATTGAATTGAATTGAATTGAATTTTTATACAAGAAGTTTCAGGAATACCAGCCCAGTGAGAGAGGTGGGACTTTTAGCTTTAGGACCACCCCTGAGGGATCAGGAAGTCTGTATATGTTCTTTGTCTCTGTGGGGGCTGGAAGTCTCGGCAGGGATGCAGAACGCCGGACCTTGCGTGACAATGTCCCGGCAGGGGTCCCCAGGAACTGGAACCCGCATGTCTATGAGCATAAGGGGGGCTTGAGCAATCTGCAAGGCGTCGTTGTGTCCCTGCAGGGGGGCCAAATGGTCAAAATGCTTCATCAGATATTATCAATTTAATTTTTGACTCAAATAATGCGGCCACATTCTTAAAATGAAAAAGCATTTCCGCAAATGCATTTTTATTTGAATATAGTTCCTCATATGCTTCCATACAATTACACAACCACTGATGGCAGAAGTAGTTAGAGGTAAACTAGTCTAGTAATAGCCTAGTAATCCCCACAGCTGTAGCAGCTATAGCCTGACTGGCTCTACTCGCCAGCGCCTCTGCGCAGCGATCACCACCTCTGTCCTCCTCTAAAACTGTTAGGTTATGATCACACATCAATGATAGCGCACCTGTGTCGGACGTCCCAGTGCTGCAAATAAAACCAATTTCATATATTAGGCTACCCAAAAGTTATTTTTTATTTTGAATTTTAAATCAATAAGTAAACAGTGTTTGTCTTTGTTTGTCGCTCCTTTTTGTGTAATAAACTAGTATAGTAATAGCCTTATAATCGCCACAGCTGTAGCAGCAATTCATCGATATCATGTGACGTCACACAGTACTCGCAGCGCCATCTTGAGGACCGACTTGCAACATGCCGTCTATCTGTTGTGCCGTGGGATGCGACAACAATATGTCTAAAAAAACGGGATTGACCTTTTATAATCAGGGCTGCACATAAGTGGGCCGCCAGAGCGCATGCGCCGTCAAAATCCACAGTGCGCTGTCAATCTTGTGCTGCGAAGCGCTTTTGCGTACCAACAGCTGGGGCTCATATTATTGGTTGTGGCCAGACCAGAATACTAATATTAAAAAATCTATTGGGAGAGCTTTTCCCCAGAACTCCCACTCAAAGTTGGTACTGGCCAATGACAGCGCGTCCTTACTCCCCCTCCATGCTCGTTGGGCAGGAAGAGAGGTAAGGATCAGCTTTACTGAACAAACCCCGACACGTCTCGTCAAAATGTCCAAGAAGCAAGCCCCATTAAGTAATTATTTTGGCGTTCCACCACCACCAACTACAAAGAGACGCCAAACTGAACCACTACCCGTGGATAGAAACAGAAAACGTGTGTTCGCCGAGAAGTGGCTGCATGATGTTACGCGGCGACGCGCACCGTACGTTCGCATTCCCGCGTATCCTGCCCCGTAAGCTCTGCGTTGGTGCAACGCGGAACCATAAATCAGCCAGCGTCCGTCACTGCGTGCAGCAGTTACCTGCACCAGCAAGACGCTGCTCTCTGATTATGGCTCACAGTTTATGAAAACCCCAAATAAAAAATAAATTACAGAATATTTTATGAAATCAATAAACAATTCCATCATCAAAATTATAACAAATAAAGGTTCAATATATCTTGCTTTGCATGTAATAAGACTAGGTAATATATTAGTTTCCCCTTTTAAGTTGAATTATTGAAATAAATTAACTTTTACACCATATTCTAGTTGAATTATTGAAATAAATTAACTTTTACACCATTTTCTAGTTGAATTATTGAAATAAATTACCTTTTACACCATATTCTAGTTGAATTATTGAAATAAATTAACTTTTAGACCATATTCTAGTTGAATTATTGAAATAAATTAACTTTGTAAAGGACCATATTGAGCCATTCATCTTTATAAGTGAATAAATATCATTTTGCCTATAACTTATTCCTGCATCCCTCTTTTATCGATCCGGCGAGACGGGTCACCGCGTTTTTGGAGGCCCAAGTCACATATCCAGGGGCTCCTCTGAGCACCAGACCAAAATAGTTATGTGCAGCCCTGATTATAATGTCCCCCAAAACACTGAGCGTGGAGAGAAATGGATTGCTGTTATCAGGAGGGACCACTGGACACCTACTGAGCACTCCGGACTTTGCAGTGAGCACTTTGTTTCGGGTAAATAACCAGGCTACCCACCCGTCCCTTGAAATACAGAATAGTTACGTAATTGGGAATTAAAAGTTGCGTTCCGTATTGAACCAATACTGAACGCAGTTTATTCTGTATTTCACTATTGTCCCATGCACGTCTGTCACACACAGGAACAACGAACTAACAGTAATAAACAAAATAAAGGAGAGCATATATTAAAGACAGCAACATGTGTTGGTTCTCTGTTATTTATTAATTTCATGTCACTTCATTTGTTTCAGTAAATTCAACTAAGGTGAAAACAAATACATTAGATATATTATTTCCCACTACATGCAAAGTGATATATTCCAATCCTTTATTTATTATATTTTTGATGATTATGGCTCACAGTTTATGAAAAGCCCAAATAAAAAATCTCCAAAAATTAGAATATTTTATTAAATCATTAAACAATTCAATCATCAAAATGATAACAGATAAAGGCTTAATATATCTTGCGTTGCATGTAATGAGACTATGTAATATATTAGTTTCACCTTGTAAGTTGAATTATTGAAATAAATTAACTTTTACACCATATTCTAATTTTCTGACCTTCACCTGTAGCTGTATTTATATTTACTTGCATGTACATCTTGGCTGATGTGTGACTGATGTGATGTGCAGAGCATTTCAGTTGCATGGTTGGCTGTCGGTAGGCTTCGGTACTTTTAAAAGCTTTGAGAGCTTCGCCGGTGTATGGAGAAGGATTGTGGACCAGGTAGATATATATGTCCGCAAAAGACAAATCTGGCAGGTTTTTGGCAGACTGGAGTGGAGTCAGTAATTGATTAGATAATATACGGATCGAAACCTAAAGGGTCAGTTTTCTGTAGATACCGTTGCTGTTCTTCGGGAGTTAAGTGAGTTATTAGGTGAGACGTCATATACAGGGTTTTCACCGACGTCAAGAAATGGGCGGTACCGCGACCCGGCAGCCATAGCGGCGGCATTATTTGTAGGCAGAGTGGAGGCTGTGGAGGGCTGGAGGTTGAACAACAACAAAGCGGCTAACATGTAAAATTTGACCATGTCAAAACCACGGAAAACCTCGGCAAAACGTGGGGAAGATACCAGATACCGGGAAGGACTTGGTCCTCCAGAAAGGGCGAGGTGTAAAGAGAAATTAAACCTTTTAGGTGGCCATGATCCGTACGAGCTGGAGCAAATTAGAGGTGCAAGAACAACCCCAAAAAAATAAAACAGATTTTAAAAAGGCTTTCAAGCCAAGCCAAATGGGTAATCATAAGTGTGATATTTCACCACTAATTGTAAATTGTAAAAAAACAACAACAACAACATTATTGCAGTTTGGCTTTGTAGGGCAGTGGTTCTCAAAGTGGATTCCAGGGACTCTGAATTGCTTTAGGTGGGTCTAAATTGGCCCATACTAGTCCTTAACTGAACTCTAACACTGTACAACTGGGACCAAATGGACCCCCATTTGTACACTGGCAGAGTAGGGTGCTAGAAATTTAGTTTGAGAAACTCTGTTGTAAGGCTATGAAATGAATAAATCATGGCGAGCAATAACGCTAAATATACAGTAGATTATTATATTATTATATTTATTTTTCACTTACCTGACAAGAAATGTGAAGAACAAACACGAATGTTGTCAAGATTCTTGCCCGTGAAGTTCTGTTTCAGTGCAGCAAGCCACAGACGTCTCCTTTCTTCTGATAAGTTTCGGCAAGTATCTCCCTGATTTGTGATAACTTTTGGAAGTCTGTAAAACTCCAGGTGTTTTTCTCGGTCAGACCGATTTGTACAAGCGTACACACGGCAATAATTGACCATTTTCCACGCGGATTGTGATTACGGTTTATGAAGTAGACCCTCCAGGAATCTGCAAAGAAAAAGTTTAAATTCCGCGGAGAGGAATTCTTGATTCCGCGGCTTGAAAGTTAATATTCCGCGGGCATTAAAAAATATATATTTTTAATGTAAAAATTAGGTAAATTTTTACCAAAACACTCTAAAACTGTAAAACAGTGTGTAACATACTATTACTGGTTATAAAATAATGAACATCAACATTTTCTTTGTCCCACTTTGGCATATTTATTTGCAACGAAAAGAGAAGGCCATTTGCAGTAAAAATAAAAATATAAAATGCTGACACTTGGTCTGTGAAATGCAGTATAGTAGCCTACTGTTCCCTGAACACTGGGAAAACCAGTGTTCAGGGAACAGTACTATTTGTCCTCGGAAGTGGGGATTTCCCAGTTCCCAGTCGGAATTTTCAACTGGAACGCCCCTCGAAGTGGGATTTCCTAGTGGGAAAGTGGGAGAAGCTTCACCACCCCCGAGTTACCATTCCAAGATGGCTGCCATTCCCAGTTCCCAGTTCCGACTTCCGAGGTAAATGGAACGCGGCATTTGACTTACTGGGCACCGGACGGAGAAATCGCTCCATAACTGAAGGTTTTCTTTATGCTGTATGTAGTAATGTCTCCCCATATCTACAGTATGTAGTTAATCGTTTAAACTTTACTTTATGTCTCCGTGGAAGCCAAGGACCGATGCTGGTGACTGTTTGTTTCCTTATCCGGCTAGTGTTACTACGTATGTGCGACATCTAGCGGCCGGGATGAAAATTACATGTAAAAAAAGTGATTTTTCTGCACCAGACATTGAAATCCACGGAAGGTCTGTAAATCCACGGACAGCCGTGAAATCCGCGGAAATTTCCGCGATCGCGGAATCGCGGATTCCTGGAGGGTCTAATGAAGGAGCAGAAATGTGCAGTCTCTCATACGCTCTGGCTTTGTTTTGTTCTGGGGGGGTGGGTGGTATATCTCCGTAATGGCGACTTCCGCGTTTGGTGACGTCACGTGAAAGCCCTGTATTGGCTGCGCGACGTGAAGGTCCCCGGTCGGTCCTCAAGATGGCGCTGACAACAAAAAATGTCACGTGACTGATACCCATGAATAGCCTGACTGGCTCTACTCGCCAGCGACAAACTATTTGTTTGTCAGTAAAAGAGCGAGTAGCCTAATAGTGTTATTACAATAGGCCTACACCTGACATCGACGGGGGGTTTAAAAATGGCTACAGTTCTCCACCGACAAAAATAAGAGAATACTATAGCCTACAAATGAAAGACAGAATCAGTCCAACGGTAGGCTTTTGTTCATAACGTTAGATGACAATCTGTTACACATATCGCTCATAAATATGAACATAAGGGATGGGCGGTACGGACTAAAAAATGTATCACGATAATTTCTGGCATTTATCCCAATAACGATAAAAATTACGATAAAAAAAAAAACAATTCAACTCCACCTTTTTAACTATAAATCTCTTCCTTACTTCCTTCCTTCTTTCCTCCGGCTCTCTCCTTCCTTCTTCCCTTCCTCTTTCCCCCCCCTCTTCCTCCTTTCCTTGTTTACTTTCTTCCTTCCTTCTTCCCTTCCTCTTTCCCCCCCTCTTCCTCCTTTCCTTGTTTACTTCCTTCCTTCTTCCCTTCCTCTTTTCTCCCTTCCTTCCTTATTTCCTTGTTTACTTCCTTCCTTCCTTCCTTCCTTCCTTCCTTCCTTCCTTCCTTCCTTCCTTCCTTCCTTCCTTCCTTCCTTCCTTCCTTCCTTCCTTCCTTACTTCCTTCTTTCCTTCCTCTTTCCCCCCCCTCTTCCTCCTTTCCTTCCTTCCTTCCTTCCTTCCTTCCTTCCTTCCTTCCTTCCTTCTTTCCTTGTTTACTCCCTTCCTTCCTTCTTCCCTTCCTCTTTTCCCCCCTCTTCCTCCTTTCCTTGTTTTCTTCCTTCCTTCTCCCCTTTCTTTCCTTCCTTCCTTCCTTCCTTCCTTCTTTCCTCCTGCTCTCTCCTTCCTTCTTCCCTTCCTCTTTTCTCCCTTCCTTCCTTCTTTCCTTGTTTACTCCCTTCCTTCCTTCCTTCTTCCCTTCCTCTTTTCTCCCTTCCTTCCTTCTTTCCTTGTTTACTTCCTTCCTTCCTTCCTTCCTTCCTTCCTTCTTTCCTTCCTTCCTTCCTTACTTCCTTCTTTCCTTCCTCTTTCCCCCCCCTCTTCCTCCTTTCCTTCCTTCCTTCCTTCCTTCCTTCCTTCCTTCCTTCCTTCTTTCCTTGTTTACTCCCTTCCTTCCTTCTTCCCTTCCTCTTTTCCCCCCTCTTCCTCCTTTCCTTGTTTTCTTCCTTCCTTCTCCCCTTTCTTTCCTTCCTTCCTTCCTTCCTTCCTTCTTTCCTCCTGCTCTCTCCTTCCTTCTTCCCTTCCTCTTTTCTCCCTTCCTTCCTTCTTTCCTTGTTTACTCCCTTCCTTCCTTCCTTCTTCCCTTCCTCTTTTCTCCCTTCCTTCTTTCCTTGTTTACTTCCTTCCTTCCTTAAATCAGTTTTACACAAAAACATCATCAACGGGAATTTATCGTTTTTACCGCGAGATACAAATTCTTATCGTGAGGAATTTTTTCGTGAACGGTAAAATATCGCCCATTCCTAATGAACCTAAAGTAACGTTACTGATGACAATTTAGCTATAGAGATCTGTGATGAGGTAAAACTGACGTTAATCCAGTCACAGTTAGATTTGGAGAATCAGATTATCTTTACACTGATATCTGCAGCTCCCTTAAGTTACAGACAGATGTAGATCAACATGCTTACCTCAGTCCATTTTGTTGCATCTTCCGATGTACGGTTTTTGGACACACTCCATAAAGCTTGGTTATTTCTTTCACTTTAAATCCTGTTAACAAGTATGCCTCGATAATGTCAACCGGAATATTGACAGCTGGTCTTCCGCGGAAACCGGTAGTTAGAGAAATAACAGGCAGAAAACAGGTGAATCGTTCAGTTGTGGCTACAAGCACCAAAATTGTCACACATGCTCCTTAGGGGTTGCTCTTTTGATAAAACCATTGTGCCAAAAAAACCACACACAAAACCTCTAACAATACTAAAGTATACACTTCCATCCATTTTACCAGTGTTAAACATAACAACATAAACTCAAATTTAGCAGAATATTAGGATTCTGGGACTGATATCTGGTACAAGGAAGCCAAAGTGTAAGTCCATGGGTCCAACCCGAAAAAACCCCGAAACACATCCGAAAATAAACCCGAAAAACCCCCAAAAAAACCCTGAAACACACCCAAAAAAACCTGAAACACACCTGAAAATAAACCCGAAAATAAACCCGAAAAAACCCGAAACACACCCGAAAATAAACCAGAAAAAACCTGAAAATAAACCCGAAACACACCCGAAAATAAACCAGAAAAAACCTGAAAATAAACCCGAAAAAACCCGAAACACACCCGAAAATAAACCCGAAAAAACCAGAAACACACCCGAAAATAAACCCCAAAAAACCCCAAAAAAACCCGAAACACACCCGAAAATAAACCCGAAAAAACCCGAAACACACAGGAAATAAACCCGAAAATAAACCCAAAAATAAACCCGAAACACACCCGAAAATAAACAAAAAAAACCCCGAAAAACCCTGAAACACACCCGAAAATAAACCCGAAAAAACCCGAAAATAAACCCGAAAAAACCCCCCAAAAAAACCAACCCCATTTAGATTCTACATAGTGAAAAGGTTATGATTTGACACGAAGATCGTTCCAATAGGACAACTCTATTGGATTTTATTGCGAAATGCAACATTACTGTATATTCGATGGCGGCCATCTTGAAAAAAGGACGCCATCTTTTTTTTTTTTTTGGCACAATGGTTTTATCAAAGAGCAACCCCTAAGGAGTATGTGTGACAATTTTGGTGCTTGTAGCCGCAACTGAACAATTATTCCTGTTATTTCTCTAACTACGGGTGTGTCAGAGTCGTCGGACAATCTTTCTACAACTTCTCTCAGATTTAAAAACACAACCTCGTCCACTTCTGTGTCAGAAATTGCAGAATATTCTGCAATATTTTCAATGAACTGCTCTGTCACGAGCCTCTAATCGCGAGATGAGGTTGGTGTCAAAATGATCAGCCAAAGTGGTGATTTCCCGCACCAGCGAAGCCACTGCCATTGCCGATTCACAGAGCTTTGGGTGAAACTTCCGGTTCGCGGGTAAAGCTGGCCCGGGTAGAAAGCATGGAGGAAGTGACGTCCTAACTGAGGGCCCAAAATACAATTCAAAATGTCACATCATTTCGGTGATAAAATGTAAGAATGTAATGTACATATTACAGTAACATAATACTTTAATAATGATAATAAGTGGGGGATGTTGAGCCACTGACTGGCTCAACATCCCCCAGGCCTTTTGGCTAAAATTACCCCACCCCTGCCATTTTAACAAACTTGTATCATCCAGCAGTTTAGAGCTAACATCATGCTAAAAGTATAGCCTCATATTATAACTTCCTAATCCACTAACACATATGTGAGATTTGTTCAAACTTGTCTTTAATTGTTCAGCTGCAAGAATCACGACTCCTTGAACATGAAAAATTCACTTTGAATGGCAAAAAAATGTTTTTTTTTTTTTTTTTATATCTTTTTATTTCACAATAATTTTCACAATTCACATTTTCACATGCATGATTTCTATTATACCCACATTCCTACCCTCCCCATAATTACCCTAGGGAAAAAAAAAAAATACATTAAGGGAGAACAAAATTAAATAAATATTTAAAAAATAAATAAATAAATAAAAAAAATATATAATGGCAGCAACAGCGATATCAAACTATATATATATATCCATACATACATACAAACATACATACATATAAGGCACAAGTTCGAAAATAAAGATACTCATCGGTCCCCTTTGGAAAGATTATCCAGTTTTGAAAATAATGGGAACCAAAATTCTTGAAAAATATGACCACGGTTGTATTTTTCTAAAGTAAATT
Source organism: Cololabis saira (assembly GCF_033807715.1). NCBI lineage: Eukaryota > Metazoa > Chordata > Actinopteri > Beloniformes > Belonidae > Cololabis > Cololabis saira. Next base: position 43,013,396 of record NC_084601.1, read on the forward strand.
TTTCCAATGGTAAAAAAACTGAAATTTGATCCAAAAACAACTTGAAAGTTGGAGGCGAATCATCTTTCCAAAGTAAAAGTATGCATTTCTTAGCGAAGTATGTGATCATAATTAATATCCTGCTTTTTTCCGGCCTAACTGAAGATCCAGTGTGTCATTTAATAAATACAAATTGGAGCTTAACTCAAAATTAATTTCTAATACTGATTGTGTGAAGGAATGAATTGATTTCCAGAAACTTATTAAAAGATCACATTCCCAAAACATATGTACAAATGTTCCATCGATTCTTTTACATCTTGGACATTTTGGAGAGATATCCTTTGAAATTTTGTGCATTTTAATTGGAGTTAAATACAGTTTGTGAATAAATTTAAAATTGAAAAACAGTTTTTTGAACTTAAATATGCTTACCACTTACTGGATCAGCCTCTCTCCATCACAGGGTGAGTACAATGGATGACTCTTCAAACACACGTGGTCACGTGGCAATATTTGTCTATGGTTGTTCATAAACAAGGGGTGGCTCAACTTCCCCACAGGCTTGTGGAAGTCCAGAGGAAGTCGACTCTCATCCAGACCGTCAAAGATGAACAGCAACTGGTATCCGCACGCCACTTTTTCTTCTTTCCTTTCTTCTTTCCATCCTTCTTTCCATGTGCTTGGTGCTCTTTGCTGTTTGGTAGAAGACTTTCCACAGGAGCTAGAAAACTGCAGAAACCCTGTTCTGGGTCTGGAGGAATTACTCAGACAGCAAGTCAAAGATCTCCAGGCCGGCCGGACCTGACTTAACTTTACACAAGTTAAAAACATTTAATTGGTAACACACTAAGGTCATGCAATCACAAAGCAAAAACACTCACACACACCTTTTTTTGTGGCATGATCGATCAGAGAGAGGAGAGCGTTGCCAACACCTGGAAGCTCATAGCGCAGCACTTTGACACTTTCCACGCGGCACTCCCATCGTGTGCTGGAAATGGCCTTGAGAGTCATCTGTGGGACGTGTTCCTTGAAAATTTCCCATCTCTGTGGGGATGAGCTGAATAGTGTGTATAGACGTTGTAGCACCCCGAAGAAGCTCACAGACTCCACTGTTGATTTTGCAGCATCTACAATGACAAGGTTTAAACTGTGGCTGGCACATGGCATAAACAGCGCTTTTTTGTTGATGTCCAGCACCCTTTTCTGCACTCCGCTGTTTTTCCCCCGCATATTGCTCCCGTTATCGTACGCCTGTCCCCTGCATTTTTCGATATCCAGGCCTAACTTCTCCATATGCCTCAAGAAGACATCTGTTAAGCCGGGCATACACTGTGCGATATTTTAAATCGTATGATTCAGCCCCATCTCAAACTGCACGACTAGATCGCGGAGTTCAAAAGTTTAGAGCCCACGATTTATGGTCTCGCACTGTACGAGCCGATGCTCGGATGCTCCGTCTGCTCACACTATACGATCATAATCCTCCTGTCGGACCTCTGTACTGGAATTTGAGGCCGGTTTTGGGGCACGGGTAGGCTGTTCCAACCCAAACGTGCGTCCTGCCCACCTGATCAAAGGTTATGGGATCCTTTATTTTTTTTATAATTATATATATATATATATTTAAAAAAAATCCCAAAATATCTGTACCGTTTCTGATTGGGTGTGTGCACTGCGCATCATTTTTTGACACAACAAAGAACGCATACCGCAAAAGTTGTGTCTCGGCGGAGGGACCGACGTCCCAGCAAAATGAGAAGAGAAAAAAGAGTTCAGCAGACAGCGCACACACTGAAGGCTGATTTATGGTTCCGCGTTACACCAACGCAGAGCCTACAGCGTAGGGTACGCGGCGACCCGCACCGTACGTGGAAATGCGGTCTTTTTTTGCTATTAAAACATGATTTGTAATGTGAATTTGCAACACTTAAACTACAAATAATAGTTTTTTGACGTGACATCAGAGATTGCGCATGCTCTCTGCGAAAGGATGAGTCCAACCGGGTCGTAGCTGCTTCAACTGTGCGATGCCTTCACGAGGAGCGACCAGGATTTCAAACACGCTTGATTTTCTTGCGACCTCACGATTTGTGATCGGGAGCTCGTCGTGAGGTGTTAATCTCTCGTCGTTACCCCACGTTTACTGCACGAGCAACGATTGGGTCAAAATCGGGCCCGATCAAAAAAAAGTTGCACGACGTGAAAATCGGCTCAAAACAAGCCGATAATCGCACAGTGTATGCCCGGCTTTAGCCCTACGCCTGTTGTGTCAAACACTGGTAGGAAACCGACAAAATGCTCTGCAATAGTAGCCCCGACACCAGTTTGGCATTTGACAGAGCGCAGTGTCACAGAGAGCTGCTCTATGTGTGCAGCGTCAGGCGTGCAGTCCATTATCACGGAGTAGTAATGTGATTGTTTTACTTCTGCTATTATTGCTTCCACTGTCTTGTCTCCAATAAGAATGATTAACTCATTTTGTATGGTTTTCCCCAGATAATGGTCAGCGATCTCTTTTTTCTCCACTCGTCTAACATGCTCGCTCATCACTGGGTCAAACTCTGCAAGCAGCTCCACCAGACCCAGAAAATTTCCATTGTTTGGTTGATGTAGATTGGAATTATGGCCACGGAAAGCTTGATTTCGTTCTGCAAGGTGACAGACTATTGCAATTATCCTTTTCATAACGTCGTTCCAGTGTTTTTTCTCAAGCATTTGTATTTCTTGATATGTTTTGTCAATGGCACTGTGCGTTCTTACGCGCGTCTCCAGCTCGCGCCAGCCGTCCATGTTGGAACGGTGTGCATTTGATTTTTCATGATCCTGGAGTGTGAGAGTGAGTCGTTCCCACATTCTGAAACCTTTGTCAGTGAGACTGTGATTTCGCTTGCCAAATAGGGAACAGCAGAAACAGAAAACGGAGTCTGATGATTTTGAATACACCAACCATGACCTGCGTATTTTTTCTCCATTTTTCATCCTCATGAAATATCTGTCATTCGTAAAACGGCGGCGTGTTTGGCTCTGTGGGAAGTTCAAGTCTTCTATCTGAACGGGACCTGTTTATTGTTTATTAAGATCCCCATTAGCTGTCACCCACGGTAACAGCTAGTCTTCCTGGGGTCTACACATAAAATACATATAAATGTAACATATATAAAATTTGTACATTACTACAGGAATAGAGCTAAACTGAATGAGCTTGGACTATACTAAGCACTCCAAAATCCCGACCCACCCCATCCACCTCCCACCACACAACCCCACCCTACTCCGTACATGCACAAAACAATGAAAATAATGTACATGCACAAAACAATGAAAATAATGTACATGCACAAAACAATGAAAATAATGTACATGCACAAAACATTGAAAATAATGTACATGCACAAAACAATGAAAATAATGTACATGCACAAAACAATGAAAATAATGTACATGCACAAAACAATGAAAATAATGTACATGCACAAAACATTGAAAATAATGTACATGCACAAAACAATGAAAATAATGTACATGCACAAAACAATGAAAATAATGTACATGCACAAAACATTGAAAATAAAATTAAAATAAAACAATGTCAGATGTTACAAGAACACTGTTCTAAAAATCATCACTAGGTACAATTAAAGATAACACACAATCAAAGCTTGGTTTAGACTATTAGAACATGTTTAGAAGTCAAGACGGATTGAAATTAAACATAGTATCCATGAGATCAAAACAAAACGAGAATTCTACATGTTATGAAATCAAAACTCTAGTAAAAACCTAACTGACTGCTAATTGTTACTTTAATGGTATTCAGCCAACCGACTTTTTTTAAGATGTTTTTTAAAAACCATTACAGAAGTAGTGTGTCTTAAGCAATCCGGCAACTTATTCCATAAAGAAATAGAACGATATAGAAAAGTTTTTTGCATAGAGCATGATCTTGCAGCTGGTAGTACAAAAATACCCATGGTTACCTGCCTTGTGTAATGATCATGAACTTCATCAGCGTGGCACATCTTAGAATATAAACATCGGGGCTTAGATGTAATGCACATTTTACGAAAGAAAATGAGCTGATTGGATGACAGCCTGTCTTCTACTTTCAACCAGTTGAGCTTGTTGTGCATTTTATTAACATTGGCTCTGAACGGACAGCCAAGGACCATACGTGCAGATCTGTTTTGATTTGAAGTTTATGAATATCTTTCTTAGCAGCGCATGACCAGACCATAGAGCAATAGTCCAGGTGAGATAGTACCAAAGAGTTAGTAATCTGCCTCATAGAATGAACATTCAAAAAGTGGGAACAGCGCTTGATCACAGACACGGCTCTGCCCATTTTAACCACTAAGTTATCAATATGTGTGGTCCAAGCCAGTTTTTGATCTATTGTTAGGCCCAAAAGTTTTACGTTGTTGACTTGTCTTAACAATATCGATACGTTGGTCACTGGTAAAATGCTCTGGCCAACACGCCGGGTCTGTCTCTGTGAATCTCAGTGGGACTTTCTCCCTGGCTGCAGAGCTCATGGCGGCATCTCCCTCACCTGTCTCACCTGTGGGATTATGATCATGTCGTGCTTCCAACGATAATGTTTGGTCATCATTATCACCAGCTGTATCTGTAGAAAGGTCTTTATTTTCACCTTCTCCTGTATTTGTTGTTTGGCTGCTGTCATTAGAGTGGGCGGCAGCCGCTGCTGTAGTCGCTGCAGATGCTGGACCAAAGAAAGAGGTAACTTTCGGAAGACTACTCACAGCTTTCTTTTTTATATCTGCTCATTTTCGCTTTTCAGCACCACTCTGGTATGTTCGTTTCATTTTTCTTGGATGTTAGCTGGTTAATTTAATGGCGGGTAGTGATTTATTATTGTGTCTTCCTTGCGGCATTTATGTTTTTGTCAGTCAGTTGGGGGCCCCCTGGTGGCCGGGACCGTTTCAACTGAAACGGTTGAAACATAGGTAAGGCCGCCTATGATAATAATAATAAGTGGGTGAAGTTGAGCCACTGACTGGCTCAACATCCCCCAGGCCTTTTGGCTAAAATGACCCCACCCCTGCCATTTTAACAAACTTGTATCATCCAGCAGTTTAGAGCTAACATCATGCTAAAAGTATAGCCTCATATTATAACTTCCTAATCCACTAACACATATGTGAGATTTGTTCAAACTTGTCTTTAATTGTTCAGATGCAAGAATCACGACTCCTTGAACATGAAAAATTCACTTTGAATGGCAAAAAAATGTTTTTTTTTTTTTTTATATATCTTTTTATTTCACAATAATTTTCACAATTCACATTTTCACATGCATGATTTCTATTATACCCACATTCCTACCCTCCCCATAATTACCCTAGGGGGAAAAAAAACATACATTAAGGGAGAACAAAATTAAATAAATATTAAAAAAATAAATAAATACAAAAAATATAAAATGGCAGCAACAGCGATATCAAACTATATATATATATCCATACATACATACAAACATACATACATATAAGGCACAAGTTCGAAAATAAAGATACTCATCGGTCCCCTTTGGAAAAATTCTCCAGTTTTGAAAATAATGGAAACCAAAATTCTTGAAAAATACGACCACGGTTGTATTTTTCTAAAGTAAATTTTTCCAATGGTAAAAAAACTGAAATTTGATCCAAAAAAAACTTGAAAGTTGGAGGGGAATCATCTTTCCAAAGTAAAAGTATGCATTTCTTAGCGAAGTATGTGATCATAATTAATATCCTGCTTTTTTTCCGGCCTAACTGAAGATCCAGTTTATCATTTAATAAATACAAATTGGAGCTTAACTCAAAATTAATTTCTAATACTGATTGTGTGAAGGAATGAATTGATTTCCAGAAACGTATTAAAAGATCACATTCCCAAAACATATGTACAAATGTTCCATCGATTCTTTTACATCTTTGACATTTTGAAGAGATGTCCTCTGAAATTTTGTGCATTTTAATTGGAGTTAAATACAGTTTGTGAATACATTTAAAATTGAAAAACAGTTTTTTTGACTTAAATATGCGTACCACTTACTGGATCAGCCTCTCTCCATCACAGGGTGAGTACAATGGATGACTCTTCAAACACATGTGGTCACGTGGCCAAATGTGTCTATGGTTGTTCATAAACAAGGGGTGGCTCAACTTCCCCACAGGCTTGTGGAAGTCCAGAGGAAGTCGACTCTCATCCAGACCGTCAAAGATGAACAGCAACTGGTTCTCCGCACGCCACTTTCTTCTTTCCTTTCTTCTTTCCATCCTTCTTTCCATGTGCTTGGTGCTCTTTGCTGTTTGGTGGAAGACTTTCCACAGGAGCTAGAAAACTGCAGAAACCCTGTTCTGGGTCTGGAGGAATTACTCAGACAGCAAGTCAAAGATCTCCAGGGAAAAGATGAAAGTCAGGAAGAACTTGACTTCGTTTGTTACGCATTTGTTTCCAAAAAATTAGAATTTATTTTCCCAACATAAATATTCTCCGTGGTTGACTTTACAATGATCAAAAACATAACTTATTTAGCGGTAGAAAAACTGTCTCACTCCTCACTCCTTCAACACAAAAAACAGACCCAGCTGCTCTCAGTTTTTTCTTCATCTCTGAAGACACAAGTGTCTGACTCTTTCTTAGCTGAGAAAGCAGCTGAAGTAGTTTTTTCATCTTTAATATCCAGGCTGCAGACCTCTGAAGTCTATGAACTCCATCACGTCAGGGCCATGCTGTAGATCTCTCTTGTTAGGGCCCGAGCACTGAAAGTGCGAGGACCCTATTGTATCTGTGATGTTTATTATTATTATTATTATTATTATTATTATTATTCTCGCCATAAATAAATTGCCTTTTTGGAGGCCTTAAAATGCTCAAAAACTCACCAAATTTTGCACACGCTTCCAGAGTCGCGTAAAATTACGTATTTTATGGGCGACAGGCATGGGTCAAAAAGGATTAGGCTCTATAGCGCCACCTATTTTATGTTTTTGACGAGCCCCACAATATGGTTTGACTTACAGCAATGACGTTTATGTGTCTATTATATCAGACAAAGCCCTACAAAAAAGTCTCTTGGACACATGCTCTAAGTTACACAGGAAGTCCGGCATTTTGAACAGAAAATGTAATTTTTTATGAATTCTGATCATTTCTAGGCCTCGTACTTTAACGAACTCCTCCTAGAGATTTTATCAGATTGGCTCACAACTTGGTTTGTACAATCTAGACACATGGCCGACGCTAAATTGCGAAGCTTTTACGTTTTTAGCAGAGGGCTTGACCGTAGTGATCCGGCGAAGTTTGGGGTCATTTTTAAGGCTCGCCATGAAACACCAATTGGCTGTAATTCAGCAATACATGATTTGATGTGGTTGAAAACGTATGTGCATGATTGTAGGCTGAGCCTGAAGACATCTGTGGTGGAATATTCAGGATCGGTTGTAGCGCCACCTGTTGGCACCAGGAATTGTCATGTCTTCTAGTATGCATCTGTGCTCAAAGGGAGATGAGCGGATGGATCTCAAAGTTGGTCAGATAAATAGGTAAGACATTGACGATGGCTGACAGAGAAAACTGTAAGTTTTTCTCAAAGGGCGTCGCTGTTAGAGGTTGTCAAATTTCGGTGTCTCGCCATGAACATAAAAGTTGTTTTAACTTTCAAATACTTGGTCCAAATTGACCCAAAATCAATACATTTAATCAGGCTTCCATTCTGATATCCATTCTATATTTGGGACAGTTTGTCACCGACTTTATTCAAAATATGAACTCATTTTGAAATAAATCTTTACTTTGTCATGCAATGTCGAATTAACTTCTAACTTCGTAAAAATATTGTTGAAAATAATATGATTTGAGCATTGTATGTGCAAGAGGCGATTTATAATGAATGTTTTGAGTTGGATTAGAAGCATGAAGCTGTCTGCGGGCCGCGTGCGCGCAGACCGCGGGAACGCGCAGCCGCAGCTCCTGGAAGCTGCCGGGGGCGGGGCGGGGGAGGGGGGTTGTTACAACTTGCAGCAATATGTGGAGTCACGCCGTCACGTCACGTAAGTTGTATTGTGGTTTTTTAATGCGTGTTGCAATTATTTTATTTTATTATATTATTATATTATTATTGAGCTTCCATCCGCGATCCCGATCAGGAGCGCGCGGCCGCGCGCGGCCACGCGCAGAGCCGAGAGCCAGTTTCTGCCCATTTCTGCAGCTTTGCCAAAAAATGCTACCTAAAGGTTTTCCACCTTTGTAGAGCCACAACTTTACTGTGTTTTACTCCCTAAACCACTTCCTTTCACCCCCAAGTGGTCCTTGTCTCTTGCCAGGCCGTCATTGTAAATAAGAATGTTCTTAATGACCTGCCTGGTTAAATAAAGGCGAATGACTGAATGAATATCAAATAAAGCCATAGAATTGTTGTTTTTTTTCTCTTTATCGTATAATGTTCACAAAGTGTAATGCATTCATGTCATGGGTCGTGTATTTTGAAGGATCAAATAATCAACATCCCATTATCCATTTTACATCGTGCAAGAAATTATGCAAACTTTGAAAATCGACTGTGCGCATGCGCAGAACCCAAACGTAGCATTTTTTCGGCAGGGAGCAGAAATTGGCAGAACACCGGCTGGGACGGACCTGATGCTCTGATGCGACCCGTCTCTGCTCACTGACTATACGTTCATACACGGACGTAATATGGGGGGGGGGGAGACATGTATCCTGCACTTTTTCAAAAGGCAGTTTTGGTCCCCTGCAGTTTTTACCGTCCAAAAACAATGTTACGCTATATTAAATGGAGACAGGTCAGCACTAGGACCAAACGGAAAACGGCCGCTCAAGCTGAAGCCTGTTTAGTTGTTAACATGTTGGGCGTTTGGTCTGCCTGGGTCACGTCAGCTAGACGGATTTTAAGAATAAGAATAAGAATTACTTTATTAATCCCCAAAGGGAAATTCCTTTGTATGGCAGCTCATCTACTGTACCATTTGCAGAAGAGAAGCTCTTCTGAATATCTCTTGGATGAGTTGATTATGTTGAAATGTTAATAGATAACCCTTCTGTGGTCTTTTGGTCAAATTGACCCATATTCACTGTTCTTTTATATCAAAAATATGATTTTCATCCATATAACTGCCTCTGTTACACTCATTTCAAATAAAATTGATGATCACTACCAGAGCTGGTACAGTAGCCAAAAATTGTACTCAAGTAAAAGTACTGTTACTTCAGAATAATATGACTCAAGTAGAAGTAAAAAGTAGTCATCCAAATAATTACTTGAGTAAAAGTAAAAAAAGTACTTGGTGAAAAAACTACTCAAGTACTGAGTAACTGTTGAGTAACGTCTGATTTATTTTTTTAACACACCCATTCAAAAAGACAAAAGTACAAAATAATCACCTTCAGGCAAATTAAAATCAATAAAATAATAAAATAAATTAAAATTAATAAAAAAATGAAAAATAGCTTAAATTAAAATAAGCGTAAAGTAAATTCAAGAACTTTAATAAATAATAAAATAACAGAATAAAAAAATAAATTAAGCACCAGTAGCATAAAATTTCAAGCCTTTGTACTTTTCTTTTTCAACCAGGCAGAACTAGAACAAACATGAACTCAAAGAAACTGTCTGTGTGTTTGAGTCTGTGTAAATGTGACAAAACATGCAAAAACAAACCTTTTTCCCAAAGAATCACTCAGTGATGTCATGAGATTGACGCGTACGCGGATAAAAAGGATAAAAGAAAAGTAACAGCTCAACGTAGCCTAATGTAGCGGAGGAAGAGTAACAGTTTCTTCTTCACAAATCTACTCAAGTAAAAGTAAAAAGTACAGTTATCCAAAACTACTCCTAAAAGTACAAAATTTCCCAAAACTTACTCAAGTAAATGTAACGGAGTAAATGTAACTCGTTACTACCCACCTCTGATCACTACTTGCATTGAATTATGGATATTTTATTCAATTTCTCCTCTCCTGTGATATTCAATTTGACCCACCAACCACTGGCTGGTGCTGGGTGGTGGTCCAAACATTTTAAATGATTTCATTTCATTTTCACATATACCCGTCTGTGATAATCCATCAATTTATATGCCTCTGAGTTTAACTATAGTCAAAAAAATTCAGAATTTCGGCTTATCTTTATCTATCTCAAAAATGAGCTATGATTTTATGTAAATGAGGTCTATTGACCATTCATTCCAAAAAAAAGTGTAAAATTGGTGGTAATGAGTTGGAGTGAAGTTGACTAACAAGGTGAAACACAGAATTGGGTGATAATTAAAGCTACATGCTTTACAACCAGTAAAACCACAAAGGGAACAGTAAACTTAAAAGTAACAATAGAAAACTAGAAGAACTACTAGAAAACACAGTGAACTGAAAGAGTTTGAGTTTTCTTTTTTTTTTTTTTTTACCTTGTCTGCACACATATTAATGATTGAAACAAGAGGAAAATTGGTTCAAAACGAGCCGGCAATGGCACAGTGTCTGCCCGGCTTTAAACAGAACCGCAGCCAGTACTCGAGTTGTAAAAAAAAATCAGGGGGGATGGTGGATTTTATCATATGGGGACAGATAATTTGTTCTGATTACAAATAATATAATATATTACAAATAATAGCAGTGACCAAAACACCTGCAGAAATACTGCAGGAATGACATAGCAGCAGTTAAATGCAGCCTTCTGTAAGCTTTAAATATCCACTGGACTTACATCAAATACATCAAAACACAACAATAAAAAACAGTTTTCTGAACTTATCAATATGACTCTGTCCTTCACAGGATAAGTAACATGGATCACTGCAAAAACTCAAAATCTTAACAAAAATATTTGTCTTATTTCTAGTGAAAATGTCTCATTTTAGTAAAAAAAACCTCATTACACTTAAAACAAGACTCATAACTGGAAAAAAAACACCATTTTCATCTGTTTCACCTGTTCACCTGTTTTCACTTAAAATAAGTAGAAAAATCTGCCAGTGGAACAAGATTTTTTTGCTTGTAATGAGAAGATAAATCTTGTTTAATTTTATTTTTTTTTTACATTTATCGTATTTTTAATATTCTCTTTTTGGGGGGGGCTGGAAGGAGGGGCGTTGGCCATGAGTGCGAGGGCCCGTTCATCGCTGCTTGCAGCTTTAATTCTTGATTGGACTGGTGATGCATTTCCCATTACTTTCACTAAGATGTCTTCAACTGAGCAGAAACAGACATCCTTTCTGCCAAACTTAGGTTAAATCTCTGCTGTTGGACCATGGGGATGGAGAAACTCCACTTCCACGTCTTGGTGCTCGACATCCACAGCAATGGTTTTGGCTAGCCACCAGTGGTCATCGTACACTACTGCTAGCCAGTCTCCATTATTCAGGCTGCAAACAGCAGTTACTCTCATAGTTCCCTCAGGACTTTCAGAGGCTCCTCATCCAACTCCCCCTCCATCACATCTTCCATCTCCTCTTCCATATTCCCTTCCATCTCTTTTTCCATTTCCTCCATCAACATGGCCAAAGGTCTTTTCTTCCTTGCCCTCCTTGCATCACTCTGCAGTTTTTCTGAGTAGCCATGGAAATAGAAAGTAACCAACATCTCATCAAATAACAATTGTAACAATAACTTTATCTACAGTGTTCCCTGGACTAACTTTGGGGTTTATAACCTTTAGTAGTTATTCTGCCCTCGCTATGTTCTGAATAACTAGACAGATAGTCGACAGCCAGATAATAATGATGAAGAATCCAAGAGTTGCGTTGAGGATAGTGTTTTGTTTTGCTTTCCTCAGTTTTATTTCTTAATTCTTCAATTACAATCTTTTCTGTAAGACTGAAACGACAAAAGAAAAATAAACATTACAAAATGTAGTAATGTGTTGCTGTTTACAACAATAAAAACTGTTTCACAGTCAAAAACATGAATAAATCAAACAGATGTAAATTCTATGGCATAGCGCCACGGCCCCCTATTGGACAAACGGAAAAATAGCGTCGGCAGGACGACAGGTAAATTACCGGAACTTCTGCTCATACACAAAACTCAGTTCCAAATGCAATAAACTGCATTACCAAAGGTAAACAAATAAATAACACAAATATCTTAATGCTTGGCGAGAAAAAACACTTACAGACAAAGATTTCACCAGCGCTGTTATGAATTAGACCCGTTAGTTAGACTTCCTAACTGCCAGCTGTTGCCGTTATTTTGGTCCGTCAGTTAAACGGGTCCGGCTAGGAACTAAAACAATAACGCCAGAGGGCGGAACAGTAGTCATGTTCCCTCCAGAATGCAGGTAGCTCTCCAGGAGCAGAACCTGCAGCAAGTCTGGCACGGAGATTATTCCCCGACCGCTCGTGTTCAGCAGCACCAGGAACGTTCCCCCTATCTTCCCCGCCCTCTTCCTCACCCTCCTCCTCCTCTTCCTGGATGTCTCCTGTCAGCAGACAGAGATTGTGCAGGAAGCAGCAATCACTTTGGGGGCAAATAGAGGCTGGATCTCCAAAGCCCGGAGGGAGATGGCTCTCCAGCGGGTTTGGAGCATCCCTATGGTTCCGCTCAATCACATTCCTGGCCTTGGCATGGTGCCTGTTGAATCTGCTTCAACTTGGCCTGTTAATTAAAATACAGGTAATGTAGGAACAAAAAAAGGCCGCTGAGGCCGCTTGCTGATGCGTCACTCAAAAAGGGGAAAATAAAAGTCTTGAATTGGTTCTTAAAGTGATCCAGGTTTATTGTAACAAAAAGATCAAAAGGCAGCAATCAATTATTATAATGCAAAAATAAAATAACAAACAATGAATATTTGTGTGGCTGAAGCAAAACATTGACGGTCAACAAAAAATATATCAGCCTACTATATGAACACTTTCCTTTTGTCTTCCACCTCCACCACACAATCAAACCAACCAACCAATTAAAGCCACGCCTCTAAGCCCCAACGTGATGACGTAACATAAGTATAATTTCTATAATTTAAACTTATCCATAACCTAAACTTAAAGTACCATTATAATTAAACAAATCAAAAATGTTATTTTTAGCTGCTACAATACCAGCCCCTAATTATTATGCCTGAAACAATAATAATTACCAATCTAACAATAATAAGTAAAGCATACAACAACAGACACACACAAGTACATTTCAATATTAACAATCTATTATGGAGATCTTCTTTCTTCCTTGCACACAGTCGGTGAATAAGAGGAATCTTCATCTTCACTCTAAATCAGTAAAGAGTCCATAGTGTATGTACGGTGGTGTAGTGTATGCAGGGGCAAAAGTCCAAAAAATAAAAATAAACACCAAGTCCATCTGGGCTTTTCAAAGTTCTTCTGCCTCCAGCAAAAGACAAATCTTGTTGATCGGCCTGTTCAGGAATCCAGTCTTGGTCTTTATCCGAACATGGTGAACGAGTCCCTTTTTGTCCAAGATGGTCTCTGCAATTTTTCCAGTCAACCAGGTGTCTCGGGGTGCTGATTCATCCATTATGACCACGATGTCTCCTGGGGTAAAATTGCGTCTGATGTTCGACCATTTCTGCCTTTCCTGAAGTTGAGGAAGGTACTCTTTAATCCACCTTTTCCAAAACAGATCTGACATATACTGAATCTGTCTCCATCTGCGGCGAGCGTATATGTCATCCTTGTCAAACTGTCCTGGTGGAAGGGAAGGCATTGTTTTGAGAAGAAGAAGATGGTTTGGGGTAAGTGCTTCTAGGTCGTTAGGGTCTGTAGAAGCCTTGGTGATTGGTCGACCGTTGAGAATTGCCTCTGCTTCACATAAAACTGTGTGAAGACTCTCCTCATCAAGACTTTGTGCATTCCAAGTTGAGTTCAGAACCTTTCGCACTGATTTTATCAGTCTTTCCCAAACACCTCCATGATGTGAGCCTGCAGGGGGATTGAAGATCCAGTTGATTCCTTTGTAAAGCAGTGCATTGTGGATCTGATTTTGATTCCAACTGTCAATTGCTTCTTTCAACTCCCGCTGAGCTCCCACAAAGTTGGTACCGTTATCAGATTGCAGTTCTTTGACCTGACCACGTCTAGCTATGAAGCGCCGCAGAGCATTGATGAAAGAGTTTGTGTCAAGCAATGCTGCCACTTTGAGGTGAACTGCTCTTACAGCTAAGCATGTGAAAATGACACCATAGCGCTTCATCACCTTCCTTCCATGCTTTACTCCAAAGGGTCCCAAATAGTCCACTCCAACATATGTAAATGGTGGTTCATCAGGAGTGACTCTAACTTGGGGCAAGTCTGCCGTCTGCTGTTGACCAGGAGTAGCGTTTACACGTCGGCAAACTACACATTTTGAAATGATTTTTCTAATTAACGCAGTGGCACCAGGAATCTGAGGTCAAACCAGTGGTCCACCTTCTCCAAAAACCATGATGTCACAAGGTAGGATTGTGGTCGTTGCTCCTCCTCCACTAGGTACCTCAGGGCAGCACTCGTCGCTTGCTGAAAACATGCATGGCAGAACTAACCTTCATTTTTTCAAAATGGGTAGTCTCCAGGATGCCTCGGCACAGATTTGGTGCCAACTTAAATGCCATGCTCTCCTGGAAGGAAACAAGATCCTTCAAGGGATCAACAGACACCATGCTGGACCCCAGCCGCTCCTTGTCCACCACGTCTTGTGGAACGGTGATGGTGTGCCCACGGACAAGGGCACTCTTCAAATTCTTCACAAGATGTGGAACATCAGCCATGAAATAGAGCCGCTTGTGTTGCTCAACAGGATGGGTATGTGTGGTTTGAACACAGGTTACCCCAAAGGACTTCCACATCGCTCTGTTGGGACTCCCCATGTCAGAGGTGACGTTGGTCACATGAAGCCCTACAGATGCTGCAGCTTCTACGATGGCAATGATGACGGGCTGGTAAACTGTGCCGTCAGTAGAATTACTGCTGTAGTGGTAAGCAACAATTTGCTTCCAGCGTGTAGTTATTCCAGCCGGTATGAGTTGCCTGCCCTGTGTGACCAGGCAGGGTCACATAATAATAATAATAATAATAATAATTTAAATTTATATAGCGCTTTTCACCTGAAGCGACAGATCTCAGAGGGCTTTACAAACAAGACTAAGAAACTAAGACAAAGCCTAGCTACTAAGTAAGATAAAAAGTTGTGGGCAGCAAAAAAAAGACGTTTGAATAAAAGGGGTGAAGGGAAGAGTTCTGGGGAAAGCCTGCCTATAGAAGAGTGTTTTAAGGCCTGTTTTAAAGGACTCCACAGAAGGTACATTGCTGAGGTCGTCAGGTAGAGAGTTCCATAGGCAGAGAAGGAACGGTTTCCCATCGTCACGAGCCGTGGAGAGGGGACATGAAGGAGAGTGGCGTGGCTGGAGCGAAGGGTGCGTGCCGGTTTATGGACAGTGATTAGATCATTTAGTTTGCTGGGGCTTTTTTGATGGATGGCCTTGAAGGTCAGGAGGACGACCTTGAACTGGATCCTGTAGTGGACCGGGAGCCAGTGGAGTTCGGCCAGAACAGAGGTTATGTGTGCTGACTCTGTTCTGAACCAGTTGGAGGCAGTGGATGGATTTTGCAGGTAGACCGGAGAGAAGTGCATTGCCATAGTCAATGCGTAAAAAGATGAAGGCGTTTACCAGCTTTTTTAAGTCGTCTTTGGAGAGGGATGGCTTCAGTCGGGCTATATTTTTAAGGTGGAAGTAGGAGATGTTGCAGATGTGTTTTATGTGAGGTTGGAATGATAGGGAAGAGTCAAGCTTAACTCCAAGGTTGGTAACAACAGGGGAGAAGGAGATGGGCTGACCGTCGAGGGAAAGTGCAGCAGTGCTAGCAGTGCTAGCATTGGCGAGTTGGTGGGAGGTACCGATCATGATGGCTTCCGTCTTGCTGCTGTTGAGTTGGAGGAAGTTGTTATTCATCCAGGAGCGGATGTCCTCCAGGCAGGTGTTGAGGGAGGAGACTGTTTTAGAGGGATTTGGATGGGTTTTGATTAAGGATGGGCGGTATGGACTAAAAAAATCTATCACGATAATTTCTGGCATTTATCCCGATAACGATAAAAATTATGATAAAAAAATACCAATTCAACTCCATCTTTGTAACTATAAATCTATCACCACATTCAGTCTTTGGAGCCAAATCACTGCTCTAAAAGATACTAAATGCTACTAAAATACACCAATTAAATTGAATTGATAAAAACCAGTTAAATGAGTTTTATCTGTACTGCAAAACTGGAATGACTCAGATCCACCATGTTTGTTACACAAACACGTATCAACGGGAAATTATCTTTCTTTCTTTCTTTCTTTCTTTCTTTCTTTCTTTCTTTCTTTCTTTCTTTCTTTCTTTCTTTCTTTCTTTCTTTCTTTCTTTCTTTCTTTCTTTCTTTCTTTCAGGCTCATTTCTTCCTTCCTTCCTTCCTTCCTTCCTTCCTTCCTTCACGTACTTTGTGTGTTGATTTAACACAGAACCATAAATCAGTTTTACACAAAAACTTCATCAACAGGAATTTATCATTTTTACCGTGAGATACAAATTCTTACCGTGGGGAATTTTTTTGACGGTTTATCGTGAACGGTAAAATATCACCCATTCCTAGTTTTGATATGGACCCACATTGCCGAACAGTCTCCCTGTTCCATGTGCAGCTCCACGCCCGGGCTGATGGCCGTTTCATCCAGTGTGAGTACACATGGTCTCTCCATACTATTCATGCCACTGACCTTAAGCTTCAGCATGTTGAATGCCTCCCCCAACACTCCAGGCTCCATTTTAACATGCTGCATTCTTCGTTGTAATGTCCTGATGTCAGGCAGTGGAATTTGCCGTTTTTGTAAAGTTTTGTAACCCGTTGTGCCAGCAGTAAACCGAATTTTGGATTGCTTTTTTCAGGGTCTCATTGCTCCAGTGTGTCCCACATTTCTTCTGCCTTTCTAATTGTTGAATTTGGTCTCTGTTAAAAATTGATTTGAACTTTTTTTGAATGAAATTCTTTATCAATCCTGAATTTATTCTCTTTTGTTGTGGAAGGGCCCTCTCTGCTCTCTTCAGGGCCGCTCTTGACCCATTTGGCGCCCTAGGCAAAATATTTGCTGGCCCCATGGTAGATCTAAGATAGGTCTTTATCAGTTTACATTGCACTTGCAATCACTAAGGCACTTTACCTTTGCTCGAACCCATTCAAAGGGAATTACGTTTTATATTTCATTGAAATGTCTTTTTATGTTAAATTAGGGTTAAAAATAAAGGCATAAAGGGTGAATAATTAAAAAAAGTCAACAATTTTAATTAAACTTGTATCATTACGCTTCAACAGGATTCTTCTCAAGCAGGCTTTTGTTGCCTTTTTGAATTCATCTTAGAAAAGAAACATCATTTCTTTAGGGTTAGGTTTTACACTTCAGTGCTTATTTACCTTATAAAAAACATTCTTGTCTGACTGGAAATGCATATCCAAAGCATAACCGTATGCTGGATTTACACAATCTTGTGACAGTTTTATGGTGAACATGGTGCTCTGTTGTGCCTGTCAGATTTGTGGACTCAATGTTGAATATATCAAGAAAATATATTCAAATGTTAAAATACTCAGAGAAGATAAAGGGTATGTCTGATAACAATACAAAACATATTGAAATGTTCAAAAATACTACACGAAAAGGTGTATAACACCTTTTCGGCTCCTGACATATGAATAAATAAATATATTTGAAAGTTTGTTAGTGTGAAGTGCTTGAAATTTTGCATGGAAAGTCTTCTTCTTCAAAAAAAGAAAAAACAACTAAACAACTAAAACATTTAAATTATTCTATTTTCCTTATGGTCATAATTCTCAGTCGTCCTGGGTAATTTAATGTATAAGAATCCAGCAAACTTCATGAGCTTTGCTTATGTTCTATAATGACTAGTGATGCACCGATTGTTCGGTAACCGAAATTGTTCGGCCGAAAATGGCAAAAAAACACTTTCGGTGTTCGGTGGAATAAGTGGGGAAAAAAAACGAACAATTAATAACGGCGTTGTTATATAAGGAAATAGACTGGCCGCTCCGTAACTGTTGCACCACAAACATAAATCGTTGGCCAACCAAAAACTAACCACATAAGAACCAACATTCACCAGGAGGTGGAACCAAAACAACATAATGCTGGGAAATTAAAACATTTTCATTTTTTTATGTTCAATAAATATTTTCTACCCTGTAATTTTGCAAAAGATTTTTTTTCTTTTAAAAGCATGCCTAAATCAAATGTATTTGATTTATGCAATGGTGAAAAAATTGGCAAAATAAATGAAAAACTGCTGAAGAACCATGTTCGGTATTCGGCCAAGTGTTTATTATTATTTTCGGTTTCGGCCACAAATTTTCATTTCGGTGCATCACTAATAATGACACATTTTTAATAAAAGTAACTGGCTTCTTTCACTGTCATGTAGGATGAGTAACTAGTCCTATATAAGTTGTAGTTTAAAAAAAAGAAAAAAGAACTGAAAATATTAAAGTTTTCAGTGTCAGCTTTTAAGTAAATACCCAGTCCTTATTAATGTTAGAAATATAACGTCACAAACTAAAGGTCGAAACAACGTGTTTGCACTGGATACTCCTGTAGGTGCTGCATCCACTCACATTCTGCTTTGTGTTTCCTTTGCACATATTTCAGCGTTTACTTGCTCTTTTACAAGATTACATTTCTTTAAATGATCGTTAACACCCAGGAGAAGTTACCACCCTCACTGCCGTTAAGTAACTGTAACTTACGTTGCGTTTTGACCATTTTAAATTAACTAATTCATCACATTACATCCTTACCTCGGTCTTTTTCACGTTTTTCCTCATCTTCTCTTCTTTTCTTTTTATTTTGAGCGCCAGATGGCTTTTGTCGCTTCATATTGATCGACCGTCAACAATCGACCGGTTTTATCAATGATAATTTTGCAAAGGTCTTGACGTCTTGGCAACGGTCGCCAGGTGGGTGGGGGAGGGGGAGGGGGGCACTGAAAATATTTTCAAACACTTTTGCTGGTTTTCAGACACTTTCGAGAAATGTAATTAATTGTGGCTGCCAGAGAGGCAGAAAGATGCAGCCAGGCAGGAATTAAAATTAGAAAACGATTTCATTATTATTTAAAGACTTATGGCTATATATGTACTGTTGTTGTTTTTTAGTGTATTCATTTCTAATTTTTCAAAAGTTTATTAAAAAAAACATTAAAAAAAAAAAGCTGGTTGCATGGCGCCCCCTAGCATTTACCTAACCTGCCCTATGGGCGGCACGGCCAGGGCCGGCTCTACCTAATTTAGTGCCCCCCCCGCCCCCCCCCCCGCCTCCACACACCCAATTAAATTACACCAGCCAAAAGAACAATCACAACAGTTTAATTTGACAGCAGCAAACTTTCAGGTAACTCTTTCCCCAGTGTATTTCACTTAAAGGAGACATATTATGGCATTTAATGTATATTTTAAACAAACGCCAGAGCAGCCCGAGCCTGTAAATAAATCACAACACTGAATTTTCACAAATGGCAACTTTATTGTTAAAAAAATAAAATATGAGTTGTATATAAATAACATTTATGCACTATTTCAGCCGGATCTGCCTGGCGGATGCTGAACGCTGGCCCCGGAGCCACGCCGGGCGCCCGGCGTGACTCCGGGGCGCATCGCCCGTTACCGGTGATCAAACCGACAGATTTGGCTGAAAATCTCGTAGTGTGAAGCTGGTCCAGCCTGGGACAGACCCCAGAAATCCCAGCTCCCAAACCACCCGGGAACCTGGATGATTTAACCCGGATCCGCTCCGCCGCGGCGCCGCGTCCGACTGGCAGAAGGAAACACCGCTCCAGCCGGCGTAGAGAGCTGGTTGTGGACGTGGTTTCAGCAGCGGAGGCCGAACCTCTGCGCCTCGGGTGACGTCACCCTAGGCGCAGATTTTATCGGCTCAAAAAAAACCACGTGACACTGGGGGACTCTGTCCGGCGGGGGTCAGACACCTTGCAGAAATTCATGGTATTTTGTCTCCCCTGTGCTGGCAGGGTGAGGGGAGACCACTTTATATATGTTAAAACAAGAAAAAACGTGTTTTTCATAATGGTTCCCCTTTAAACTAAAACTGTACACGTCTGGACTTCCTTGCAGCAAAAGCATCTATGGTATCATCAAATGACACTGTTTTTTGCAACAGAAGCAGTACAAACTGTTGTTTTTAATGGAATATACCATCCAACTTCTCTTGATCTTTTCTCCATTGATTAACTGTCTATGGAAGTAGTGGTGATGGTAACTTCTCCCATCTCCTCTTTTTGGGAATTCAAAGTCAGATTTCAGCTGATATGGCCCTCTGTGGACTAATTCCACCCTCACCTTATCAGACAGGGAAGGCCAGTCAGCAGGTCCAATGGTGCTGCCTGGAGAGGTTTTTCATGGACTTGAGGATGTGTTGGTGGGCCCGGGGTGTCCTCAGGCTGTGGAACATTGTCCCTTCACCTGCAAGAAAATCAAACACACATGCAAATATAAATATGAATCCTTCAGTATTAGTAAAGTCACAATGGTTTACAAATTACAAGACATCAGGCAAAAAAACACATCTTAAGCATGAATTATGAATAATAATTGTATTGTTCAGTGATGTGACTACAACATTTAATTACAGAACTCACCTGCTTCGGCAACCCGCGGCTCTAGAGCCGCATGTGGCTCTTTAGCGCCGCCCTAGTGGCTCCTGGAGCTTTTTCAAAAATGTTTGAAAATGGAAATCGATGGGGGAGGGAAATACATTTTTTGTTTTAATATGGTTTCTGTAGGAGGAGAAACATGACAAAAACATTCTTAACGTTTTCCAATGCTGTAAAAATTTGTAGAATAAATATTACATTTCAACATTTTAACGAAGATCTGTACGGAAGAGTATTAGGGCCATGCAGGAGAAAAAATATTTGAGAGGGGAAGATTTTTTTTTATTGTGCACTTCGAGAAAAAAGTTGAAATGACGAAAAAAAAAGTTGAAATGTCGAGAAAAAAGTTGAAATTTCAAGAAAAAAGTTGAAATGTCGACAATGTTCAAGTACGATTTCAAGAGAAAAGTCGAAATGTTGAAGAAAAAAGTCAAGATTTCTTGAATAAAGTTGAAATATTGAGAAAAAAAGGCGAAATTTCAACTTTATTCTTGAAATTGTATTTCAACATTAATCTCGACATTTCGACTTTTTTCTTGAAGTGCAAAATAAAAAAAAATCTTCCCCTCTCTAATATTTTTTCTAAGAAGATTTTTTTAAGACTTAATTTTTTGCGGCTCCAGACATATTAGTTTTTTGTGTTTTTGGTCCAATATGGCTCTTTCAACATTTTGGGTTGCCGACCCCTGATCTAGACAGACAGAGTAAATGTATTTAATTATAATATAATAAAAAATATATAATAATAAAAAACTGCTGCAGCTTGCATTTTCATCACTTGGCTACTGATTTTCAGCACAATCTCAAACGTGATAAGACAGTAGAACTATGCAGCAGCAGCAGCAACTGTGTCAGTGGCACACAGGTGTTATTATACTAGTGATGACTGTGGTAAAGTTCATTTAGAAATTAAGATGAAACTGAAATAAAATACCAAATCAGACTGGACATCCAGGCGGGCAGAGATGATAACTGTAGAAAACTAATTAAAACTCATCACAAACATAAACAGCGCCGGTGTAGTGCGCATTTCACATTAAACAAGCTAGCAAGCTGCTATGTGCTAGCGAGCTACCACAAATAAAACGTAGAGACGGCCCTGTATATTATGCTCCATACTATATGAAACTCTTCTAAAGATAGTTTTTTTTGATTATTTACTTTCTCTGTCAGTTGTTTTTCTGAGATCCGTCTTCTGTTTGTTTTTTACTTGATTTTTCTGTCATATTTACGTTTGTCTTCCTTCTAGTTTTCCATGTGTGTTTACTTTGCTGTTTTCTATTGTTGTTGTAAATGTTTGTCCTGATGTTTTAGTATCAACTATGAAGTAAACTAAGTTAAAAAGGGTAAAAGGCACAATAAGCTCAGGCTTCAGCTGCACCTTTGGGTCGGTTTATTCCTTACTTCTTTTTTATTATTTCTTTCCTACGAAAGGAAATGAAATGCAATGTATTTATCAATGGGAACTGATCGACCAAATAAATTACTAGTACTACTAAATCTGGAGACAGATTTATTCTCCTGCTCATTCCTGAGCACAAATGTATTATATTTACATAAATCTTCATCTTTGAGTGCAAAATACATTTTGAAAACCCCTTTGATCGTGAACGCATTGTGGCCCCAAAATAATCTAGTTGATACCCCTGATCTAAGTCGACCTTTGTCTTATAGATAACGAGGAAACTAACTTTTAATAGTTGATTTCCTGGAGAGACTTAATAATAATAATTATTATTATTTTGTGTAGCTTCATAATACTTAATTTGTTCTTCTTGTATATTCTATTCTGTTAAAAGGCAAGATAATCTTTCTGCTTCAAGTCCAGACTTTTTCAGTCAAAATAATCTCAATGTTGACCAGGGAAGAACCTGTGGATGTTTGTTATTTTGTCTGTTGATTTTTATGCTTGTGATTGACCAAAATAAATATGAACTAACTAAAAAACGACTGTGTCAGAAATGAAGGTGATCCAGTGATAGCACTGGTTCACCACCAGAGGGCAGCAGAGAGTCACTAAAGCTGCACGTCCTCTTGCTGAGACCCAGATAAAGAAGGAGAGAAAAGACAAGGATTTTTGTATTTTACTTTATTAGAATAACCTTTAATGAAGATTCTAGTGTATATGTAGTGATATTGAGCACTTACAGTGCGAAGGCTCTATTATATCTATAGAAATTTTTATTTTTCTAATTTATCTTCCGACGAAATGAGGGTCTTTTTTCCCCCTAAATGTGCCCCAAAAGTCACCAAATTTATCACCAAGCCAGGCCTGGTGAAACATGTGATATTTAATGGTTTGCATTAATGGGCGTGGCCTAACGGCTCAACAGCGCCCCCTAGAAAACTTTGTGCCTCAAGCCCCACAATACGGTTTGACGTACATGCACGAAAACCAGTACACACCTGTATCATGTCACAACTTAAAGAAAAGTCTCTTGGCGCCATGGCCCAAACCCAACAGGAAGTCGGCCATTTTGATCATTCTGAATTAATTGTGTAATTTTGGCGCAATTTATGCCATTCCTTCGGCCGTTAATTTAGCCCGAACCGTAACGTGCACCCAGGTGTGTTATACATCAAAATGTGCGTCTCCATCCTGCGACGACGCACATTACTTTTCTCAGTCAAAAGCGTTACCGTGGCGACGCTAGACGCCAATAAGCGCGCCCACCCTTCATCGGATTGGTCCATATTTGATAGTTCCTACTTTCTGCAGAGAGACGGAGAGACGGAGAATCCCCCCCCCCCAAACTATTAAGATGATGTCTCTTTAATTCACCAGTAATCTGGAGCAAATGCAGCTCCGCTCTCATCGGGGGGGGGACATTTTCATCTTCACTGGTCTGCAAAGTCGTTTAAAATGTACACAGACAAATGTTGTCTCACTTTAAATACAGACGACTAGACAAACCCCAACAATGGAGACACTAATGAGATTCATGATGATCCCCCGTTATCTCCAGGTTTCACTTCGTTTGCCTTTAGACGTTTAGACATTTAGACCAGGGGTGTCAAACTCATTTTGCTTGTTGGGCCGGATTTTACCAATTTATTTCTCACTCAAAATAACAAAAACGGTGCGAAAATATTTTTTTCTAATTCTTTTTTTTTATTATTGTTATCTAATCCAATATCAGTTTAGTTAATTTTAAAGGAAATATGCACTTTGTTTACACTCTAATTGCTCTATTTGTGGAATAACGATGGATTTGTAGAATCCAGGAGAAAAGAAGGGTAAAAAGAGGGAAAAAGCGAGGAAAAAAAGGAAAAAAGAGGGAAAAAGGGAAAGAAAGAGGGAAAAAAGAGGGAGAAAAAAAGGGAAAGAAAGAGGGAAAAAAAGGGAAAAAAGAGAGAAAAAAGGGAAAAATGAGGAAAAAAAAGAGGGAAAAATGAGAAAAAATGTCGAAAAGAGGAAAAAAAGTAAAAAAAAGAGGAAAAAAAGGCAAAAAAAGATTAAAAAAAGGCAAAAAAAAAGAGGGAAAAGAGGCAAAAAAGAAGGAAAAGGGAAAAAAGAGGAAAAAAAGCGAGGAAAAAAAGAGTGAAAAAAGCAAAAGAAAGAGGAAAAAAAGAGAAAAAAAAGGAAACATCTATAAACACCTATTTATAATGTACTATTATAAATGTAATTAATTAATCTCATCAAGGCATCAACATCCACACGGAGCAGCTAGAGGAGATTATGATCCAGATTAGTAAAAGTGTTTTTAGCCGGTCTGTATTTCCTCTCAGGGCTGTGAGTGAGTGGAACTTCAACTGAGATTAGAAACCTATCACATTATTCTTCTTTTAAATTTTATTTAAAAAAGTGGTTAATTAGTGGCCAAGGCTGTCAACATTAAATTTCAGTGTGTAATTTTCCTGCTGTCTGCCCTGCCTGTCATGTTGCCTATTAGTTTGTCTAGACCAGGGTTCGGCAACCCGCGGCTCTAGAGCCGCATACGGCTCTTCAGCGCCGCCCTAGTGGCTCCTGGAGCTTTCTCAAAAATGTTTGACGTTTTTTCCCTTTTTTTTTCCTTTTCTTTCTTCTTCTATTTTTTTCTTCTTTTTTCCTTTTTTCCTCTTTTTTCTTACTTTTTCCTTTCCTTTTTAATTTTGAATTTTTTTCTCAAGATGGTACTTCAACATTAATCTTGACATTTCTACTTTTTTCTCGACATTTTGACTTTTTTCTCAAAATTTCGACTTTTTTTCTCAAAAATTTCGACTTTTTTCTCGACATTTCGACTTTTTTCTCGAAAATGTCGACTTTTTTCTCGGCATTTCGACTTTTTTCTCGAAATTTCTACTTTTTTCTCAACATTTTGACTTTTTTCTCGAAATTTCGACTTTTTTCTCGAAATTTCAACTTTTTTCTCGAAAATTTTGACTTTTTTCTCAAAATTTCTACTTTTTTCTCAACATTTTGACTTTTTTCTCGAAATTTCGACTTTTTTCTCGAAATTTCAACTTTTTTCTCAAAATTTCTACTTTTTTCTCGACATTTTGACTTTTTTCTCGACATTTTGACTTTTTTCTTGACATTTTGACTTTTTTCTCGAAAATTTTGACTTTTTTCTCAAAATTTTGACTTTTTTCTCAACATTTTGACTTTTTTCTCGAAATTTCGACTTTTTTCTCGAAATTTCGACTTTTTTCTCGAAAATTTCGACTTTTTCTCGACATTTCGACTTTTTTTCTCAAAATTTCTACTTTTTTCTCAACATTTTGACTTTTTTCTCGACATTTCGACTTTTTTCTCGAAAATTTCGACTTTTTTCTCAATATTTCAACTTTCCTCAACATTTTGAATTTTTTCTCAAAATTTCAACTTTTTTCTCGAAATTTCAACTTTTTTCTTGACATTTTGACTTTTTTCTCGAAATTTCAACTTTTTTCTCAAATTTCGACTTTTTCTCAATATTTCGACTTTTTTCTCGACATTTCGACTTTTTCTTGACATTTTGACTTTTTTCTCGAAATTTCAACTTTTTTCTCAAATTTCGACTTTTTCTCAATATTTCGACTTTTTTCTCGACATTTCGACTTTTTCTTGACATTTCGACTTTTTCTCGACATTTCGACTTTTTTCTCAAAGTGCATGATGAAAAAAAAAATCTTCCCCCATACAAGACTTTTCATTTTTTTTGCGGCTCCAGACATATTTGTTTTTTTGTGTTTTTGGTCCAAAACGGCTCTAAAACATTTTAGGTTGCCGACGCCTGGTCTAGTTATAATGTTGCTTTTTGTGCATGGCTTTTTATCCTGTGTTTAGTGCTTTTGTCTTGTTTGTTTTAGGCCTGTTAATGTTACTGCGTCTCGTGTTATTAATGTTGATGTTACTGTTGCTGCTTCATGTTGTTTCTGTTTTCGTTTGTAGCAATTGTCTGTTGTTGAGCTTATGTGTGTTTATGTATTTTAGCTTAGTCTCTTACCTTTTAATCTTTATTCTGATATAGCCTTTTTATTAGGAAATGTTTTATTGATTGTATCTAATAATTTTTTCCTTTTGGTTGACTATTTTTACACCAGTCCAGGGAAAGCAGATGCTAAATAGCCTTTTTGGCTAATTCTGGCACATTTTACATTTGTTTAAATGTGTTATTATGATTCTGCATCCTGTTTTTACATCGTTGTAATTTCCCCCGGGGTACCAGGGGCAGGAAGAAGAACATGACTGAGATCAGACCGACGTAAAGGACCAAACTCTTCCTCCAGTACGAGCATCGTCTGCAGCGTGGAGGTAAAGTGGAGGTAAACATGAGAATAAACGGTCAGATCTCTGAAACTCAGAGAATAAACGGAGGTTTTGTGACTGGAGGAAACGAAAGAGTCTCAGGTCGACGTCATCCTCATGTTGTTTGGGAGAAATCGATGAAACGCTGCAGACGTCTTGTTTTCTCTCATTTCTCTTCCTCTGGGGGGGTTAGCTCTAACATGCTAGTTCTGGTGTTCAGATCACGATCCGATGCCTCAAACACTAGAGAAAATCTGCAAATCTGAGCCCTAAAACCAGCAGCTTGTATGAACAACAGAATTATTACAAATGGAGATCAGAGCCTTTAGGATGATGCACTTGTGGCCTTTCTGCTGCAGAAACGATAGAGATTAAACACAAGGACCAGCACGGAGCTGGGACTCAAAACTCAAAATCTTAACAAGAATATTTGTCTTATTTCTAGTTAAAATGTCTCATTTTTAGTCGAAAAATCTCATTACACTTAAAACAAGATTTTCATTACCAGAAAATAACTTATTTGACAATTTTCACCTGTTTCAAGTAGATTTTCACTTGAAATAAGTAGAAAAATCTGCCAGTGGAACAAGATTTTTTTGCTTGTAATAAGCAAAAATATCCAGTGGGAAAAGATAAATCTTATTCCACTGACAGATTTTTCTACTTATTTCAAGTGAAAATCTACTTGAAACAGGTGAAAATTGTCAAATAACAAGTTATTTTTCTGGTAATGACTCTTGTTTTAAGTTTAATGAGATTTTTTGACTAAAAATGAGACATTTTAACTAGAAATAAGACAAATATTCCTGGTAAGATTAAGAGGAAGGAACAGAGTTTTTTAAAAAACAAGATTCAGGACTAAACTGATGGAACGTTGTGTTTCTGTGAAAGGAATCAGTTTATGGAACAATCTGAATAAAGAAAACAAAGAATCCAAATCAAACATTACATTCAGAAAAATAATTAAAGCCAGAATGTTAAATAAATATAAGGAAATATGTTAAGTTTGAATGTTAAATAAATATAAGGAAATATGTTAAGTTTGATTGACATACCCATAGCCGGCGGTAATTTTATTTTATTTTAGTTTTTTAATTACTTAGTTGTTGTTTTTAAAATTTTTAATTTATGTTATTTGTAAATGTATTTCTTGGGAAAAAAGGGGCAGATTAGATAAGATTCTTCTTCTTTCTGCTCCCTTTTCATTCACAATTTAGGAACATTTGTGTTTGTATTGAATGTTTTGTTTTATTTTTGAATGAAATAAAGAATAAAATGAAATGAAAATGAAATAATCGTTGTTACATTACTGTACTGCTACAGTAATGTTACCTGTCCTTGAATAATGTTTGATGATTTTTATCTTTGCTGTATTTATTTGTACCAAGGGACTGCAGATGCTAATTAGCCAAAGGCTAACTCTGGTGCATCAAATGTTTTTAATTGCACATGTTTTTAATGTCTGTTTTTAATTTTGTCCCCATTAGCTGTTTCCATAGCAACCAGCTCGTCTTCCTGGGGTCAAAAAAACAAAAAAAAACATACAGAATTTTACAATTGCAAATACAAAGTGATTACATGATTTAACTCGATGCAAAATGACAAGTTTGATACTAAATACAATTACATTAAAGAAAAGAAAACTATTAAATAATACAGAATGCTAAAAGAACAAACAAACAACCAAAACTTTACAATGTTAAGCAGACTTTAAGATTCTTCTTAAAAGTTAATTAGTTGCATTTGCTGCAGAGGTTTTGAGGCAGATTATTCCACAAAGTCGCTGATCTATAAATAAAAGATCTCTTAATTAATTAATCATTTGAGCTGACTGGAACCTCTAGTGTTATAATTATAAAGCTAAAAACAATCTGGTTTATAAACACTGCAAAAACTCAAAATCTTACCAGGAATATTTGTCTTATTTCTAGTTAAAATGTCTCATTTTTAGTCAAAAAATCTCATTACACTTAAAACAAGAGTCATTACCAGAAAAATAACTTATTTGACAATTTTCACCTGTTTCAAGTAAATTTTCACTTGAAATAAATAGAAAAATCTGCCAGTGGGACAAGATTTATTTTCTCATTACAAGCAAAAATATCTTGTTCCACTTTGATTGGTGCAAAATTTGGTGACTTTTGGGGAACTATCAAATATGGATCAACCAGGTGAAGGGTGGGCGCGCTTTTTGGCATCTAGCGTCGCCACGGTAACACTTTTGAAAGAGAAAAGTAACGCCCATCGTCGCAGGATGGAGACGCACATTTTGATGTATAACACACCTGGGTTCACGTTACGGTTCGGGCTGAATTAACTGCCGAAGGAATGGCATAAATTTCGCCAAAATGACACGATTAATTCAAAATGGCCGACTTCCTGTTCGGTTTCGGCCATGACGCCAAGAGACTTTTCTTTAAGGTGTGACATGATACAGGTGTGTACCGATTTTGGTGCATGTACGTGAAACCGTATGGTGGGGCTTAATGAACCCGTTACTGCCAGCTGACTGGACACATGTTGGGTCTCGCTGCGCCAGGAAAACGCCGGGAAAACGCCGGGAACCATCAGGAACACGCCGCGCTTTTGTTCTCAATCCATTCACTTTGCTGGCTGAAGCAGGTTTGAATCACTCGGCCGTTCCGCATCAGCGTTTATCTCAATCCGCGGTTGCAGACGGGAGGACAGGGAGGACAGGGAGGACGGGGAGGACAGGGAGGACGGGGAGGACAGGGAGGACGGGGAGGACAGGTGACGGCCCAGACGGCCAGGGCTGGACGCCGCTAGCCGGCAGCTAGCCGGCAGCTGACTGGCGGCGCTAGCCGACACTCGGGAGGAGGGGACTGACCTCCCGACGGGGTTCCTGGCCGGTAGACGACGGTGGGCGTTAGACCGACGGCCTTCATGGCAGACGGATGTCTGGATAAGGTCCCTGGTCCCGCTGATTGGACGGAGACATTTTCATGACATTTGGCGCTGACATTTAACAGACCGTTATTGACCGTCTGACGGGGCTGGACGCTTCTTTGTTGTTACCAATTTACCTGCTTTTAAATGTCTACATGTACATTATTCACTGGAAGAGCCAAGACACATAAAACCTACCACGTTTGCACCTAGGGTTTCCACCTTTCACAAATACAAATAAGGGACGCCCTGATTTCAGCAGCGCAGGAGAAAAGAAAAGCCCCAAAACTTCTAAACTGAATAAAAATGTGTTTATTTTATATGAAAAAACAAAATGCTTTGATTTAAAGTTTAAAGTGCTTTAATAGCATTGAACTTGCATGACTGTACAGACAGACAACCATACTAGCAACTGAAATATCCTCCTATGTATGTATGTATGTATGTCCATATCAGCCCAGATGTATAATATAGTTACAGGTGAAGAATATGGTGTAAAAGTTAATTTATTTCAATAATTCAACTAGAATATGGTGTAAAAGTTAATTTATTTCAATAATTCAACTAGAATATGGTGTAAAAGTTAATTTATTTCAATAATTCAACTAGAATATGGTGTAAAAGTTAATTTATTTCAATAATTCAACTAGAATATGGTGTAAAAGTTAATTTATTTCAATAATTCAACTAGAATATGGTGTAAAAGTTAATTTATTTCAATAATTCAACTAGAATATGGTGTAAAAGTTAATTTATTTCAATAATTCAACTAGAATATCGTGTAAAAGTAAATTTATTTCAATCATTCAAATAGAA
Organism: Cololabis saira; assembly: GCF_033807715.1. Taxonomy (NCBI): domain Eukaryota; kingdom Metazoa; phylum Chordata; class Actinopteri; order Beloniformes; family Belonidae; genus Cololabis; species Cololabis saira. Next base: position 43,043,483 of record NC_084601.1, read on the forward strand.
TATGGTGTAAAAGTTAATTTATTTCAATAGTTCAACTAGAATATGGTGTAAAAGTTAATTTATTTCAATAATTCAACTAGAATATGGTGTAAAAGTTAATTTATTTCAATAATTCAACTAGAATATGGTGTAAAAGTTCATTTATTTCAATAATTCAACTAGAATATGGTGTAAAAGTTAACCTATTTCAATAATTCAACTAGAATATGGTGTAAAAGTTAATTTATTTCAATAATTCAACTAGAATATGGTGTAAAAATGAATGAAAATACGGGACAAATCGTGTCCCGTATTAGTTCAATACGGGACGCAACATTTTTTTCTCAAATAAAGGACAATTCCGTATTTTACGGGACGGGTGGCGACCCTATTTGCATCTCTGGTTCTCTAAAGCCGGCGAAGCAGAGAGGATGTATTTAGTTTTTTACAAATGAAGACGCAGTATTTTCAGAGTGATACTAAACTAAACCCCCCCCCTCACCCCGTTAAACGACTCCCATGATTCTCTCTGTCTGCTGCAGCGATCTGCTGGAGGTGCGGCTGCAGGCGCGTGACAGCGGGCGCGTGACAGCGGGCGCGTGGCGCTAGCTTCTCCGCGGCGCGCCTCATCGTGCACGCTCCAGCAGGTTGGCCCAATTATAGAATCAGCGGCGCAGAGGACAAACATTTGTCTGTGCAGCGGAGCGGAGGAGAGCAGAAGCAGAAACACTTGATAAACCTGAAAACGCACGGGAAAAGGACTAAATTAAAACGGACTAGCAGCTTTCTCCTTTACCTTCCTTGTCCCTGGATTAATAAACCAGTGTAGAAACCTCGGGCCTCTTGGGGTCGACCGACAGGAAAGAGGACACGGGGTTTCCTGCAGTAATTGAGACGGCGAGACGGGTCGGGAGGTTGCTGGGCAGATCTACACTGCAAAAACTCAAACTTTTACCAGCAATATTTGCTTATTTCTAGTTAAAATGTCTAATTTTTAGTCAAAAAAATCTCATTAAACTTAAAACAAGAGTCATTACCAGAAAAATAACTTGTTATTTCACAATTTTCACCTGTTTCAAGTAAATTTTCACTTGAAATTAGTAGAGAAATCTGCCAGTGTCGAAATGTCAAGAAAAAAGTCAAGATTTTGTGAAAAAAGTCGAAATGTCGAGAAAAAAAGTCAAAATATTGTGGAAAAAGTTTAAATGTCGAGAAAAAAGTCGAAATTTGGAGAAAAAAAGTCACTTGAAACAAGACTCTTCACTGGAAAAATAACTTGTTATTTGACAATTTTCACCTGTTTCAAGTAAATTTTCACTTGAAATAAGTAGGAAAATCTGCCAGTGTCGAAATGTCAAGAAAAAAGTCGAAATGTCGAGAAAAAAAGTCAAAATTTTGTGGAAAAAGTTGAAATGTTGAGAAAAAATTTGAAATTTGGAGAAAAAAGTCAAAATTTGGAGAAAAAAGTCCAAATTTGGGGAAAAAAGTCACTTAAAAAAAGACTCTTCACTGGAAAAATAACTTGTTATTTGACAATTTTCACCTGTTTCAAGTAAATTTTCACTTGAAATAAGTAGAAAAATCTGCCAGTGGAACAAGATTTATCTTCTCATTACTACCAAAGAAATCTTGTTCCACTGGCAGATTTTTCTACTTATTTTAAGTGAAAATTTACTTGAAACAGGTGAAAATTGTTGTTTTTTCCAGTGATGAGTCTTGTTTTAAGTGGAATGAGATTTGTTTTTTACTAAAAATTTGACATTTTAACTAGAAATAACTCCATCTATCGTCCTTCAGATCCTCTCAAGGACGATAATGTTTTGTTTTTGGACAGAATCTTCAGATGGAAAGAATCTCACATCAGCAGGAATCATGAAAAACCTTCACACCTTTACTTTACCTGCCGTGTTCGCACCTTTACCTGCTGTGTGGTAACGGACCAGCACCGGTACCAGTTCCTCCCGTCTCCCAGAAGAAGCTGCAGTAGCTGCACATATTTATTCAGACCTAATTCATGCACTATTTATGCGTTGAAATGTGAGCAACATTTCCAGTATCTCATTAAGCCGAGTCTCAGGATTTAATCAGGTGCAGAAGCCGTTAACCTTTCTCCTCCTGCTGTTCCTGCAGGAAAACTGCAGTAAAACCGCTGCCAAAAAGTTGAGAGGGAGAAATAAATGATAAGATTTATATGTCTGGTAAATGTGCACATTTTAACAAGAACACCATGAAGTTTCTGTCTCTCAGAACCTGGAGCTGATTTTTTAAAGGATTAAAATGAGAGAGAAAGAAAGAAAGAAAGAAAGAAAGAAAGAAAGAAAGAAAGAAAGAAAGAAAGAAAGAAAGAAAGAAAGAAAGAAAGAAAGAAAGAAAGAAAGAAAGAAAGAAAGAAAGAAAGAAAGAAAGAAAGAAAGAAAGAAAGAAAGAAAGAAAGAAAGAAAGAAGGGAGGGGGGGAAGAAGGAAGGAGAGAACAAGAGGAAAGAAGGAAGGAAGGAATGACGGAAGGAAGGCATGAATGAATACATGAATGAATGAAGGCATGAAGGAAGGAACAAATGAATGAATGAATGAATGAATGAATGAATGAATGAATACATGAATGAATGAAGGAAGGAAGGGAGGAACAAATGAATGAAGGAAGGAACAAATGAATGAATACATGAAGGAAGGAAGGAAGGAAGAAAAGAGGACGGGAAGAAGGAAGGGAGGAAGGAAGGAAGGAAGGAAGGATGGATGGATGGATAAGCGGGTACACAGTAAGAGACGACACACGTCTGTTCTTTGTTTGACTGGGAGAACTGGCCCAGAGGAAAAGCCATCAGTCTTTTATTGTGATGAGGTGATTAGCTTCACCTGCTGCACTGGTGTTAGCATGTGATGAGGTGATTAGCTTCACCTGGTGCACTGGTGTTAGCATGTGATGAGGTGATTAGCTTCACCTGGTGCACTGGTGTTAGCATGTGATGAGGTGATTAGCTTCACCTGGTGCACTGGTGTCAGCATGTGATGAGGTGATTAGCTTCACCTGGTGCACTGGTGTTAGCATGTGATGAGGTGATTAGCTTCACCTGGTGCACTGGTGTCAGCATGTGATGAGGTGATTAGCTTCACCTGGTGCACTGGTGTTAGCATGTGATGAGGTGATTAGCTTCACCTGGTGCACTGGTGTTAGCATGTGATGAGGTGATTAGCTTCACCTGGTGCACTGGTGTTAGCATGTGATGAGGTGATTAGCTTCACCTGGTGCACTGGTGTTAGCATGTGATGAGGTGATTAGCTTCACCTGGTGCACTGGTGTCAGCATGTGATGAGGTGATTAGCTTCACCTGGTGCACTGGTGTTAGCATGTGATGAGGTGATTAGCTTCACCTGGTGCACTGGTGTTAGCATGTGATGAGGTGATTAGCTTCACCTGGTGCACTGGTGTTAGCATGTGATGAGGTGATTAGCTTCACCTGGTGCACTGGTGTTAGCATGTGATGAGGTGATTAGCTTCACCTGGTGCACTGGTGTCAGCATGTGATGAGGTGATTAGCTTCACCTGGTGCACTGGTGTTAGCATGTGATGAGGTGATTAGCTTCACCTGGTGCACTGGTGTTAGCATGTGATGAGGTGATTAGCTTCACCTGGTGCACTGGTGTCAGCATGGGGCACATTCAAGAGCAGTACAAGACATTCTGCAACAGTTTAACACCCCCACTTGATCTTATACTGACAGTAACAATACATTTCACTTCAACCCAAACATAAAAAACACAAACGTATCCATCCTGACTCTTGTTACAGGTTTAGTTAATACATCTGCCACCATGTCAACAGTTGGGCAATATTCGATGCAGATTTTCCCATCACTGAGAGCGGATTGAACGAAATGATATTTGACGTCGACATGCTTACATCTCTGACGCAGTACAGGATTTTTTGACAAAGCAATAGCACCCTGATTGTCCTGAAATACAAACACTGGTGCATAAACAGTACCCAGTTGTACTTTTCCTGTCGTTCTGGTCTTCTGCCCAATCTGCTTCACTATATGCCACAAGTTTCAGTTTTACATCACTTCTTTTGAAACACATTTCCTGATTTACAGTTCCCTTCAAATATCTCAACACGTGTTTTGCTGTTACCCAATGTTGTTCTTTTGGTTCAGATAGGTGTTGTGACAGTTTGCTTACAACCCAACTGTTAGAGCCATAATTAAGTTTTCCTTTCACCCTGTATTTTTTGAGTGTCTAATCCCTTTTGTCAGTGTACGCCCTCTGCAGGTGACCTGGTGCGGTGCACTGACTCCCATATAGGGGTTGTCCTTGGGCTTGGTGGAGGAAGCAGGTGCCAGGCGGACACCATTATTGACCTCAGCCATGCTCAGCTCAGCAAACTCATTATTTTGGCATAAAGCCCAGTATTAAAATTTGTTTTTGTAAAATAAATCATTGTTACACCGCAAGGAATGGATACGACATCATTGGTTTATTGCTGAAATGCTGCGAGTCAGTTAGAAGTCGGTACCTGTGTTCCATGTGGCAAACATTTCAGACAAAGGAAAGAAGAGGGGTTAATGGACAAACCATCTTTCACTGTTTTTGCCACTTCAAATGTCAATAATGACGCCATGGATCCACGAATGGAGTGGAATTAAAGTGAGCGCTCTAAGGATTTAGTTTGAAATCAAAGAGCTCGCATGGATGCGCTTTCTACACATATACTGAGCTGTGTGTCGGACTGATTGAGGTACGTTCATTTTTCAGTCCTTTTTCAAACAAACATTTTTGATGCAATGATTCAACCAAACTTTTTGCTCTGAATACATTTTGAAGGCAACTGGAAAACAAATTCTTTGAGCATTTTTCTCTTTTTTCTGTTTTCATGAATCATGAGTGACAAAATGGAGGAATTGGAGAGCCTGGAGGAACAGGATATGCCTGCTAACATGGATGCAGGTCAGGAACTTGCACGTTTACGCTCATCCCGTGCAGGGAAAATGTCTCATTTAACAAGGAGAATGAACATTATAAACAACCTCATGACAGACCAGGAATTCTTAGAGGAAGTAAAAGGCAACCTCACTAAGTTTCATGAATTACTGGACAGTTTCAATGAAGTGAATTCTTCCTATGTAGAAATGCTTGATGATGACTTAAAGAAGGAAGATGATGAACAATGGTTTCAACCCAGAATCAAACAATTGGGCGCTTTCCAAAGTAATGTAAATAAATGGATGTCTATGGTGGAAAAATCTATGGATGGAGCCAGATTGGAGAAAGCCCAGATGGTAACTCCTGAAGCTTCACTTTTAATTGGTAAAGATAGGCCCGAAATAGGCAATACCCAGGATAAGCCTGGAGAATTAAGCCCCATCCATGATAAGCCTGGAGACATAGCCCATACTCAGGATAAGCCTGGTGATATTGGCACTGATGGACAGAGAGGACTAGTAGGTGTCCAGGGGGAGTCCTTTACCCTCCCGGGCCCAGCTGCTGAGTGGAGGCAGAAAAAGGGATCCTCCACATCATCATCCTCCAAAGGCTCCACAAAATCATCATCATCATCCTCACGGCATAGTCTACGCATCAGTGCAGAGGCAGAAAAAGCTGCCTTAATGGTCAAAGCTGCAAAATTGAAGGAAAGGCACGCCATTGAGGAGCAGGAACAAGAGCTGAGAAAAAGAAGAGAAAAACTGGAAATTGACACTGAGCTACAGGCGGCTATTGCAAAGATTGACTATTTAACTGAGGCTGAGGGATCAGAGAATGTTGATGTATTGTCTGCATCGGCACCACTGTTTACATCTGATTCTCAGGTAGTAAGGCCAAAAGATGGAGTTCAGATCCAGTTTCCCCGGCCTGGTTCAGATAAACAATCCATTCCCCTGCCTACTGCCAATGCACAATGGCAGCCCACTCATGATGTTTCCACTGTTGCAACCCATGTTACTCAACCAAAACAATACCAGAATATTCCCCCTTTGTTTATTCCCATTGCTCAGTCACAGCCACCTTTGGCTCCCCCTAGTGCCCAGGTGTTGCAACTACAGCAAACGACAAGTGATTTTTCTACTGCAGCCCCTATTGTTCATTCACAGCTACAGACCCTGGCCCATGGTAGACCTACTCCTACTGTCGCTCGTGTTTCCCAGCCACTTGGCACACAGTCAAGCCCGCCACAATGGCCACTTTCACCTGGCTCTGTTCAGGATCCTAACTCTACCAGAATTCTGGAGAGCCAAAACGAGTTAACAAGGATTCTGATAAAACAGCAACTCCTTTCCACACTCCCACAAGGCACCATCCCAGTGTTTGATGGTCAGGTATTAGAGTATCAATCATTTATAAACTCATTTGAAAACATGGTTGAAAGTAAAACAGATAATAATAAAGACCGGTTACAGTTTCTGATCCAGTATACTAAAGGCCAGGCTCAGAGGCTTGTTAAAAGTTGTGAATACATGACTGCGGACACTGGCTACTCTAAGGCCAAAATGTTACTCAAAGAAAACTTTGGAAACGAGTACAAGATTTCATGTGCATACCTGGACAAGGCCCTCTCCTGGCCCCAAATCAAACCTGAGGATGCAAGAGCTCTGCAGGAGTATGCAATGTTTCTCAGGTCCTGTTGCAATGCCATGCAACAGATGGACTACATGGAGGAGTTGGATTCAGTATCCAACATGAGAAACCTTGTACTGAAACTACCATTCAAACTCAGGGAAAGATGGCGCCTCCAGGCCTATGAGCTGCACCAAAGCAGAGGCGCACGGGTTCGAATCCTGGACCTTGTTAGTTTCATTGAGAAGCAGGCCCGTGTTGCCGCTGACCCTGTCTTTGGTGACCTTCATTCCGAGAAGCCAACAGCCAGAGGAAAGGCAGATGAGGTAATAGGCAGAGGAAAAGCTAAGCCCCCTACTAAGTCATATCCGTATAAGTCATCCAGTAGTAGTTTTGCCACTAGCATTACTATGACTCAAAATGCAAAGCCTGAACCTCCATGTATATTTTGTAGTCAGCAACACACATTGGAGGTGTGTAGACAGTTCCTAAAGAAAACACATAAAGATAGACTTCATTTCTTAAAGTCAAAAACATTGTGTTATGGTTGTTTTGGCTCAAATCATATGAGCAAACAATGTAAGAATAGACTCACCTGTAAGATATGCAAGTTTTCTCATCCCACTCCCCTGCACATAGACTACAAAGCAAAGATGGCCGAGAATGATGGTGAGCCTGCAGCACCCATAGGGGGTGCTGTCGAGTCAAATGCCCATAAAGGGGCCGGGAACCAGAATAGTGTGGGATCCACTGTCTCAGTTGATGTTGGCCCTAAAATGGCTAAGCAAGCTGTAAAGCCTTCAGCGCCCACAAGGGGTGCCGAAACAGAGTTATGTGCCCACATAGGGGCCATAGAGCAGGAGAGTGGGCTGTCCATAGTCCCAGTCAAGGTTAAAGCAGCCAAAGGTGACAAGATAATACAGGTGTATGCTCTCCTAGACCCCGGATCCACAGCCACATTCTGCTCTGAGAAGCTCACATCCCAACTAGGCCTGAGAGGCAGGAAGAAACAGGTCCTGCTACGCACAATTAATGAGGAGAAAGCTGTTGAAAACTCAGGTGGTGTCAGGAATTGAGATTTCAACACTGGACAGCGACACTTTCTTAGCCCTACCTGCTGTCCTAACCCAGAGTGAAATGCCTGTCACTGCAGTCAGCATCCCAAGGCAAAATGACTTAACGCAATGGGCGTATCTAAGCCATGTCAACAGGGGTGTAGCACCAAATTCTGGGCCCTGTACACTCTCAATGTCAGTGGGCCCCTATCCATGCCCGCGAGGCGCGTGAGAGAAAAAAAAAAGGGGGGGGGGGGGGGGGGGGGGCGTATTTATACAATCTACTACAATCAACTACAATCAGATCAGATTATATTGATGAGTGGTTCTGAATTGATGCATTTGGCCTACTTGTGCTCAAATACCTAAAACATTAGGGTACATCTGGCTGCAATAAATTGCAGAGGCAAAAATGTTTTATGCCCTTTTTCAGCCAGATTGAGAAGAATAGCTAATTGTTTTTCTATGTTCTCACCACCCAGACCTATCTCTTTCTCTCTCTATTTATCTATCTGTGGCAAAAATCAGAATCACAATCATTTTTGATTGATAGTGAGATCACAGTTATTTAACATGATTATTCATTGGCTTTGGTAATATCATGAATTTATTGAACATTGACAATAGCTTTTAAGCACAGCACTGCACGGCAATGCTAAGGCTTTTTACCAGACAAAAATAATAAATTGCGTTGTTGCTCAATTAATATATTACTAGTGTGCACTTGAGCCTACAGTGATATTGGTATGTTATTTACATGTTGATATATGCAGCAGCAATATTGCTAGATGGATCATTCATTAAATCTCAGCACGGAGTTTCATTTTATTTTCTGTAATGCAAAAATGTCATACATTCTGGATTCATCACAAATCAACTGAAATATTGCAAGCCTTTTATTATTTTAATATTGCTGATCATGGCTTATAGCTTAAGAAAACTCAAATATCCTATCTCAAAAAATTAGAATATTCTGGGAATCTTAATCTTAAACTGTACGCCATAATCAGCAATATTAAAATAATAAAAGGCTTGCAATATTTCAGTTGATTTGTAATGAATCCAGAATGTATGACATTTTTGTTTTTTTAATTGCATTACAGAAAATAAAGGACTTTACCACAATAGTCTAATTTCTGAGACAGTCCTGTAAACTTGCTGGCGTGGTTGTGTTTGAACCACTTCTGAATATCCATCGTTACTTTGTGTTAATGGAGCAGCAGAGCAGCGTCTTGCAGATCAGTGACGTACACCGGCTGATTTATGCTTCCGCGTTGCACCAACGCAGATCTTCTGGCGTAGATACGCGGCGACGCGAACATACGTTGCGCGTCACCGCCGTCGATTTAACGCGGAACCATAAATGAGGCTTAACGCGCACGCATTTCTCAGTTTTCTTTTCGTCTTTATAACTGAGCATGCAAACACATAAACTGAGGGTGCAATGCTTATGCACCCTCGTAGAACCGGGCCTGTATAAGCAGCAGCTGTCTGGAGTGGACTATGTTAACTTTAATTGGACTTTGCATGACAAGCTAACTTGGTTCACCTTTGGGAAAGAAAGCAGTCAGCAGCTGCCTCCCCTCGTTCTGCCATCTTTCTTTTTGTTTCCGCTATTTCTTTTTCTGATAGCCCGATTTATGTTTTTTGGGCAGCATGATGTCCTGCACACAGGTCTCTGATCTGGGCGCACTGTCTGACCCATACCTGTTGCCGGTCGCTGTTGGGTGGACTAAACCATTTTGCATAGGGGGGGCCCAGAATGTGTAATATGTTGGGAGAACTGTGACATTAAGTTCATTCTCTCATTTGATGTTATCAATATATTTGAAATAAATTATGACACAAATTAAGTGGAGGGCCCAATTCATTCGAAATAAAAACATCACAAAAAAAAAAAAAAAAAAATATGGATTTTCATGGGCCCCTCTCTCTACTCGGGCCCTGGGTAGTCAGGTCCACTTTTCCCCCCACTACCACGCCCATGCATGTCAAACTTCCCCACATCAATGCAAAGGTGGAGCTATTAATAGGAACTAATGCTCCAAATCTATTTGAACCGTGGGAGGTTGTAAATAGCCAGAAGGGGGGTCCCTATGCTGTTAAAACCCTCCTGGGATGGGTTGTAAGTGGCCCTTTAAAGAGCAATGATGACTGTATGCTGAAAGTTACTGCAAACAGAATCTCAGTGGCTAACCTGGAGGAGCTGTTAAAGGCCCAGTACAACCAGGATTTTAGTGAGGTAGCGTCGCAGGAAAAAACAGAGATGTCAAGGGAAGACAAAAAATTTGTAGAGATTGCCAATGGGGCTGTCTTTAAAAATGGACACTACAATCTAAAGCTACCTTTCAGGAATGACAGCAGTGAGATGCCCTGCAACCGCCAGATGGCAGAGCACCGGCTGCAGAGTCTTAAAAAGAAAATGGAAAAGGACCCAAACTATAAGGAGGAATATGTTGCATTCATGACGGACGTTTTCGAGAATGACTATGCAGAGGAGGTCCCACAGAATGAACTGAAACAGTCACCAGGCAAGACTTGGTACCTACCGCACCATGGCGTGCGTCACCCAAAAAAGAAAAAGCTCAGGGTTGTTTTTGATTGTGCAGCCTCATACCAAGGCAAATCCCTGAACAGTGAGCTATTACAAGGCCCCGATTTGACCAACTCCCTTGTAGGGGTTCTTTTACGATTTCGACATGAACCCATTGAAATCATGGGTGACATTAAGTCCATGTTCCATCAGGTCAGAGTGGTCAGGTCTGATGTGGACTACTTGCGCTTCCTGTGGTGGCCACAGGGGGACACCAGCCAAAGTCCAAAAGAGTATCGTATGCTGGTGCACATCTTTGGTGCTGTGTCCTCCCCAACCTGCGCAAATTTCACACTCAGAAAAACGGCTGATGATAACAAAGAAAGCTTTTTCCCTCAGGCTGCAGAAACGATACAGCACAACTTTTACGTCGATGACTGTGTAAAGTCAGTAGCCACAGAGTCTGAAGCAATCCACCTAATCAAGGACCTAACCTCACTGTGCCACAAAGGTGGTTTCCAAATCACACAGTGGGTGAGTAACAGCCGTGCTGTTTTGGCCTCCATCCCCCAAGAGCATAGGGCTAAAGAAGTGAGGTCATTGGATCTGGACAGTGACAGCCTCCCAATCGAACGGGCTCTGGGGCTACAGTGGAATGTGGAAAATGACAACTTCCAGTTCAACATCAACCTTCCACAAAAGCCTCAGACACGCAGGGGCATTCTCAGCATTGTGAGTTCAATTTTCGACCCACTTGGCTTTTTTGCCCCACTCATTCTCCCAGCCAAGCAATTGCTACAGGAGCTCTGCCAGATAGGTCTTGGATGGGATGAACCTCTACCAAAAGCTGCATCACTACAGTGGAAAGAATGGCTGGACAGTCTGGAACAGGTGCGGCACTTTAAGGTTGCACGCTGTATGAAGCCCGCAGGCTATGGAGCACCAACACATGTCCAGCTACATCACTTCGCGGACGCCAGTGAAAGCGGCTATGGCTCGGTGAGCTATATAAGGCAAGTTAATGCTCAAGGCCTTATTCATGTCACTTTTGCCCTCGGAAAGTCCAGAGTCCTCCCCCTCAAACACATGACAGTGCCACGACTAGAGCTAGCAGCTGCAGCACTAGCAGTAAAAGTGGATAAGATGCTGCGGAGAGAAGTTCACCTGGAATTACATCCCTCAGTCTTCTGGACGGATAGTCAAACAGTACTCAAATACATAGGAAATGATCATGCCAGGTTTAAAACATATGTAGCCAACAGGGTTTCACTAATCCATGACAACACAGAGCTATCCCAATGGAGGTTTGTAGGCACAAAGGAAAATCCTGCGGATGATGCCTCCAGGGGGCTAAATGCAGTCAAATTCATGGTGCAGAGGAGATGGATCTACGGCCCTGATTTTTTGTATAAACCTGAGGACAGCTGGCCTGAGGAGAAGGCCTTGGTCTGTAAGTCATTACTAGATGACCCAGAGGTCAGAAAAACCCTTTCAGTGTTCACCACAGTGGTGAAAGAAACCCCCACACACCAACTGATTTCCCACTACTCTGACTGGAAAAGGCTGGTGAAAGGAGTGGCATGGTACATCAAGCTAATGAAAATGTTGTTGCTTATCTCCAAAAAACGTAAAGAGATTTTCACAGGCCACGCCCTCACCCGCTCAGTCAACCGGAAACTGAACACAGAGCTTGACACCTTTAAGGCTACATTTGGTGGACAGTCCATTTCAGTGGAGGATATGACGCAGTCAGAAAGGTCAGTCATTGCCTACGTTCAGAAACAGCATTTCCCAGTGGAAATGGAAACACTGGCAGCAACTCCGCCCAGTGTGCCAAAAAATAGCAAGATCTGGAGGCTAGACCCAATCTTGGAGGACGGTGTCATAAGAGTAGGCGGCCGACTACACAGATCTGCTATGCCTGCTGAAAGTAAACATCCTTGCATCCTCCCCAAAGATGCACATGCCTCAGTTCTCATTCTAAGAGACATTCATCAGCGCTCCGGACATAGTGGCAGAAACCACATGCTCTCAGAGCTCCGGAAGCACTACTGGATGATAAAAGGAAATGCAGCAGCACGGAGAATTATTTCAAAGTGTGTTGTTTGTCGACGAGTAAGAGGCAAAACAGGAGAACAAAAAATGGCAGATTTGCCTCTGGAAAGAATTCTACCCGACTTGCCACCCTTCACCAATGTCGGCGTGGACTACTTTGGCCCGATAGAGGTGAGGAGAGGAAGAAAAAGGGTCAAAAGGTATGGAGTCTTGTTCACATGTATGGTTACCAGAGCCGTACACTTGGAAGTTGCATACTCGCTTGACACAGACTCCTGCATTAATGCTATAAGGAGATTTTGTTGCAGGAGAGGACAGGCACGCCACTTTCGTTCGGACCAAGGCACAAATCTGGTGGGTGCCCAGGCTGAGCTAAAGACTGCCTTAAAATCCCTGGATGGAGAGAAAATCCAAAATGCTCTGCTACCCAACATGATTCAATGGAGCTTTAATCCCCCAGCGGCATCCCACCATGGCGGAGTCTGGGAAACACTGATACGTTCCGTCCGCCAGGTGCTCAACTCCACTCTCAAAGAGCAGACTATGGATGATGAGGGCCTACAAACCATCTTCTGTGAGGTAGAGGCAACCCTCAACAACCGCCCCCTCTCCACTGTCTCTTCCGATCCTCATGATGTAGAGCCGCTAACCCCAAACCACCTACTCCAACTTAGAACACAACCCGTCCTACCCCCAGGATCATTCCAGAAATCTGATCTCTACGCCAGACGCCGCTGGAAACAGATCCAGTATATGGCTGATTTGTTCTGGCAAAGATGGACAAAAGAGTACCTTTTGCTACTACAGGAGAGAAAGAAATGGGGTATGGTGAAGAGGAACCTAAATGTTGGAGATATAGTTCTGGTGGTGGACCCCACGGCTCCACGGGGATCCTGGCCGTTGGGTAGGGTGTTGGAGACAAGGCCAGACGCAAAGGGGTTGGTCCGCTCAGTGAGGCTCAAAACAATGAGATCTGGTCTTGTACGTATCGTGACATGAAGCAAACTGCCAACAACCTCACGGTATTTCTTTTGATCAACAGGTTGACCCTCGTTGTCAAATTTCAGTGTGTTCAGTTCTTGAAGTCTCTGGTTCTGATGCCGCTCGGCCCGCTCCCCAACACACTCTTTCTTTCTTTCATTCATTCATTCATTCATTCATTCATTCATTCATTCATTCATTCATTCATTCATTCATTCATTCATTCATTCATTCATTCATTCATTCATTCATTCATTCATTCTTTCTTTCTTTCTTTCCTCTTGTTCTCTCCTTCCTTCCTTCCTTCCTTCCTTCCTTCCCTCCCTCACTCACTCACTCACTCACTCACTCACTCACTCACTCACTCACTCACTCACTCACTCACTCACTCACTCACTCACTCACTCACTCACTCACTCACTCACTCACTCACTCACTCCTTCCTTCCTCCCTCCCTCCCTTCCTTCCTTCCTTCCTTCCTTCCTCCCTTCCTTCCTTCCTTCCTTCCTCCTTCCTTCATTCATCCCCACCACCTCATACATATGTTTAAAGAAATAAAAGCTTCATATAATGATGAGAAAACTGGCTAATAGGCTCCTGGTCTTGCTGACTAATGTTCAGATGAGCTGCCCATCACAACATCACTGCTTTAAATACATATGGATCGGTTCATTGAGCAGGTTCAGTCCAGTAAATACAGAGCCGTACAGAGTTAAATAACTTCACAAAGTCCTAATTGACCCGTCAATCAAAGTTCCAACATGTTCAGGGTTTTGGTTCATCACACGGTGAATAAACCGTGTCCTGGTTTAGTTTATTCTACTAGAAGAATAAACTACGTCATACTGTGCAATATTATTCACTCATTCATGTGCAATATTCTTTCACTCATTCATTTTCATAGTATATATATATTTATGTTTCCTATTTAGTGTTTTTTACAGAGTCTTTACAGCTTTACACTTTTATGGAGCTTCTTAATCTCATTATATTATTTTATTCCCCGGTCTGAGTGAATACTGGATTCTGATTGGCTGTCAGGTGGAGGTTAAAGGTGATAACTTCCACCTAGAAAACAAGTTTGGTCAAACTGCCTGATAACTTTAATATCATTACTGGATCAAGTGCCAGGTGGTAACCACGGCAACGGAGAACATAAACCAAACCGTCCCTGTAGTTAAAGGTTAAAGCGTCTGCTGTTTTTCCTCTGCAGTTCAGAGAAATAAAAACTATTCAGCCCACATTGCAGAACCATCAAAACCAGGACAGATAAATACATTTTATGTGATTAAATACAGAATCTGATAGAAGGATAGAAATAATAACCTGCAGGTTCAGGTTGGTCTGAGATAGAGAGATCTCTCTCCTCCTCTAACAGACGGAGAGAAGGAAAGCTCTTTACTTTAGTGAAATAACAACATAGTTTAGTGAAATAACAACATTACCGTATTGGCCCGAATATAAGACGGGGTTTTTTGCATTAAAATAAGACTGAAAAAGTGGGGGTCGTCTTCCATTCAGGTCTAGACGTTATACCCATCACAACGCTAGATGGCGCGAGATATCTTTAAAGTGAATGCTGAACTAAACTCCCCAGGACAAAGGAACCCCTGTCACGAAGAAGAAAAATAAATATAGCGGTAAAAAGGAAAAGAGAAGAAAATAAGAGAATAGATAACAGAAAAAGGAGAAACGTAGCGACAATCTGGAGAAAAGTGGGTCGAAGAAGTTATGATGCAAACTTCAAGATGATGATTAGAATAAGGCAAAATAACATGCTTTTTCTTTAAAATATATTGTTATAATCATTTGTTTCAGATGTATTGTAATTATTTTCTGTATACAAATTTAATTTGGTGTTAAAAAAAAGTCTTTTTTCAAATTTGAGTCTTGAAAAACAGGGGGTCGTCTTATAATCAGGGTCGTCTTTTATTCGGGTCAATACGGTAGTTTAGTGAAGTAACAACGTTTCCCATCAGAACTGGGTTTCTCTGAGCAGGTGGAAGTTTCTGCACCACCAGGAATAAAAAGGCTCTGTTATTAGTTTAGTTTAGTTTATTAGTTCTTTCAATTTCCACAACACAAATAATCCAAAGTAGACGTGTAAATCATCAGTGTTTTACTAAAAAATATAGAATTTTTTGGTTTATTTTAACTAAAAACCAAGGACCAAAAGGTGTAGACTGAAGCTTATGACACCTAACCTTTTCACAAAAAAATAAAAAAATGTTAGCCTTTATAAACTAGTGCATTTAGGATTTAGAGAATGAAACAAAATATATAAATAAATCCATATGAGAAGGTGTACATATACTAACACACATATACATACACACCTCCATAGATACATGCATATGTGAATTATACCTTTGTTTTTGTATTAATCATTTTGTATTTCTAGTTGCTTTTGAATTGTAATTTTCCACATTTTCATTCCTGTATCAGCTGTTTCACAGATTAATCATCGCCATCATTACAGCTACTGTCGCAATGATTTCCCCGTTCTTTATTCTGAGAAAAGACGTAAAAACATCAGATTAAACACCAACACGTGAGGATGATTATCCCCAGATCTGCTGACGGCTCTTTATTTATGAGTTTATTTACACGACTCAGCTGAGGGTGAAGCTTTAGCGTTACATTTGCACATTTGACAGCAGTTACAGCCACTCCTTCTCTTTCCTTCTCTTTCCTTCTCTTTCCTTCCCTCCTTCCTGCTCCTTCCTCTCCATCCTCGTCCCGATCCAGACCGTCCATCTTCCCCCTGATCATTTAAAAACAGTAAATCAGTTTGATCTGATTTAGCGTAGCGCCCGCTGAGCTCCGACAGCCGTCGTACTGTCCCTTTAAATCACGACATCACTGCGGCCGTAAACATCGTTTACAGCGCGCTAGCCGCTAGCTAGTCGCTGATCCTGATTAATCACTCGGATTAATCACCTTGACGAGTCCCGACTCAGTTACTCATTTCTTCTCCATCAGTTCACCTGAAGTCCCGAACATCCGCCTCACGTCCAGAACGAGAACCAGCGCTTTACGGACTGGCCATTTTTAATTAATCGTGTAATTTTGGCGCAATTTATGCCATTCCTTCAGCAGTTAATACGGCCCGAACCGTAACGTGCACCCAGGTGTGTTATACATCAAAATGTGCGTCTCCATCCTGCGACTACGTGCATTACTTTTCTCTTTCAAAAGCGTTACCGTGGCGACGCTAGATGTCAAAAAGCGCTCCCCCCCTTCTTCTGATTGGTCCGTATTTGATAGTTCCTACTTTCTGCCATAACTTTTGAACGGGTTGTGAAAAAGACATGTGGGTGGTGACAATTGGAATTTACTGTATTTGACCAATTGACCATTGCTTTATTGTATTGGTTCAAAATTATTTAAAGAGAGATAAACTTCATTTATAGTTAGAAGGAGAACCATGAACATTTTCAATTTTTGCAAGACGTGGACCCACATTTATAAAGAAATCATTGAATTTAGCAATTTGTGTATGCTCTGTTAATCATATGCGCGATCCTGAACAGCCAACCCTTCTTCTGATTGGTCGATATGTAATAGTTCTGATTTTCTGCAATAACTTTGAAAGGTTTGACATAAAGAATCGTTGGTGGTGTCATCGGACATGGTTTTGAACATAATTGCTGCAAATTATCCCCACCCCTTCATCTGATTGGTCCATATTTGATAGTTCCTACTTTCTAACATAACTTTTGAATGGTTTGATATAGAGAGTCGTGGGTGTTTCATCCACTAAAAGTCCAGTTCTGAAGAATCTACATCAAGTCATACAAGCTTCCACTGCAGCCTGAACATGCACAAGGGTGGAGGACCGTTCATGCTGCTTGCAGCTTTAATTATTATTATTATTCCGCTAAATGAATTGCTTTTTTGGAGGCCTTAACATGCTTGAAAACTCACCAAATTTTGCACAAGCTCCAGGAGTCGCAAAAAATTACGTATTTTATGGGCGACAGGCATGGGTCCACAAGAATAGGCTCCATAGCGCCACCTATTTTATGTTTTTCGACGAGCCCCATAATATGCTTTGACCTGCAGCAATGACCTTTATGTGTCTATTGTATCAGACAAATGTGTATGTCCTTTTCGAGCCTTGTGGCCCATAGAGCCGGTGTTTATCTCCGGTTTCTGTAGCGCAAACTAACAGGTGGCAACCACCTCCAGGATAGGACGCTAGTCTATCACTGGCAAAGCTAGGTACCCATTCATACACCTGGGTGAAGTGAGGAAGGCCGAGAGTAAAGCATCTTTCCCTTCGGATCCTGAGCCCGAAGCCCAAACCACTAGGCCACTCCGCTCCCGTATCAGACAAAGCTCTACAAAAAAGTCTCTTGGACCCATGCTCTAACTCACACAGGAATTCGGGCATTTTGAACAGAAAATGTCATTTTTCGTGGTCATCGTGGTCATAACTTGAACGAAATTGCCATTCTACGTCACTCTGGATTTCTGGTAAAATAATCATTAAAAATCACTGGTTTTGTCTTAGGACAATTACATTTCAGATTCATTTTCGACAGGACCAACATTTCATACACTCTAACTTATTGTGTCTGCAATAATTTGTCACTCTGTTCAAAATATGAACCCATATCCAAATAAATCATAACTTTGCCATGCCATGTCCAATTAACTTCAAACTTCGTAAATATATTGTGTACTGTGGTGTGAAAATATCATGTGAATTTCATGGATGTACGTCCAACACCTGATTTTTAATTAATTTATATGTTGGATCATTGGGTCTTACTAGTTATTGTCACCGATGTTTTTCGGTCGGTCGGCGCATGTCTATAAGCCGACATGCACGCTCGCTTTTTTCTTCTCTCTACCAACCAGAGTGGCCAGGTAAAATAAAACACTGATTTTGAGACAAACCCGTCTTTTTAAATTAAATTTTTATACAGAAAATAATTACAGTACATCTATTACACCATATTTCACAGCAGCTTTGCAATTATTTTATTATATTTATTATTATAGGGCTTTCATCCGCGATCCGGTCGGGAGCGCGCAGCGCCGCGGCCACGCGCAGCGCCGAGAGCCGATAGCTGCATGAGACCGGCTAGGATTGAAACTTCAGAAATAGAAGGGACGTCCCGATTTCAGACGCAAAATCTGCCTGCATTGGCCAGTTTAACAGAACCGCAGCCGTCGCGGAGCAGGCCCCCCGAGAGGATGAGGAGATACATTTAGGGACCGTCGGAATTCTGAAACTGTCCATTATTTCTCCTGGTGCGTTCAGGGACAATTGGAATTTACTGTATTTGGCGAGAATTGACCATTGCTTTATTGTATTGGTTCAAAATTATTTAAAGAGGGATAAACTTCCTTTATAGTTAGTGCTGTCGTCAGGAGATTTTTGGTGCTTTCAGTGTGAACGCAGAGTTAGGGTTAGAGGTTAGAGGTTAGAGTAAGTTGCATCACTGCTGGACGGGTCTCCGGCCGACACATCTGGAGGAAAAAACACCACATTCAGCCCCATTAGTAGTTTCTGTCACTAGTTAAACTAACCTGTGGCAGGAAAAGCTCTCAGGCCAAGAAGAACTGGACTTTCCAGCTCTGAAGCAGCTGAATAAATCTCTACCGAAGGAAGTGATTAACGCTAAACATGTTTGGAACAACATGTTTGGAACAACATGTTTGGCCTCAAAGACGTTAGTTTAATCAGCTGCTTTAACCTCGTAGTGAGAGGTCTGGCTGCACCGAGGCCGAGGTTCGTCACCGAGGCCGAGGGAGTGTTAATGAACGTATTAATACGAGGAAAAGCCACGGCCGGGGGAGCGTTAATGAACGTATTAACACTAGCAAAGATAGCGTCTGAATTCCTCCGTTAAGCAGCAGAAGGGAAGGTGACGGCAGACTTTCTTCTCTTTCTCAAACACTAAACGACTTGTCGGAGCGACAGCGTCGTATATGAAATACCACGTTCTTATTGAGCTGACACAGAAATGTATTTATTATGGATTAGTCCGGTATCTCGGGGGAGATTACTCTCTTTGTGCTCGAGGCCGAGCGTTTATTCCTATTACTCTGGTCCTGGAACAACCATTTAAAATCCTGCAGAAAGTGAAGGAATTGTGAATAATTGTGAATATTAAACCGTTAAAGAGCTTTAAAATAAACCCTTAGGGAGACTTTCATGGTTCTAAATGAATACATGAATATAAACAGAAATATGTGGAGCCCTTTTGATTTTTGATTTTATTTCGAACATGCATGATTAAAAAGAGTACAAAAAAGTAACAAATATTCCTATATACATGTATATATAAATATAGTCAAAATCAAACAAATCAAAGCGAACAAAAGAAAATAAAACAAACGCCCAGAATTTAGTTGTTACTATGTAAGTATGTACTAATAGAAGTAATTATAATGTATAGTATTACATTATCATTACTTTACTATAATACTATAATATAATAGAGAACAATAGACAGCAATGGTATAACTATATACTTGAATAACTATATAAGAGTAGATATGATATATATATTTACCTCCAATTATTTACATAAAAATTACTATAAATCTATATATTGACATTTCTACATATAATTATAAATCAATATATATTAATAGAGATATAGATATATAAATACTGTACGTATAATATAACTCAATATATCCATGTACATACCTGCATATAACATATCTATATCCATAATATACGTCTATATATCTACATATATTAATAAATATACATATCTACATGTTTATTGGCATCTGTATTTTGAAAAGAAAGTTTCTTTGTATCTTTTTTTAAATGGTGATATTTTTTTACTTTGTTTTAGCTCCATGTTCAGAATTATGGAGGATTTTTAGAGCCAAAATTAAATAAATAAATACATCATTCATTAATTAATTAAATATTTCATTAATAAATCAAAATGCGAATTAAATATATCATTGATTAATTAAATGTGTCATGAATTAATTAAAATGGGAATGAAATATATCATTAATTAATTAAATGTCATTAATTAATAAAAATGGGAATTAAATATATAATTCATTCATTAAATGAGTCATTAATTAATTAAATGTGTCATTAATTAATTAAATTTGTCACTGATTAATTAAAATTGGAATGAAATGTCTCATTAATTCATTAAATGTGTTATTAATTCATTAAATGTGTCATTAATTAATTGAAATGGGAATTAAATAAATAAATAATTAATTAATTAAATGTGTCATTAATTAAATAAATGTATCATTAATTCATTAAATTTGTCACTGATTAATTAAAATTGGAATGAAATGTCTCATTAATTCATTAAATGTGTTATTAATTAATTAAATGTGTCATTAATTAATTAAATGTGTCATTAATTAATTAAAATTGGAATTAAATATATAATTAATTAATTAATTAAATGTGTCATTAATTAAAATGGGAATTAAATATATAATTCATTCATTAAATGTATCATTAATTAATTAAAATTGAAATGGAATATATAATTAATTAATTAAACGTGTCATTAATTAAAATTGGAATGGAATATATCATTTATTAATTAAATGTGCCATTAATGTATTACATTTGTCATCAATTAATTAAAATGGGAATGAAATGTGTCATTAATTGATTAAATGTGTCATTAATTAATTAAATGTGTCATCAATTGATTAAATGTGTCATTAATCATCCTCCATAATAACAAAAGCTCTTCAGTCTTGATGAATTCATATTTGTTCCTTCAACAGGAAATAAAAAAAACAAGGACAAAATAATCATGTAATTGAGTGAGAGAAAAGGAAAAGAGAAAAGGCGTAAGACTCTTCTATTGATCAGAATATTGATCCGTATTGTGGTTTAAAAAGAAACAGATTTCCCTTTAACTCGATGATGAATGAGTCGTGATCTGAATCTGTGAAAAACTGAAGTCCAAACGAGCTCGCGCTAAATTATAATTAAAGTCTGAAGAGACATTTCTGCTCATTAACATTACATAGTGAGAAAAATAAATAAATCACGTCCTGCCTCATTTACTGTAGGAACTCTCTCTGAGCTCCGGCTGCAAATGTTCTTATTACCGGGACCGGTGGGTTTTTATTACCGGGACCGGTGGGGCCGTTAGCGCCGTTAGCGCCGCCGTTAGCGCCGTCGTTAGCGCCGCCTCGCTGGAACAGCCTTATTTATGAGCTTATTTTAATGTGTTCTCAGAATAAAGTCCAGGAAAATCACACGGAAGGAAACAGCGTTATTTATGAGCTGATTTTAATGTGTTCTCAGAGTAAAGTCCAGGAAAATCACACAGAAGGAAACAGCGTTTTCTCCCCGGTACTTTAACCCGGGGCAAAGATACGTTAATGCTAAATTGGAAATCTTTCAACACGAGCAGAAACGTTGTCGGCCTGCAGCTCAGATCCGTCTACAGACGAGGAAATGAAACAGGAAGTAGACGTTTAGGAAATAAGACTAGAGTTAAGACTTGTTCAAGCTAAGCTAAGCTCCTAAATGTAATGGATTATCACCTGAGACGATCAGAGGCTTAAAAACACAGACGTAAAGAAATGTAATGCAGTAAAACACCAACTGATGCCCGGGCGTTTATTTGGGACCAGCTTTTAATGTGTCGCTTCATCCAAAAACGGGTGGATTAGGGGTCGTCTACCCGCGGGTCTTTAACGCCACCCTGGTGGCTCCTGGAGCTTTTTCAAAAATGTTTGACCTTTTTTTTCCTTTTTTTTTTTCCTTTTTTTTTTCCTTTTTTTATTTTTTTTTCCTTTTTTTCTTCTTTTTTCCTTTTTTTCTTCTTTTTTTCCTTTTATGTTCCCTTTTTAATCTCGATATTTCGACTTTTTTCTCAACATTTCGCCTTTTTTCTCAAGATGGTACTTCAACATTAATCTCGACATTTCCACTTTTTTCTCAAAATTTTAACTTTTTTCTCAACATTTCGACTTTTTTCTCGACATTTCGACTTTTTTCTCTAAATTTTGACTTTTCTCAACATTTCGATTTTTGTCTCGACATTTTGACTTTTTTCTCTAAATTTCGACTTTTTTCTCAACATTTCGACTTTTTTCTCTAAATTTTAACTTTTCTCAACATTTCGACTTTTTTTCTTCCTTTTTCCTTCCCTTTTTTCTTGAAATTTTGACTTTTTTCTCGACATTTCGACTTTTTTCTCAACATTTCAACTTTTTTCTCTACATTTCGCCCTTCGCCATTTGTGTTCATTCTAAGGCGGATACAAGACTTTTAATTTTTTGCTGCTCCAGACATATTTGTTTTTTGTGTTTTTGGTCCACTATGACCCCTGGGGTGGATGAACGATGCTCTGACCTCTAGTGGTGGAAAACTGGGTGGCCGGGGATTGCCTTGGGCACGGTCCGCCGCCGCGGGATCCCTGGCTGCTTCTTCCCGCGCCGTGGAGGCCCCGCCCGCGGACCCCTCGGCCGCCGCCGGGGGGGGGGGCCCGCAGGCGGTGGGTTGCCTCCCTCCTGCTTCTCCCCTCTGTGGGGTTGCCGGTGGCCTGGGTTCCGGGCTCTTCCGTGTCGGCCTCTGGTCTCGCGGGTGGCGGGGTTGCTCCCCCCCCTCCCCCACTATAGATACACTTCAGGTGGAGCTTTGTTTGGTTTATTACACACACACACACACACACACACACACACACACACACACACACACACACACACAGATATATATATATATATATATATATATATATATATCCAGGGATTGGGTCGTCGAGGCACCCCGCCACGACTGCTACCCAGCCCACAATGCACCGGCCTGCCATGGTCCTTCCTGCGGGTGGTGGGCCTACTGGAAGGCGGACCCGCGTCGCCGTTTCGGGCTGAGCCCGGCCGGGTCCCACGGGCAAAGACCCGGCCACCAGGCGCTCGCCTACGAGCCCCGACCCCAGGCCTGGCTCCAGGGCGGGGCCCCGGTGACGCCGATCCGGGCGACGTAACGGTCCTTGTTTTTCTTCTTCTCATGATAGGCTTGTGAACCTGTGAATCTGAGTCGAAAGGCGAAGCTCTCGATTTACCGGTCAATCTACGCCCCTACCCTCACCTATGGTCATGAACTTTGGGTAGTGACCGAAAGGACAAGATCGCGGATACAAGCGGCCGAGATGAGTTTCCTCCGCAGGGTGGCTGGACGCTCCCTTAGAGATAGGGTGAGGAGTTCGGTCACCTGGGAGGAGCTCGGAGTCGAGCCGCTACTCCTCCACATTGAGAGGAGTCAGCTGAGGTGGCTTGGGCATCTGTACCGGATGCCTCCTGGACGCCTCCCTAGGGAGGTGTTCCAGGCATGTCCCACCGGGAGGAGACCCCGGGGAAGACCCAGGACACGCTGGAGAGACTATGTCTCTCGGCTGGCCTGGGAACGCCTCGGACTCCCCCCGGAAGAGCTGGAGGAGGTGTCTGGGGTGAGGGAAGTCTGGGCATCCCTGCTGAGGCTGCTGCCCCCGCGACCCGGTAACGGATAAGCGGGAGAAGATGAGTGAGTGAGTGAGTATATATATATATATATATATACACACATACACATATATATGTATGTATTCATACATGTACACATACACACACACACACACAGATATATATATATATATATACACACATACACATATATATGTATGTATTCATACATGTACACATACACACACACACACACACACATTATATACACGTGTACACGCACACATACAGCCACTTAAGTCATATTCATACACACACACACACACACACACACGATCATATACATACACACACACACACATAGACATACACACTGGCTTGTTCACCTGCACTGGCTCTCTAGTTTTTGGGTTTAGGTAGCGGTAGCGATAGCTTAGCTCAGACTGCGATCAGATCTCGAGATTTGGGTCGATTGCTGTTCGTGTTTTGGTTGGCTCCGTGCCGGTTTCGTGTTTTGTTTGTGGTTTTTGTTGCAGATTTCCAGTGCTTGACGTGAGGCCTCCATGTGTTCCTGCTTCCTGGATTGGCAGTGGATGTCGTCACCCCCCCCCCCCCCCCCCCCCCCACCCCCCCAAACAAAAAAAACTCACTGGGTTTGTATGTGTATATATATATGTATGTGTATGTGTATATATGCATATATATATGTATATATACTAAATACAGTAATAATGCACATATGTGTGCAGACAAGGTGAAAAACAAAAAAAAAAATCAAATTTTTCACCAGGCCTGACTTGGTGCAAAATGTGGTGACTTTTGGGGCACGTTTAGGGGGAAAAAAGAGAAAAATAAAAACATCTCCTACAGATACAATAGGGCCTTCAATGTCAGTGCTCGGGCCCTAATTATAATAATAATAATAATAGTAATAATAATATATACCACAAATGACTGATCAAAGTTTGAGAATCGATTTTCGAGCGTACAGATCTGCTATCAGAAGTATTGATATTTTAGTTTGAGAATGGATTTTGGAGCGTACAGATCTGTTATCAGGAGTATTATATTTCAGTATCAATGTTTCCGTATTGATCCTTTCCCACTGGAGAACCCGGACCTGGAGTTGCTGGTTCCAAACCGGAACTTTTATTCACTAACTTTATCCCAACGTGAGGAGCCAGGACTGAGTTTTCCAGATCTGTTGTTCCTTTTATAAACGTTTTTAACGAGGAAGTAAAAGCAGCGAATCCCCGGAGAGCTGGAGTCCTGGAGCTGCATCACTGAACACATTAGAGCAGATTTGTTCATCAATCTCCAGGTTTATGAACTAAACTGAGCAAAGTTTGTCCTGGTTATTAATTCAGGAGACGGTTCAGAGAGAAGAGCAGGATGGAGTTTATGATCTGAGGTCGTTAAATATCAGACTCTGAAGAGGAAATCAGTTACAGGACCATCCTGCTGAGAAACGGAGACTCAGACCACATCAAAGATTAGATATATATATATATATATATATATATATATATATATATATATATATATATATATATATATATATATATATATATATATATATATATATATATATATATGTATATATACCTGTGTGTACAGTATGCAGTGTGTATATGCAAATATCTTCAATGACCAAAATAAACTACTACCATAAGCTAAGTTAAGATAAGATAAGATAAAAAGTCGAACTGTCAAGATTAATGTTGAAGTACAATCTTGAGACAAAAGTCGAAATGTCGAGAAAAAAGTCAAAATTTCGAGAAAAAAAAGTAGAAATATCGATATTAAAAAGGAAAGGAAAAAGGAAGAAAAAAAGAGGAAAAAAAGAAAAAAAAGAAGAAAAAGATAAAAAATAAGAAAAAAGAGAGAAAAAAGGGAAAAAAGAGGAGAAAAAAAGGGAAAAAAGAAGAAAAGGAAAAAAGAAAAAAAGAAGAAAATTAAAGAAAGAAAAAAAAGAAGAAGAAAAAGATAGAAAAGAAGAAAAAAGAGAGAAAAAAGGGGAAAAAGAAGAAAAAAAGAAGAAGAAAAGGAAAAAAAGAAAAAAACAAGAAAAAAAAGAAGAAAAAGATAAAAAAGAAGAAAAAAGAGAGAAAAAAGGGAAAAAAAGAGGAGAAAAAAAGGGAAAAAAAGAAGAAGAAAAGAAAAAAAAGGAAGAAAAAAAGAAGAAGAAAATGAAAAAAAGAAAAAAAAAGGAAAAAAAGGTCAAACATTTTTGAAAAAGCTCCAGGAGCCGCATGTGGCTCTAGAACCGCGGGTTTGCAACCAGTTCAATGAATCAAACATAAAACAATGATGTTCTGAAAGGACAACGTAACACAAATCTACATAATGAATTAAATAAAACAATCAGAGGTTTAAGATGGAGATCTGGAGTATTTTGATAAACAATATCTGCATAATCAACAAGTGGTAGAATGAGTTGAGAAATGAACCTTTTTCTGACAGGAAGTGAAACAGTTGATTGAACGGTAAAGTGAAGCGAGACGGCCATGTGCTTCTTTAACAGTATCATTAATGTGAGGTAGCAGAGATAGATGTGACAGCCATGTGCTTCTTTAACAGTATCATTAATGTGAGGTAGCAGAGCTGCAGGAGTTAGTGAGTTGTGTCTGAAAGCTGAATGAATCCACCGTCTGCTGCAGCTCGCCCTCCTCCCTCTTTAGTTTGGGTGTTTGGTTGTTGGTCCTGGAGCTGCTGGTAAATAAAGTAAATGTGTCTGCAGTGGGAGCGTTGCCAGCTGGACAGACGGACGGATCCGCCCTGATTATCTTCCCCCCCCACGGGACCGAGACCCGGGTCCAAGGAACTCAAGTTCCAGCTGCCCTGCTGTCGCTGGACAGACGGAAACCAGAGCTGCCAAGTCCTGGTCCAGCCAAGTCCTGGTCCTGGTCCAGGTCCAGGTCCAGCCAAGTCCTGGGGACGGGGGACCTGGACCTGGTCCTGGTTGACCCCAGTGGCGACTGGTGATGAAAAACTTCGGGGGGGGCACTGGCGAGTGGGGATTACAACACAACTATAAACTCTACTTGAACATAAATGTTGCTCTCCTCTCCTTCAGGCCAGCACATTTTTCAATGACTTTCTGATTGAAATCTGTCATTTCATAAACAAGTCTCTTTTCCATGGAGAGCATGGCCAGTGCATTCAGCCTCTCCTGGTCCTGGTGTTTCTGGGAAAGGTTTTCACTCTTTTCAAGGTTGAGAAGCCTCTCAGCTTCAGCTGTGGTCGTGGGTGATGACGATCTTTAAAAGAGGGACAGTTTCTGAAAAGACCTCTGCAAGATTGTTCTCCATGAACAGCTTGAATAAGTCGACTCCAAAACACCACAACATCCTCTCATGAAATTGTTATTTTGTAATGAAACAATCGAATGTAGTTTTTCTGCTGCCATTGAATGTACCAAACTAACTTACGACTGAAAGTAATAAACTAACGTTCCAAACTAAAATACCAAACTAAAATACCAAACTAACGTTCCAAACTAACGTACCAAACTAACATACCAAACTAACGTTCCAAACTAACGTTCCAAACTAACGTACCAAACTAACGTACCAAACTAACGTTCCAAACTAACGTTCCAAACTAACGTACCAAACTAACGTACCAAACTAACGTTCCAAACTAACGTACCAAACTAACGTACCAAACTAACGTACCAAACTAACGTTCCAAACTAACGTTCCAAACTAACGTACCAAACTAACGTACCAAACTAACGTACCAAACTAAAATACCAAACTAAAATACCAAACTAACGTTCCAAACTAACGTACCAAACTAACGTTCCAAACTAACGTTCCAAACTAACGTTCCAAACTAACGTACCAAACTATCGTACCAAACTAACGTACCAAACTAACGTACCAAACTAACGTTCCAAACTAACGTACCAAACTAACGTACCAAACTATCGTACCAAACTAACGTACCAAACTAACGTACCAAACTAACGTACCAAACTAACGTACCAAACTAACGTACCAAACTAACGTTCCAAACTAACGTTCCAAACTAACGTACCAAACTAACGTTCCAAACTAACGTTCCAAACTAACGTTCCAAACTAACGTACCAAACTAACGTACCAAACTAACGTTCCAAACTAAAGTACCAAACTAACGTACCAAACTAACGTTCCAAACTAAAGTACCAAACCAACGTTCCAAACTAACGTAATAAACTAACGTACCAAACTAACGTTCCAAACTAACGTTCCAAACTAACGTACCAGACTAACGTACCAAACTAACGTACCAAACTAACGTACCAAACTAACGTTGCAAACTAACGTTCCAAACTAACGTACCAAACTAACGTTCCAAACTAACATACCAAACTAACGTGAAATGTTGTTTCTTGTTCTGTACAAGCTGAAATAAAGAAAGATTCATTCATTGGGAAAATTTTGGGGCCTCACTACTCGCACACCGTTACTCGAAAAATTCTAAACCGATTTAGAAAGTTGTAGGCCCTGAATTTAACTACAGTCCTGTGGATTTTCAGAATGAAATAGTTTTTGCACAAAGTGCAAAAACATTTCCAAATTTCCAAACTAATGGGGAACTCATTTCTGACAGGCGGGGTGTGCACAAAATTTAAACGGGGGGGGCTAACAGCCACGCGAATTCCTGCCTCGGTCTCCATGACTGCAATTTCTTCAAAAAAATCTCACTTTGTTTTCGAACTGCCGTTACTAACACATTTTAAGGAATATCTGAATAAAAATAAGATTGACAGAATCTGCTGGGTTCTGTGTCTCTCACGATGTTTTCGTTTTTCTGCTAAGAACTACGGTTTGATCACAAAGTGGAGTTATTTGAAAACTTGTCACAAGGCAAAAATCTGGGGTTTTCTCACAGCCAACCCAGAACCTTACTCATGTCTAGGTTCTGTTGCCGGGGCAACCAGAGCTCAGCTGTTGACTGATTAGGCTGACCCAGAACTGGTCACATGACCCAGTATATATATATATATATATATATATATATATATATATATATATATAATATTTTATACATATCAAATACTCCCCCTTATACACACACACACACACACCGTTATCCCGGTCCGGTTAGCAGTCCCGTTAGCGGTTCTGTTAGCGGTGCCGTTAGCGGTTCCGTTAGCGGTTCTGTTAGCGGTTCTGTTAGCGGTCCCGTTAGCGGTCCCGTTAGCGGTTCTGTTAGCGGTCCCGTTAGCGGTCCCGTTAGCGGTCCCGTTAGCGGTTCCGTTAGCGGTTCTGTTAGCGGTTCTGTTAGCGGTCCCATTAGCGGTTCTGTTAGCGGTCCCGTTAGCGGTTCTGTTAGCGGTTCTGTTAGCGGTCCCATTAGCGGTTATGTTAGCGGTCCCGTTAGCTCTTCTGTTAGTGGTTCTGCCTATTACCTATTTTCTGTAATAACTTTTGAATGGTTTGACATAGAGAGTCATGGGTGGTGTCATTTGACTCGGTATTGAGTCTTTCATCTTTATTGCTTGTAAAATGTACACAAATTTGCAGCAGCCCGCCGTGGCACTCTCGAAATTTCTGCGAGGAAATTGTCTAGTTTTATTTACAAAGCTATCCTGGGCCTGCTCCCCCACTATTTATGTAACTATTTCTCCAAATCCCAGAGCAACTACCACCTACGTTCCAACAAGTTTTATTTACTAAATGTGCCTAAAGTTAACTCAGAACTCGGTAACCACTGCTTTAAGTACGCTGCACATGTTGCCTGGAATGCACTGCAAAAAACTCTAAAGCTAAAGGAGCTCATCAATCTTGGAGCTCTGAAAACTCGTGTTAGAGAAATTGGAGCAGCTTTATATCGTACTTGTTTCTGTTTTTAACGTGAATCCAGAGCCTTGTAATTGTTGTAATTTTTGTTGTGTGACTTGTGTGTCTGCAATTGTAATTTATTTTATGCTGCTGTCTTGGCCAGACTTCCCTTGAAAAAGAGGTAATTGTGTCTCAACGGGACTGACCTGGTTAAATAAAGGCGAAATAAAAAAAAAATTTGGCCATTGAAACCTATGTATTTCAGTCTGCACAAAACACAACTCTGAATAAACCCAGTATGGGATGTCAGACACATTTTATGAGTGCACAGAAGTGATAATTACTTTTTATTATGTAATTTATGTGTACCGTGTTCATATTTTTTCCTGTAATTTTAATGGGGGCGGGACCCTAGCGCCCCCTAGTGACAAGCCACCACTGGCCGACCCTCCAGTGACTCAACACAACTCCATTACCGAGCACTTCGGAGTAAAGCTGCTTTCTTCAAGTTGCTTTTCTTGTTTTCTTCAATGAAAATGCTGGCCATGTGACGATAGACCGGCACTTCACTGCTCAACATGTACAAATATAACTGATCAGGGGCCTCATCTATAAAGCTTGCTTGCGCACAAAAAGGGCCTGAAAGATGCGCAAGCACCTTCTACGCAAAGGTTGGGATCTGAAAAGAAAAAACTAACCGAAAAATCTGCGTATCCCTACGGCAACCCCGACCCTCCCGTAGGAACTTACTTAAGATATGGGGAACTGGCGACGCAGATTCATGTCATACTCTTAATAATGTCATCACATATCAGACTTATAATATAATAGCGCTGATCGTGTCCCTCTGTGTTTGAAGCTCAGC
This sequence comes from Cololabis saira, assembly GCF_033807715.1. Classification (NCBI taxonomy): domain Eukaryota; kingdom Metazoa; phylum Chordata; class Actinopteri; order Beloniformes; family Belonidae; genus Cololabis; species Cololabis saira. Next base: position 43,073,684 of record NC_084601.1, read on the forward strand.
GTCAGTCAGGACTCGGGTGCTGGTGCTGCTGCTGCTGCCGCGGTGCAGGACACGCCGGGAACCTCCTCACACCCACCACTTCCAACCGCAGAGTGACTGAGGACAGAACAAATGAGGGGCTCCTCTACGAAGCCCCTAAAGGGACACAGATTTTTTTTCATATATATTATGAGTTTTACGCGCGCGTGAAACCTTTACATGCGGGTGTAAGCCTAAATTATGGTTCCGCGTTAAAACGACGTTGGTGACTCGGAACCATAAATCAGCTCTGAGGGGAGACGGGAGGGGGAGCGGGGCTGCAATTACATGATTTGCAATTACAGGCTGAGCCACCGTTAGTTTTTAAACTGTAAAAAGTGGGGGGGACAAAAACATGATTTTGAAAAGATGGGGGGACATGTCCCCTCTATTGCGCCGGGGAACTCACGGCGTTTAGCGCAGCAACGGCGTGCTGACACTCACTCGCTTTATTTTATACTATTTATATACTATTTCTACTTTTACTGTCACCACCAAATAATGTGGTTTTCCTGCCTCCACCTCATCCACAACATCTAGGTCTAAGTCTGTGTGAAATTTAGTGGCACGCGTGCTCGACACGTCTCATTCATCCCGACGCCAAACAGGCTGCAGGAAGCTGCTGCGCATGCTCAGCAGGCTCATTCATATGCAAATACTGTCATGAACTACTTTGCATTGCCCATTTATGGTATGAAGTGGGCGTGTAGAGGGCGGGATATGAGGCGGATTCAGCTGTGCAACCTTCCAGCTGGACTGTGATTTATGATGCCAACATTGCGTGCAAGTGTGCGTGCACACGGTTTTATAAATCCGGATTTTTTTTTGCGCCCGCCATTTTCGGTTTTTGGGTGTACGTGCACTTTTAGTGTGGATCCTACACACTCTTTTATAAATGAGGCCCCTGCTCCCGACTTTCCTGCTTCACAGTTGAAGTTAAACTCAGCTACAACATCCTGATGTTTTTTAGAAACATCATATTCAATCAGACACCTGAATATTTCTTCACTAATGACTAAATACTAGAGACAGACGTAACCATGACAACAGAAACACCTGAAACCTCCAACTCTAGAACTAATCAGTTATCTATCGATCAATAATGTCCTGGAACTCTTTAACTCCTCACATGTCTGACTCACAAACCTAATTAACTTCTAAAAAACCACTTAAGGCTCTAACGCTGCAGAACAAACGACTGGGAATTTATTATTGATATTGAAATGAGTAGAATTATTATAACGAGAGCAGTGACTGAAAATACATGACTAATGTACGGTATTATTAGTGCTATTATAGTGTATTAGTATAATTATAGTGTTATTAATATATTATGATATTATGCATATATAAGTGGGCTATCATTTTAGTTTTTATTAGTTTTAGTTTTAGTTCATTCTCCTTTTAGTTGTATCAACTTTCAGTCGACTAAAAGTCTGAGATTTTTAGTCTTATTTTATTTTATGTAATTTTTAAGTTAGGTGGGTTTCCTTTATTTTTTTCTCTCTCTCTTTTTAGCAACATTGTCATATTTTTTTTCTTTGAATCAAAAAAAGAATACGACTATCTGAGTTTGACGACAGATATTTTGTGTTATTTTATAACTTTGTTGTAGTTTTTTGTTTTTGTTTGTATTGTATTATTGCATTAATTGAAATGTGATTTCTTAGGAAAAAGGGACAGATAAAATAAGTTTATTCTTCTTTCTGTTCCCTTTCATTCAAGGAAAGAGATTTGTTTCTAATTATATTGAACTGTTTTGTTTTTCTTTTAATGAATGAAACAAAGAAATAAAGAATCTAATGAGAGAATCCATCATCATTCTCTCTCATTGACTTTTCTCTTTATGTTCATTTCTCGGAAAGACACTTTTCTTTTTCTCCTGACTCTATTTTGTGCTGATTTATTGTGTTGGATCCTGCTCTAATTAGCTCTGCTGCTAATTAGCTCTGTTGCTAATTAGAGCAGAGCTGCTTATCTCATAATTCACTCAAACTCAAACTTCCTCTGGTGTTGAATATTCTGTACCAGCTGGATTAAAAACACCAGCAGAAATAAATTAAATTCTGTACCTGTGGATTAAAAACAGGAGCAGAAATAAATCAAACCTCCTGCAGCTTCAGGTGAGACTGAAATTAACTCTTTTGTTTTCTCAGTAGAGAACTCGTCTCTACAGGAAACACAAATACATCAGTGTTTCTTCCACTGATTCTTCTGTCGGAAAACAAGATGAAATGAAAAGTATCTGGTTCTGACTGAGAAGAAAATCAAAGCAAACGGGAGGAAACAGAAATGCTTTTAGGGTCAGTTTGGAAGAAGAAAGGATGGAGATACCGGCCCGTCTCTTTGAGGTTTACACGTTTTCACAAAAACAGATATTTCCCCCTCTACGTTTATAAAAATCCCATCATTTCCAGGAACCTGCATAAATATCTGTTAAGGTGCTATGAGCAGCCAAACCTACAGGGGGCAGAGTAACTAGGGTGGCCATACGTCCGGATTTAGGCCAGACAGTCCGGGATTTAAATGCCTTGTCCGGCGTCCTGCGCAGCCTCAAGCCAGACATTCATTCATCCTCCTTTTTGGAGTTGCAAAGGCAACCCTGCAAATCATCCAATGATGTAAGACTTTTGTAACCCAAGGTTGGCCTGGTGAGCAGTGAGCAGGTGAAAGCAGGTGAAAACAATTGCCAATCAGTGTGTGTGTGTGTGTGTGTGTGTGTGTATATATCCGGGTCAGCCTGGGGTCACTTCCTCTTCCTGCATCCACTTGGTGATCAACACTGGGCTGGTGCAACGTGGGCAGACGGCGACCTTAATAGCACTTTGAAGGCACTTTAAAATGCAAGATATGCAGCTATCAGCGGTGAGCTACTTCTCTTATTTTTGACTCTAAGTCATACAATGTCTTGTTGAGCTGAACTCAAGCTTTTAAAGGTGCTAACGACCCACTAGTATAAACAATTAGCAGTTAGCATTAGCATATGAAAGCTCATTGAAAAGATTTCATTATTTGATTTTGAGTTGTAATTTGATTTGGCTTTATATTTTAGCCCTGAACGACTGAAGGTTTGTTCTTTTGTTCGTGAATTGTGTTTTGTGGCACTGTGTTTTGTGGCACTTTTTTTTTGGTTAACTTTTGGCTTTATTTAAAGCCATTGTAACAGCACTTATAGTGGTTTTACCTATGACATTTGGGTAAATGTTGCCATTTTTTTGAGAATTTAAGATAAAAAAATGTTGTACAACTAATGAATTTTGATTTAAGAGATATTGATTGCTCTTTTCTGACCTGTTTCAGGTCAGGTTTTTTTAGTTTAAACCCTTTGGATTTGGACAAAAAAATCCCTCTACAATCTTTGATGGCGAACTACCTTGGACTCAGTTAAACCTCCACAACTGGTGGTAGGATCAACCTTTTTTTTTTGAACTGGATGAAGATTACTCTTGTTCCTTGATTCCCTGGACAAAAGGACTTAAAAAAAGGAACTCTAAGGAAGAGAACGTTCCAAACCCAGACATTGAGATTTGTGTGTTTACTTTTGTTTTATTTATTGTGTGAATTTCAAATACAAATCCTTATTTTCAAACTTAAGTTGTGTCTGTGGTTTTCATAAAAATTGGACTCCTCATTGAACCTTCACTTTAAGTGATTGGTTTAAAATATGATTGGCTAAACCAAAGCGGTGTCCCTCAATATCCTGATTTCTCATTGGTTGAAAAATGTAAACGAGCCACCCCCTGTTCCCATGTGTCTTGTTTCTAAATGTTAGCATGCCGAAAAGATGGACTTCGTTCAACGCGGAATGGTCAAAGGAGCATACATTTATAAGCAAAAGTAGCAAAGACGATCTGCATGCTTATTGCACACTGTGTCGCTGTGATGTGGATGTCAGCACACACAAGGCAAGGCGGCTGTTGAGAGGCATGCTGGCACAGAGAAACACAAGAGCAACAGACGGGCTGCGGGCACCTCCTCCCTGCGGTTGTTTCTCCGGGAGGCGTCATCTCCTGAAGATGACAAGATATCCGCTGCAGAACTTTGTAAAGTGTATCATGCAGTCAAGCATCACCAGTCATACAGGAGTGTAGACTGTGGAATTAAAGTTGATAGAGAGATCTTCAGTGACTCATCTATAGCCAAAGGTATGACTTGTGGAAAAACAAAAGCTAAGGCTTTGTGTGAGAATGTCTTAGCGCCCTACTCTGTACAAATACACACAGACTACATCAAAGAAAAACAATCTGCCTTTTTCTGTGGCAACCGACGCATCAAACAAAGGTACGACCAAGTGTTTTCCAGTTGTACTGAGTACAACTGTATTTCCACTTTGAGGAAGGCGTGCAACATGCACTGTTAGGCCACGTTTCCACGTAGCCGGGTATTTACAAAAACTGATATTTTCCCCTCTACGTTTTCAAAAATGTCGTCGTTTACACAAGATCGTTTTCAAAATCTCTTCGTTTACACGAATCCGCATGAATACGCTGTTAACGTCACGCCAGCCAATCAGAATCCTGGAAAAAACATCAACAAATGACACGTGTAACTTCCAGTTAAGGCTGAATTATGGTCCCCCGTTACACCAACGCAGAGCCTGCGGCGTAGGGTACGCGGCGACGCACACCGTACGGTGCGCATCGCCGCGTACCCTACGCCGTAGGCTCTGCGTTGATTTAATGCGCGACCATAATTCAGGCTTTACTTCCAACACGGAACGAGAGTCTGAGAGAATTTAAAACGGGTAAAATAAAAGAAAATATTGACGGTGGCCAAACAAATTGTAAACACAGGTCGCACTCATGACGCTGCTGGTGACGTTTCTGTCGCATAATGTCACGTAAATCTCCGTTTTCCTCCGTTTTCTATTTAGAAAACTGAGTTTTTGAAAATCTCCACTTTGGCCGAAGTTTTCAGAAATTATCGTTTTTGGTGACTTTGAGCTCCGTTTTCGTGTAAACGAACGACCAAAACGCATGAAAACGCCTCCGTTTTTGTTCCGTGTAAACGGGGCCTTAGATTTTTACAGTGACAGCAACGAAACGTCAGAGGCTATAACAAACCAGCTGCTGGCTAAACTGGAGAAGTCTGGTCTAGATGTGCAAAACATGTCAGCTTATGCAGCAGATAACGCCAGCGTCAACTATGGAAAACACAACAGTGTTTATCAGAAGCTGAAACTGACACAAAAAGATGTGTTACCTGCAAACTGTTTAGCCCATATTCTCCACAATGCAACACGATATGCAGCAGGCAAACAGGATTTTGATGTTGAAAATGCTGTACTCAAGATTTACAGCCACTTTAGCATGTCAGCAAGCAGAACAGCACAACTGAAGGAATTCTGTGAGTTTGTGGAAGCAGAAGAATGCAATCTGCTGCGGCACGTCGTGACAAGATGGTTGTCCCTGCTTCCATCTATTGACAGGATGCTGAAGTACTGGAAGCCTCTGACCAGCTACTTTCAGAGTCAAGGTGAAGAGGAATGCAGCAAGATTTAGTGGAAATGCTTTGGAGAACCAAACACTGAGGTATCTGAGACATATTTCCTTTTCCTCAGTCACATCCTGAAACTGTTCTCAGACACCATTGAAGCACTTGAGGCCAAGTCATTCAGCATAACATCTGTGTTTAAGGTGATGACTGAACTGAAACAGAAACTTGAGAGAAGATTGAAGGACAGGTTCTTTGGCTTTGTTGTGAACAACAAACTCAAGCAGCTACGGGGAAGTGGGAAAGCTTGGCCTCACAACTGCTGTGTCATATGAAGAATACAGTGATGCTGTCCAGGCCTGCAATCTGAAAGACATTGATATGGATGGACTGTACGAGGAATATTGCCATAGTGGAAGCGTCCCTCAGCTCTCCAGAAAGGGAAGGTTGCCCCAGTGAGGAGCGGTATCTGAAACTGTTTTCCAAAGCAGATGGACCACTTGTGAATCTCAGGAAGGTCAGCTCCTACATTTTCTCCATCCCATGCAGTAATGCACACACAGAACGAGTCTTCTCAATGATGGCATCTGCATGGAGAAACGAGAGGAATCGTCTGGATGTGGACAGCGTTAAGGCAGAGCTCCAAGTTTGTGTCAACTTCACCTTTGTACAAGCATGTACCACAAGTTCCTTGGAAACAAATACATTTTGGATGCTGCCAGAAAAGGCCAGAAGTATTGCAGATATAGGATCAATTATTTGGTGAGTACAATATTATCATCTTTTGTTTGTTACTTGTGTACTATATTTAATTAATCAAAAATATACACTTAACACTTGTAATACAACATTTTGATTCTGTGCATGGGCTGAGGACAAATCAGTTCAAATACAGGTGGACTGCTGCACACACACAAATACGTTACATTTTTTACACATTTTTCAGGTGGATATTCACCTGTTACATGGTGTTTTTTCTCAGTCTTTTGTTGTTTACATAAAACTAATATTCTTTATGCTTGTTAAGACCTGGAATGTGTGATTTTTATGTCAATTTAATGCCAAATATGATTTCAAAACAGGTGCACTTTGAAGTTTTTTTATTTATTTAAGAACCAGAATGTATTTTTGTTGAAACATTTATTTATTTTTATGTAAATTTATTAGTTGCCCATTTCAGACCATACATGTTCTGCTGTACTGGTACTGCACTTTGAATGATGAATGTATTGAATAAATTCAAATAGTGTGAACAAAGACTTTTAACCTTTCACTTACACATACATGATATATGATAGATAAAATTGTCTTGTGATGAACAGCGTACCTCAGAATCACTGTGGTATAATTGTAAATTATATTGTAGTGGGTAGTACACTAGAGTTGTATGTTGCATTTTTTCTTTTCTCACTAAATGCGGCAAAGTGTCCTCCTTTTTGGTGTTGTGGAAATGGCCACCCTAGTGTAACGAGAAGATAAAGTCATGCTAGCCAATCAGAATCCTGGAAAAAAACATCAACAAATGACACGAGTAACTTCCAGTTACTTCCAAAACTGAAGAAATGTCGAGAATAATGTTGAAATATTGAGATTAATGTTGAAATACAATTTCGAGAAAAAAGTCGAAATGTCGAGAAAAAAGTCGAAATTTCAACTTTGTTGACAAAAGTTTGACTTCATTCTTGAAATTGTATTTCAACATTAATCTCCACATTTAGACCTTTTTAACAAAGTGCACTATAAAAATATTTTTTCTCCTGCCTGGCCCTGATTCTGTTCCGCAGGTTCGTCCCATTGAGATTTCATTGAGTCTCTTTTACAACCTGGCCAAGATAGCAGCAACATAGTTGCAGAATTAAAAGATAAAAAACACACAAAATAATAAATGAATTAAATAAAGACATAATTAATGAAAACACTTGCATACAGACAGTCTGAACTCCACTGTTTTCATCAGAGCTTTAAATTCAGTCACAGGGAGGAGGTTTATTGAAGTTTATTCCAAACATCTGCTGCTGAAAACCTACAAGCTTTTTCTTCCCAAATTCCCTTCTTATTTTTGGAAACAACCAAATGCCAAATGTCCATTGAGCGGAGATTGTAACCTCCTTGTTTTCAGCTTAAAAGGGAAGATAAATAAGAAGGAATTTTACCCAGAATGGCTTTATTAATGAACATACACCAGTGACTGAGGCGACGAGCAGCTAACGATGCTAACGATGACCAGTTTACTTTAGTGGAGAGAAGACAGTGATGGAGAGATACACAGTTTGTTATGAATCTCTCAAAATTTTGACTTTTTCTCAACTTTTTCCTCAAAATTTGGACTTTTTTCTCGGCCACCTATCCCCCCTTTTTTTCGACATTTCAACTTTTTTCTCGACATTTCGACTTTTTTCTCAAAATTTTGACTTTTTTCTCGACTTTTTTCTGAAAATTTTGACTTTTTTCTCAAAATAGACTTTTTTCTCAAGATTTCGTCTTTTTTCCTCAACTTTTTTCTCGACATTTCGACTTTATTCTCAAAATTTTGACTTTTTTCTCGACTTTTTTCTAAAATTTTTGACTTTTTTCTCGCCTTTTTTTCTCAAAATTTTGACTTTTTTCTCGACTTTTTTCTCAAAATTTTGACTTTTTTCTCGACTTTTTTCTCAAAATTTTGACTTTTTTCTCAAAATGTCGACTTTTTTTTCAAGATTTCGTCTTTTTTCCTCAACTTTTTTCTCGACATTTCGACTTTTTTCTCAAGATTTCGACTTTTTCTCAAAATTTTGACTTTTTTACCACAGTTTGTTATGAATCTCAGTCTAACACTATCCAACATGGAAGACGATGAACAGATGCTTCATATCCAGCACATCTCCGTAGCTAATTACAGGTAAAAAGGTCGCTTTCACTAGTTTCTGTTTTACATCCGAAGAAAAGCAAGACTTGTAATAAAAGCACCGTTATCCACCAGATCAACATACTGATCACGAGCCGAACTAGAGACACGACAACCAAACCTGGAAACCTCAAAGCCTTTCAGCTCAATTCCAAAGTGTTGCTGGCCTTATTGTCCAGGAAAGTTCTCTTTTAGCGCCTGGAGAGTTAAACAGAACATGATACTTTCAAACAGAAGCTGTTCAAGCTGTCACTGAGAATCCATGCTTTCATGTTCCAGGACGGCCGTACGGAGATGAAACGATGGAGAAGAACTATCAAGAGATCGCTGCCTATTAGGCTACAATCGATGTTCCTGATTGTCTTTGTTTTAGTGTTTTAACTTTAATGACATTGCTTCAACAATAGCATGACTCTCATGTGTCGTCCTGGATCTTGAAAAACAATGTAAACCTTATCGAGACAAAGATATTAGTCCCTTCCTTTGTTTAAATCCAGTAGCCGGTGTATTTGAACTATATGGACGTTTGACCAACAGGGACTGTAACGTTGTATTCAGATACATCGGATCATATAATAATATCATATCATACATCGGATATAATATCTTCTGGTCTTGGAAGTATTTCCTGCAGATTTTGGAGTGTTTTTGTGGAAATATGTGTCCATTCATTCAAGGGAGTGTTTTTGAGCCAATGGACGGACGGACGGACGGACGGACGGATTATGGACGGATTATGGATGAATTGATGAATGGATGGATGATGGATAGATAGATAGTGATGACATCACAAATTCATTTAAAAAGACAAAAAAGTCTGTTTAAATAATTTACACTTCATGTTTTAAATCTTAATCTATACAGAAAACTTTAAACTTTACAGAACAATCATTTAGTTGGCGTCATTTTCCGTCTGTGGTGTCAGACGACGTCCAGCAAGTCGATTTTAACGTTTCTGTTCGCACAGACTCAGTTAGAAAATCAGGAACTATTTCAGTAAAGACGTAATAAAACTAATGGTTGATGTAAAGAGAGTTTGGAGGCTTTAAAGCTTTTATTTGCTATTCTGAGACGAACTGCAGCTCATTGGGTTCATTACGGTTAATTTACCAAAGAAGCCGGGCTTTAAAATCAGAGCATCTGTTTAATTCTGTTATTAAACTCTCCTGCAAACACAAGTCCACGTATTCTGTTCCTGATACTTCAAATATCAGACTTTTATCTGAGGTTCAGAAAGAGACGTTACCACCTCCTTCAAATATCAGACATTTCCACCTCTTGCACTCACAGCGGGCGGAATAACCGAGGGTTTACGGCGTCACTTCTGGTGCCAGCTCGTTTGCAGAGCAGATGTGGATTTGGCAAATAAATACAGACGGTTAAATACAGACGGTTAAATACAGACGGTTAAATACAGACGGCCAAGAGGCAGCAGGATCTGACCGAGAGCAGGACTGGAGCCAACCGGCCGTTGAAAAACAGAATCATATTCATAAACTAAAGTCCCGTATTGAGCTGAAAGGGAGGCACATTGTCCCGTTTTACTGTGAGAGTCAGAAAATAGTCATAAAATGGCAATGCACTGCAAAAACTCAAAACTTTACCAGGAATATTTGTCTTATTTCTAGTTAAAATGTCTCATTTTTAGTTAAAAAAAATCTCATTACACTTAAAACAAGAGTCATTACCAGAAAAATAACTTATTTGACAATTTTCACCTGTTTCAAGTAAATTTTCACTTGAAATAATTGGGGAAAAAAGTCAAAATTTTGTGAAAAAAGTCGAAATGTCGAGAAAAAAGTCAAACTTTTGTGAAAAAAGTCTAAATTTGGGGAAAAAAGTCACTTAAAACAAGACTCATCTCTGGAAAAATAACTTATTTGACAATTTTCACCTGTTTCAAGTAAATTTTCACTTGAAATAAGTAGGAAAATCTGCCAGTGGAACAAGATTTATCTTCTCATTACAAGCAAAAAAATCTTGTTCCACTGGCAGATTTTTCTACTTATTTTTTTTTTTTTAAACTGGAGACTTTTCAAAAATGTTTGACCTTTTTTCCCCTTTTTTTATTTTTTCTTCTTTTTTTCTTACTTTTACTTTTCCTTTTCAATCTCGACATTTCAACTTTCTTCTCAACATTTCGACTTTTTTCTCGAAATTTTACTTCAAAAAGATTTATCTTCTCATTACAAGCAAAAAAATCTTGTTCCACTGGCAGATTTTTCTACTTATTTCAAGTGAAAATCTACTTGAAACAGGTGAAAATTGTTCTTTTTTCCAGTGATGAATCTTTTTTTAAGTGTAATGAGATTTTATTTTACTAAAAATGAGACATTTTAACTAGAAATAAGAAAAATAGTTTTCTACAGACTTTCTGTTTGCAATTTTTGTTATTGCACTAATGTCACGAACCGGGCTGCACGGCCATGACAAAGAGGGAGACGCAACACAAGGAAAGTCAAACAAAAAGGGTTTTTATTAAATAATACCAAATAATAAAGCTAAAAGAAGAACCTTAATTAAGTATGGCGTGTGTAGTCAGTAGATCAGTGGTGTAAGTGAGTGCATGTGGGAAACAATGTGGGTGTATGTGTGTAAGGTGTAAAACTAAAGCACCCCCATAAGACGAGGGTCCCAGGACCTCCGTCCCCAAACAACAACAACACCTGCCTATAAGAAGAGAAAAAAAAAAAAAAAAAACCACATGCAGGCAATATTAAAACTGGAGCCCGCGACAATGCATCTGCTACCACATTAAGACGGCCTTTAATGTGTCGGATGTCCAGGTCGTAAGACTTCAGTGGACCACACAACCAACGTCCGGGACTCAACCAACGTGCGACGCCCACCCACAAGTGCGACGCCCACCAAAGTGCGACGCCCACCAAAGTGCGACGCCCACCCAAAGTGCGACGCCCACCCAAAGTGCGACGCCCACCCAAAGTGCGACGCCCACCCAAAGTGCGGGACACACAAGTCCAGACACGGTCCTGTTGCAAACTGGACCATGATGGCAGTTGCACGGTTCCAGGTCTGTCCGGGCCACCTGCAGCCGAGGCCCCGCCAGCAGGTGACTGGTGGAGACCAGCGGACTTCACAGTGTCGACCTTGATGAACACAAACCGAGCAATCACATCCCCCAGCTGGGTTTGGAGCTTCCCCGCTATTTTTCAAAAACAAAAAGGGAAAAGGTTAACCCAAAAGTAATGAAACAAAAAGCAGTTGGAGATCCCAGCCAAAAAGAACAAAAGAAGGTTCAGCACAGGGCCAGCCACGCAATGGGCCGTCGGACCACGCACTTTCCCCACTAAATAAGAAAAACCAAGGTAAACCTATACCCAAACAAAACCGATAACAGGACTACCAGCAATCTCCAACTCAAACTAAAGAACAAAATTAACTTTCCTATTCCAAAAAACTGCATCTCCCAAACACAGGGTACACTGGACATCACCATAGCTGATGCCATGCACTCAAACAAATCCCCAAATCATTTAGGGCACCAAACAGCCTGAAACAACTCAAACCTTGGACGAGCCCCCACTTGTCACGAACCGGGCTGCACGGCCATGACAAAGAGGGAGACGCAACACAAGGAAAGTCAATCAAAAAGGGTTTTTATTAAATAATACCAAATAATAAAGCTAAAAGAAGAACCTTAATTAAGTATGGCGTGTGTAGTCAGTAGATCAGTGGTGTAAGTGAGTGCATGCGGGTAACAATGTGGGTGTATGTGTGTAAGGTGTAAAACTAAAGCAAAACCAAACCACAAACAAAATGCTGCCTCAGGGATGAGAGAGAGGGGAGAAGTGAGCAGCCAGAGCTTTTTAAAGGCTCATTGAGCACAGGTGCTGCCACTTCTCTGATGACCCTCAGCTCCTCCCACTGCTACCTGCAAGGGGGAAGACCAGCCACAAGGCAGGAAGGTAAAGAGGGTCGTCACACTAAAAATGTGCACTATTACAGAATGGATGTTCTGCTTTCTTTCTATTGTTTTATATTAATTTATACAATTTTAAGTTAAGCAGGACGGGTTTCTATTTAAGAAAAGATACTTATTTTATTCAGTTCATTTTGTTATTTTGTATTAAAGTGAATTGCTGGATAATAATTTGTTTTCCATGTCTTCATGTCAATTCAAAAATATGCATCTAATCAAGTTCGAATAGTCAAATAGTTAAGAAAACCGTTTCTGTCACAAAAAAAGGGGCTAAAGACTGTTAGGATTTCATGAAATTATTGAAGCTCAAAATTGTCTAGGCTCTCTCTTCCAAGTAATCTCATTCTGATTAAGAGCCAAGGGTAGACAAAAATTAGATTAGAAGTTAAATACAAATACACATTGTTGGAGAGGAGACGGGGGAAAGGTGACACCTTAAGGCGATTTCTCCTTGATCTGGCTCTCCTAATGAAATTAATTTGCAATACACATGCCATGGGGGAATAAGCAGACGCTTAGCTGTGGGGAGTCTCACCTGTGAGCTAGGCTTGACACCCCAGGAAGTGACACGTCCCTTAGGCTCAACCAATGAAAATCATTTGCAAAGAACACCCTCCTTTTCAGTATAAAAAAGATTGGATCGATGACCCCCGTGTGCATTTCTCTCCTACCTACGCGGTCTAACAGAAGTGTACCTCCGGCCGGAAAAACCTTGTGCTTGACATGATTAAAAGTTGTATTAACCTGTAATTCCATTCCACTAGTTTTTCTTCCGATTCACCAGACAAACGAACACATATCTTTCAAGACGTTCCCCCGGCCAGGAAGGAGAAGCTGCCGTCTCTTATTTATCTTTCAGACAGTTGGCAACCATAACTGGAGCGATGCCTGGACGAGGACGAGGACGGGGGGAATGATAACGACCCCCGACCTCATCCTGGCACGTCCTCTGATTAATCTCCAACACAAAGAAACTGAGGTTAATTTAGTTGGACCAGAGTCAGGAATAACGCCTAACCGTGTCTTTACTGATTAATGTCTTATTGTGCACTGTCCCTGTTTTGAAATAAATACATTACAATTACTGTATGTGGTCGTGTAGCTTTTTGTGAGCTTTTGTCGTAAAATGTTGACGAGAAGGAAACACATAACGTGTCTCAAAGATCTCCACGAGCGTTCCTTCCCCGCACTGAGCGGCCGGTCGTCCAACGGCATCAATCCGGCTACCGCAGCTGTTAGAGTTTTGGCCCTGTCACTTTTCTCCAACAGCTTTTCTTTCTTTTTAAAAGTTTCTTTTATTGTCTGCTGTCTCAGTCTCACCGTACGTCTTCTCATGCTCGGTCTTCAGGTGTCGAGTTAGATTTGTTGTGTTGAATGAAGACCTGCTCGTTCCTCCACGTGAAACGTCCGCCTGGCAAACTTTGCACTTGGCTGTTGTTTAGTTTTAGTGTTAATCAGGTTTGTAAAATAGCGGTTTTCCATCTCCGTAATATTGCAAAAATGAGGAAAATCCTCTCGCAGAGTGATGCAGAAAAACTAGTTCATGCGTTTGTATCTTCTAGACTAGATTACTGTAATGTGTTGTTAGCAGGATGTCCAAGTAATTTGCTGAATAGGCTCCAGCTGATCCAGAATGCAGCAGCACGAGTACTGACAGGAATCAGCAGGAGAGACCACGTCTCTCCAGTGTTAGCGTCGCTCCATTGGTTACCCATAAAATTCAGAATCCAATATAAAATTTTATTACTTGCATATAAAGCCCAAAACGGCTTAGGTTCGCAGTATTTGCAAGACCTGATAGTGCCTTATGTTCCTGGCAGAGCTCTCCGCTCTCAGAGTGCAGGTTTACTCGTAGTTCCTAGAGTATCTAAATGTAGATTTGGAGGGCGGGCGTTCTGCTATCAGGCACCACTACTATGGAACCAACTTCCAATCTGGGTTAAGGAGGCTGACACCACCTCCACCTTTAAAACTAAACTTAAAACATTTCTGTTTAGTAAAGCCTATAGTTAGTGTTTAGTAAACCTCTAGCTGGTGTTGGTAAATCTCTAGGTAGTGTAAACTCTAGTGTGTTAGAGTCAGTAGTCATAGTTGCAGCTATAGAACAAGACTATAATAGTTAGTCTCAAATATAGCTTGGTGGTAGATATGCTGCTATAGGCTTATGCTGCAGGGGGGACCGACATGATCCGCTGGGCGGTGCCTCTCACCCTTCTTCTCCTCTTCCCTTCCTCTCTTCTCCATTTCCATTTTTATTTATTATAAATATTTCATAGCTATCGTTTTTGTCCATCGTTCCTGTAGTTTCTTGTGCCGGCCCCCCTTTTTTCTCTTTTGTGTATGTTTGCAGGCCGGGGCTTCAGGAGCTGCGTTCTGGCCTGCGGTCCTGGTCCAGGTTTCTTCCCTCCTAAAGGGGAGTTTTTCTTGCCACTGTTTGGCTTAAGGTTTTTCTCCCACTATGGGAGTTTTTACCTGCCAGTGTTTATGTAATAATTGCTCGGGGGTTTATGTTCATGTTCTGGGTCTCTGGAAAGCGTCTAGAGACAACATCTGTTGTATTAGACGCTATATAAATAAAATTGAATTGAATTGAATTAGTTTAGTTTATTGGTCCTTTTCAATTCCCAGTACAGGTGCAATTCGTCGGTGCCGTACAAAAAAACATATATAATTTTTGGTGTATACACACAAATATATATATATATATATATATATATATATATATATATATATATATATATATATATATATATATATATATATGTATACAATCTTTATACAATTCTAGCTAATCACCATGTCAGGCTGCCTTCACTTTCAACTGAGTAGTATTTCCAAACTTCCGACATTGTCACCGTTCATTTGAATGTGCGCTAGCTGTTATTAGCTTTCTGTTAGTTTCTCTTACTTGAAATACAACAATATATAAAACGATTTAATATATATTAATAACTAACTATGTCCCGATACTTTTTTGGCCGATACCAATGTTTGGAAAATGGCGTGATCGGTCCGGATCGATTGGGACAACACTATTATATACATATATATATATATATATGTGTGTGTGTGTGTGTGTGTGTGTGTGTGTGTGTGTGTGTGTGTGGACCTGTGGTTTCTAGTCAGAGTGAGTCTGTGTTATAAATCGGCATCATAAGAGTTCAGTTATGCTGGAATGGATTAGAACTAATTGGATATAACTGGTAAATAGTTGGACTCAATCAGACTCTTTACTGTTTTACTCTTTACTTCCTCTGTGGCGAGTCCTCGGATGAACCAACGAAACAGAACCAGATCACCGTGGAAACACTTCCAGGACGGATGAGAAGAGTTTTCTACTTCAGCGACAACAATGAGAACATTCAGACTCCAGATCTGGGCCGGATTCACAACATTCTGAAGAAAAAAATCTTTTTTTTGTCATTATTTTCTTAAATTCAGTCTTAAGAAGAAAAAAGAGAAGAAGTCATATTCTCCAAAAACTTAAGAATAAATGGATTGTTTTGCTTGTAATAAGAAGATAAATCTTGTTGAAGTAAAATTTTGAGAAAAAAGTCGAAATGTTGAGATTAAAAAGGAAAGGAAAAAGGAAGAAAAAAGAAGAAAAATGGAAAAAAAGAAGAAAAAATTAAGAAAAATGGAAAAAAAAGTCAAACATTTTTGAAAACTCTTCAGTTTTTTAAAAAAATAATTAGAAAAATCTGCCAGTGAAACAAGATTTTTTTACTTGTAATAAGAAGATAAATCTTGTTCCACTGGCAGATTTTTCTACTTATTTCAAGTGAAAATTTACTTGAAACAGGTGAAAATTGTCAAATAAGTTATTTTTCCAGTGATGAGTCTTGTTTTAAGTGACTTTTTTCCCCAAATTTCGACTTTTTTCTCCAAATTTCGACTTTTTTCTCCAAATTTCAACTTTTTCCACAAAATTTTGACTTTTTTCTCGACATTTCGACTTTTTTCTTGACATTTCGGCACTGGCAGATTTTCTACTTATTTCAAGTGAAAATTTACTTGAAACAGGTGAAAATTGTCAAATAAGTTATTTTTCCAGTGATGAGTCTTGTTTTAAGTGACTTTTTTCCCCAAATTTCAACTTTTTTCTCGACATTTCAACTTTTTCCACAAAATTTTGACTTTTTTTCTCGACATTTCAACTTTTTCCACAAAATTTTAACTTTTTTTCTTGACATTTCGACTTTTTTCTTGACATTTCGACACTGGCAGATTTTTCTACTTATTTCAAGTGAAAATTTACTTGAAACAGGATTAAAATTGTAAAATAAGTTATTTTTCTGCTAATTTATTTATTTATTTTTCTGGTAATGAGTCTTGTTTTAAGTGTAATGAGACTTTTTGACTAAAAATGAGACATTTTAACTAGAAATAAGACAAATATTCCTGGTAAGATTTTGAGTGTTTGCAGTGTAAGAGCTTCTTCTTCTACTGTCCATTACGTGTAGTTACCATGTGAACCGTTTCCATGGTAACGAGCGGCTGCATCCCTCACAATCTCTCTGCTCTCTGACATTTACATGATTAGTTTTAGACGAGTCGTCGTGTCCAGGCTGTTTAAAGGTCCGGTATCGGTCAGGAAGGTTGCAGGTTGAACTCCGGCTCCATCAAGGATGCTGGCGTTGCCGTGGCAACAGCTCTGCTGTCAAAGAGGACCAAGGAAACGGATGAAACGCCATCGAGGCCGAGGAAACGAAGGTTCAGATCCGAGGTCATCAGACACCACGACTCATTCATTCATTCACACACGCACTAATATACTTGGGAAACAGTTAGGCACCAAATATAATATATTTAATTTTCTCAGATGGCAAAAATAAGAACTTTATTGATCCCACATAGGAGTAATTCATGTTATATCAGCTATAGAGAACAAAACAATATATATCCCCCTCAGAAAAATAAGAATGTTATTTTATTGTCTGAAAAATGGTTCAAATGTCATTTTATTGTCTGAAAAATGGTTCAAATGTTATTTTATTGTCTGAAAAATGGTTCAAATATGTTATTTTATTGTCTGAAAAATGGTTCAAATGTCATTTTATTGTCTGAAAAATGGTTCAAATGTTATTTTATTGTCTGAAAAATGGTTCAAATGTTATTTTATTGTCTGAAAAATGGTTCTAATGTCATTTTATTGTCTGAAAAATGGTTCAAATGTCATTTTATTGTCTGAAAAATGGTTCAAATGTCATTTTATTGTCTGAAAAATGGTTCAAACGTTATTTTATCGTCTGAAAAATGGTTCAAATGTCATTTTATTGTCTGAAAAATGGTTCAAATATGTTATTTTGTTACTTGAAAAATGTAAAATATGTTTTGTTGATGAGAAAATATGTTTCTCTATTTTTCTTATTTTTCTATTTTCTAATTTCCATCCATACCTTTAAAGTTGGGCTCCCCTCTGATAACCATTTACTTGTAATAGTCTTTTTACAAGCCACTAGGTTCAACTTCTTACATCCTGGATGGGTCTGGATTTCATGCACATGGACCACCAGCAGCCCCGTCTGCAGGAACTGGATCCACATTTGTCTGAAGTAAAGAAGCTGCTCAGAATCTGTCCACGTTAGTCACAACCGAGGCTCCGTTTGGAAACAGGCAGAGAGAAAGAAGAAAGAAAAGAAAAATAGAGAAACATATTTACTCATCAACAAAACATATTTTAAATTTTTCAAGTAACAAAATAACATAGAAAAGAAAGTCCAGAGTGCTCAGAAGGTTCATCTAAATCATGTGACGAAGGTGCTCTTTGGTGGGAAAAAGGATGTCAAAAAATAAGAAAAATCCAAGGCGTCTTCTTCAAATATAAAAAGCCTTTATTTGAAATGGCTATTTCATGTAGAAGATTTTAAAAAGTCATCTTCTACATGAAATAGCATTTCAAATAAAGGCTTTTTATATTTGAAGAAGAGTGCCTTGGATTTTTCTTATTTTTTAACAAAATAACATATTTGAACAATTTTTCAGACAATAAAATAACATTCTTATTTTTCTGAGGGGGATATATATTGTTTTGTTCTCTATAGCTGATATAACATGAATTACTCCTATGTGGGATCAATAAAGTTCTTATTTTTACCATCTGAGAAAATTAAATATATTATATTTGGTGCCTAACTGTTTCCCAAGTATATTAGTGCGTGTGTGAATGAATAAATGAGACGTAAAACGTACATTTCTTTGTAGAAAGATGCTTTATGAAAATAAGTCCATTTACTTGTATTAGTTTACAGTCTTGAACATCCAATATGGCGGCGACGGTGACGTACGGCTCAGCGCTGGATGGGGCGTCTACGTATAAATGTCTATGGTAAAACTTCACCGTGTCACATTGGATTGAAGAGAGAGGAACCGGATCAGACCGGCGCCGAGGCCAGGAGAAGGAAACCCACTGGAGACACCGGCTCATTCATATGAGCCGGTATCAATATGATCCCAAAGAATCAACTGATGTCTGACCAATAGACTTGTAGTTCTGGAGTCCGGTCTTGGTCTCAAGACCACTTTTTTGTGGTCCTGGTCTTGTCTCGGTCTCAGGTCTCTGGGTCTCTCCAGGTCTGGGATTTGGATAACTGAGAGAAATAAAGGTTAAAAGTCTAGCTCCACCACTGGAACCTCCTTGTCCTTTATTCCTGATATTTCTGTCCAGTATTATTCTGTCCAGTTTTATTCTGTCCAGTTTTATTCTGTCCAGTATTATTCTGTCCAGTATTATTCTGTCCAGTATTATTCTGTCCAGTTTTATTCTGTCCAGTTTTATTCTGTCCAGTATTATTCTGTCCAGTTTTATTCTGTCCAGTATTATTCTGTCCAGTATTATTCTGTCCAGTTTTATTCTGTCCAGTATTATTCTGTCCAGTATTATTCTGTCCAGTTTTATTCTGTCCAGTTTTATTCTGTCCAGTTTTATTCTGTCCAGTTTTATTCTGTCCAGTATTATTCTGTCCAGTTTTATTCTGTCCAGTATTATTCTGTCCAGTATTATTCTGTCCAGTTTTATTCTGTCCAGTTTTATTCTGTCTAGTTTTATTCTGTCCAGTTTTATTCTGTCCAGTATTATTCTGTCCAGTTTTATTCTGTCTAGTTTTATTCTGTCCAGTTTTATTCTGTCCAGTTTTATTCTGTCCAGTTTTATTCTGTCCAGTTTTATTCTGTCCAGTATTATTCTGTCCAGTTTTATTCTGTCCAGTATTATTCTGTCCAGTTTTATTCTGTCCAGTTTTATTCTGTCCAGTTTTATTCTGTCTAGTTTTATTCTGTCCAGTTTTATTCTGTCCAGTATTATTCTGTCCAGTTTTATTCTGTCCAGTTTTATTCTGTCCAGTATTATTCTGTCCAGTTTTATTCTGTCTAGTTTTATTCTGTCCAGTTTTATTCTGTCCAGTTTTATTCTGTCCAGTATTATTCTGTCCAGTTTTATTCTGTCTAGTTTTATTCTGTCCAGTTTTATTCTGTCCAGTTTTATTCTGTCCAGTATTATTCTGTCCAGTTTTATTCTGTCTAGTTTTATTCTGTCCAGTTTTATTCTGTCCAGTTTTATTCTGTCTAGTTTTATTCTGTCCAGTTTTATTCTGTCCAGTTTTATTCTGTCCAGTTTTATTCTGTCTAGTTTTATTCTGTCCAGTTTTATTCTGTCCAGTATTATTCTGTCCAGTATTATTCTGTCCAGTTTTATTCTGTCCAGTTTTATTCTGTCCAGTTTTATTCTGTCCAGTTTTATTCTGTCCAATATTATTCTGTCCTGATATTTCTTTTTTTTTTTTAGAAACTTTGTTTATTGATTTTTAAGACACAAATTGACAACGATAAAGTGCATGTAAATAACAGTAATATAAGATCAAAAAACAAACAAACAAACAAAACAAAACAAAAAAAAAAAAAAAAAAAAAAAAACAAGTCGGCTTGATCATATTTCACATATTACACTGACAATAACCTCACTTTTCAAGTCAAAATAGAAATAAATAAATAAAATACAAAAGATAAATCAAAATAAAGTGGGATCTTATTCAGGTGTAACTGGGAAGGTGACTTTCTCTGCATAGGCAAAGAAAGGTCCCCACATTTCACTAAATTTTCTGGAAGAGCCTCTCAGAGTGTGTCGGATTTTCTCAAGCTTCAAATTGTTGAAGATCTCCTTCATCCACATTGTATGTGATGGTGGTGTTGGTGACTTCCACCTCATTAAAATAAGACGTCTAGCCAATAATGTCACAAAAGCTATCAGATCTGCTTGAAGTTTAAGCAAAGGCAGTTGAGAGATGCCAAACAACGCAGTAACGGGATTAGGCTCAATGATTGTCCCAGTTACCTCCGTCAAGGTCTTAAAAATTGCAGTCCAATAGTTATTCAGGGATGTGCATGACCAAAACATATGCACATGATTGGCTGGTGTTTGATGACATTTTTCACAAGAGGGATCAACACTATCATAAACCTTACAAAGTCTAACTTTGGTCCAATGAGTGCGATGAACAACTTTACATTGGATCAACCCATGTCGGGCGCAGACAGAAGAGGTATGCACCAGTTTAAGAATATCCTCCCACAGCTCACCAGAAATCATCTCCCCCAAGTCCTCCTCCCAAAGAGCCTTCACAGAATCCAAAGATGTAGAGGATAAGGTTTGAATTTGACTGTATATATACGAAATCATACCTTTCATCACCGGGACCCGAGTGAGAAAAGCATCCAGAGGTTTGTCCTCAGGCCTATTAGGGAACTGGGCGTATTGACTGCGAACAAAACTACGGATCTGCATGTATCTAAATTGCTGATGTTGAGGAAGAGAGAACAACTGTAAAAGCTGTTGAAAAGATGCAAATATACCATCCACATACAAATCTTTGAATTGCTTAATTCCAAGGTTAGACCATATTAAAAAAGCACCATCTGATATAGAAGGAGGAAAAACATGATTCGCAGCCAGTGGAGCATAGATGGAAAAGGTTTGTAAGCCAAAATGACGCTTGAACTGGTTCCAAATCCTTAAGGAGGTCTTAACAATTATATTTTTGACATAGGAAGAGATGGGGCAATTACTGGGGGAGTGTACAAGAGCTGTTAGAGACACAGGTTTGGAGGAAAAAGACTCCATTGCCAACCAGGCAGGAGGGGGGTGAAAAGTATCAGACCTAAACCAGTACTGTAAAATTCTGATGTTAGTGGCCCAGTAATAAAATCTTAAGTTTGGTAAGGCCATTCCTCCAAGAGGTTTTGGTCTTTGTAAATAGTCCTTCCGTAGTCTTGGTTTTTTTTTATCCCAAATAAACTCCAGAATAAGGCTATCAATTTCACGAAAGAAAACCTGGGGGAGGAAAATCGGTATACACTGAAATAGATAAGAGAACTTTGGAAAAGAGTTCATTTTTACAGCATTAATCCTTGCAGCTAAATTTAATGGGAGCAGTGTCCAGCGTTCAAAGTCCTGTTTCATACGTTCCACACAGGGTCTAAAATTGGCTTTAAAAAGATTTTTGAATTTACTTGTAACCCGAATTCCAAGATATGTAAAACTATGCAAAGATATTTTAAATGGGAAATTGTGTAAAGGATACATACGTGCAGTTTCGTTTAGAGGAAATAGTTCACTTTTACCGAAGTTAAGTTTATATCCTGATATAAAACCGAATGATTTCAAGGTTCCAAGTACAGCAGGGACAGAGACAGATAAGTTTGATATGTACAGAAGAAGGTCATCCGCATATAAAGAAACCCTCTGCTCCATGCCGTTCCCTGTCCTGATATTTCTGTCCAGTATTATTCTGTCCTGATATTTCTGTCCAGTTTTATTCTGTCCAGTATTATTCTCATGTGCTGCAGCGGCGGCACACTAGTCTCTTTTATTTCCTGTTACATAAATGTTGCAGAGCACATGTCTCTCTGAAGACCAGCCTGCGTGTTTACTGCCTTTATTTCTCTTTTAGCATCATTCCCGAGGCGGCGGCTCCGTCCTCTCACACACCTCTAAATTACTTCATTAGTGCGAGGTTATTGATCCGGGAACGTGTTGACAAGAGGTTCGATTAGCGGCGGTGACGGCTGAGGAGCTGCTGATTCACCCAGGACTAAATAACGGCTGCTTTCTTTTATTTTAAATGAGTCACTTGTCCTCTAAAATACTTTCTGGTTCGTTAGGCTTTTAATTTTCTTAGATTAAAATCCCGGTCTAGAGTGAAACGGGAAAATTAGGACCTCGTCTCTCGTACCACGTGTAAAAGCAGAATAAAAACCCTCTTTTTTTTAACTTTGTCGTTATTTAATTAAGAAAACGGAGGTAGAAAAAGAGGGATGTGGGAACGCTAAGTACGGAAAGGTTATTTTTCTTTTCTCTGGTAGGAATGTGACTCCTCAGAAGACTGATAGCAACCTGGAATGTTTTTCACTTCTTTCTCACGGTTGAAGTAATTAAACTGCCGTTTCTACTGCTTCTACTGCTACTACTGCTACTACTGCTAATACTGCTACTACTACTACTGCTACTACTACTACTGCTACTACTGCTACTACTACTACTGCTAATACTGCTACTACTACTACTGCTACTACTGCTAATACTGCTACTACTGCTAATACTGCTACTACTACTACTGCTACTGCTACTACTGCTACTACTACTACTGCTACTACTGCTACTACTACTACTGCTACTACTACTACTGCTACTACTGCTACTACTACTACTGCTACTACTACTGCTACTGCTACTACTGCTACTACTACTACTACTGCTAATACTGCTACTACTACTACTACTACTACTGCTAATACTGCTAATACTGCTACTACTAGACAAGCGAAGGTCTGACATTAAAGGGGCTGACACACCAAGCCGATAATCGGCCGTCGGGCTGTCGGTGAGCATCGGTGCTTGTCTGTCGTTAGTTTCCCCGGTGTGTCCCGCACGTCGCCACAGGTCGGCCTCCCGTCGGTCAAACAGCTCACTCTGTGATTGGCTGTTCCCAGAATTTCCCAGAATGCTTTTCGTCGTCATTTGCGTAAATAAATATTTTGCATAAATATTTTACTTTCATAATATTCACTCAGTGAATGTTTATAATCACTCGCTTGTTTTTTTCAAACCGCGCCAGAATAAAGGCTGATTTATGGTTCTGCGTTACACCAACGCAGAGCCTACGGCGTAGGGTACGCGGCGACGCGCGCTGTACACCGTACCCTACGCCGTACGCCGTACCCTACGCCGTACCCTACGCCGTACCCTACACCCTACGCCGTACGCTACGCCGTAGGCTCTGCATCGATTTAACGCGGAACAATAAATCAGCTCCGGAGCCGGCAGGCAGAAAATCCCGAAATTTTCGGAGCAAATTACTTAACAGGCGTAGCTACAACTGTTAGCAGAGCCTACGGCGTGGGTTACGCGGCGACGCGCGCCGTACGCTGTACCCTACACCGTAACCTACGCCGTAACTTACGCCGTACCCTACGCCGTACCCTACGCCGTACCCTACGCCGTACGCTACGCCGTACGCTACGCCGTACGCTACGCCGTACGCTACGCCGTACGCTACGCCGTACGCTACGCCGTACGCTACGCCGTACCCTACGCCGTACGCTACGCCGTACGCTACGCCGTACGCTATGCCGTACCCTACGCCGTACGCTACGCCGTACGCTACGCCGTACCCTACGCCGTACCCTACGCCGTACCCTACGCCGTACGCTACGCCGTACGCTACGCCGTACGCTACGCCGTACGCTACGCCGTACGCTACGCCGTACGCTACGCCGTACGCTACGCCGTACCCTACGCCGTACGCTACGCCGTACGCTACGCCGTACGCTATGCCGTACCCTACGCCGTACGCTACGCCGTACGCTACGCCGTACCCTACGCCGTACCCTACGCCGTACCCTACGCCGTACCCGCCGTACCCTACGCCAGTGATTCTTAACCATAGGGCCGCGGCCCACACTTGGCCGCGAGCGCCATCTAGTGGGCCGCCAAAAAAAATTCAGTTTTGTACGTGTGGGCCGCGAGGGCCGCGGGACTGCATAGCAACTCCCAACCAAATGAGGAGAAGAAGACCCTCAGCTAGCTCTAGGTGTAATAGTAAGAGAAATGGTGTGTCTTTACAGAGAAAATCCTTCATTTTGCACAGAGTACGTTTAGATCCGCCAGGATTAGGGATCGATTACTTGGGTCTGCGCCCAGAGCGAGCGAGCGCGGCGTGATCATTTATCCCGGCGCGTCCCCGCGGCCGGGGAGGTCGGTGCCGCTCGGGCGGTGGGCTCCGTCGATACTGCTGAAGGATGGTAGATGTAGATGCGTGGGCTGTCGTGTCTGCTGGACTGGACTGTTCGGGCTTTCGAAAAAGCATCAGAAAGTAACTGCTGCAGCGCGACCAGAGAGCTGCGGTGCCGGGCTGTGCCCGTCGCAGCTGATCAGGCTCGGATGAACCCGACACACTGAGTCCTGACAACTTATTAATGTAAATAACTTAAAGTAAAATCAAACTAAGTTTTGTCCTCGCTGTATTTTTAAATATGCAACCCGGAATGGACAAATTCATCCTGTTCAGTCTTCCCACTGGGACAAAATCAGTGTCTCATACGTTCAGAGACTGTGGCGTTCAAAGTGCGAAAGTGAAACGCCACTGAAACAAAACACAAAGTTTTTCATCAAACATATCCACTCAAGTCTGAACTGAAGTCACAGAAAAATAAACTGACCATCTTAAAACATCCTGCCCATGTTTGGGTCCAGATACAGCTGTGAAGCAGCTTTCTCCACAGTGAACATAATTAAAACTAAATATCGTTTCAGGCTCATCAATGAGCACCTTCACATGTGCATGAGAACCTGACACCATCCAGCCCAGATTTAAAGTCCTGACAGGAGAAGTTAGAGCTCAGTTCTCTCACTGAACAACAGAAAGTGGGGGCATAAGATTATAAGAGGGGAAGAAAGAAAAACTGCCAAACTGTTAAATTGTTAAGATGTGTTTATATTAATTTAGTATAAAAATGTGTTGAGACAATTAACAAAGAAAAGGGGAAATTCAAACTGCTGGTAGAGAAATAAAATAAGATAGCATTTGAAAAATAAAATAAAATCTATTTTATTTTTAAGAGAAAAATCATATGTTTAATTCAAGTTAAACATGTTAATTTGGCAAATATGTACTACGCCCTACCCTACGCCGTATCCTACGCCGTACCCTACGCCGTACCCTACGCCGTACCCTACGCCGTACGCGCGCCGTACCCTACGCCGTAGGCTTTGCGTTGATTTAACGCGGAACAATAAAACGGCTCCGGAGTCGGCAGGCAGAAAATCCTGAAATTTTCGGAGCAAATTACTTAACAGGCGTAGCTAAAACTGTTAGCAGAGCTTACGGCGTACCCTACGGCGTACGCTACGCTGTAACCTACGCCGTACCCTACGCCGTACCCTACGCCGTACCCTACGCCGTACGCTGTACCCTACGCCGTACCCTACTCCGTACGCTGTACCCTACGCCGTACCCTACGCCGTAGGCTTTGCGTCGATTTAACGTGGAACCATAAATCAGCTCCGGAGCCGGCAGGCAGAAAATCCCAAAATTTTCGGAGAGAATTACTTAACAGGCGTAGCTACAACTGTTAGATTTCATCTATTAAACCAACAGTTATCTTCCTAAATGATTTATTTCAGCCAGCAGTTTGTCTGCACTTGTGTTTTCTCAATAAAGCTTTGAAAAAAAAAGCGCTGTCCTCCTCCTTGAGCCCCTGAATACAGACTAGCGCTGCCTGCTGGTATGGAGGGGAATTACCTCTCACGCATGCGCAGAACGTACGTGCTAGTTCGCCGTCGGGTGTCGTATTTGCGGTGTGTCTAGTGATCCCGACCCAGCCCGACACAGGTGACGCGAGCCGACGCAGTAGTCGGCCGACAGCGGGGGAAGTCGGGTTGGTGTGTCAAGGCCTTAACACACACCTGAATACTCCAGACCAGGGATCAGCAACCCGCGGCTCCAGAGCCGCATGCGGCTCTTTAGCGCCGCCCTAGTGGCTCCTGGAGCTTTTTCAATAATTTTTCACCTTTTTTTCCCCTTTTTCTTCTTTTTTTCTTCCTTTTTTTTCTCTTTCTTTCTCTTTCTTTTCTCTTTTTTTTTCTCTTTTTTTCCTTTTTTTCTTTTCTTGTTTTTTTTGCTTTTTTCTTCTTTTTTTCCTTTTTTTTCCCTTTTTTCTTCCTTTTTTTCTCTTTCTTTGTCTTTATTTTCTCTTTTTTTCTCTTTTTTCTCTTTTTTCTCTTTTTTTCCTTTTTTTCTTTCTTTTCTTGTTTTTTTTCTTTTTTCTTCTTTCTTTCCTTTTTTCCACTTTTTTTTCTTCCTTTTTCCTTTCCTTTTTAATCTCGACATTTCGACTTTTTTCTCAACATTTCCACTTTTTTCTCGACATTTGAACTTTTTTCTCGAGATTGTACTTCAACATTAATCTCGACATTTTGACTTTTTTCTCGACATTTTGACTTTTTTTCGACATTTCTCCTTTCACCATTTGTCTTCATTTTAATTCTGATACAAGACTTTTCATTTTTTGCGGCTCCAGACATATTTGTTTTTTGTGTTTTTGGTCCAATATGGCTCTTTCAACATTTTGGGTTGCCGACCCCTGGTCCAGACAAACCTCACCCACCGAGCAGGGGCGGAGCTAGAGGGGGGGCCCTGGAATCCGATTGGTCCCCCAGACGGCCACCCCAGATGATTGACAGATCAGGGCACCGCGCACGTCTGGTTGAAACGAGCCAGTTGTGTTTTGAAATCAGTGACTCCCGACTGCTACGTCCCTCCTGGACACTAGTGGGCGCTACGAACCACAAAGAGTTGTAATCACCTTATTAGGAGAAGAAGAAGAATGGCCACAGAAGAAGAGGAAGATTTGAATTAGCGTCAGACGTTATCTTTGCTGGAGTTTCTGGAGCCAAATTTGATCTTGAAAAGAGATCGAGAAAAGAAAAAGAGGAAGAGGAGGAGAAGGATACATAGACCTAGATACATAGAAGTCTTCATTCTAAAGTAAGTTTTACGGTGGTTTCCTAATGAGTCACTTTTTAAAATCACTTTTGTGTTCAGATAGGACATCGTTTTGTTACGGGCCACGGGTATCAAGCTAACGCTAACGTTACATCTCATGGCGTCTACAGATCAACCACTGTCAGTTTCCAACGGCCGCTCCACATTAACGTCTACATTTAAGTCGGGTTGCCGCTTATATTGACGTGTTTCTCCAATGATTTTAGAGGAACGACACTGGCAGACAATCAGCCAGCTAGCTAAAAAAATTAATAAATAAAGTTTAAAGCTGTTTCATGCTCTGTTGGCTTGAATGAAATGTAACGTGAAGATGCTAACTAGCCTGTCAACTAGCCTGTGATTTTGAAGATTAAACTTACATCTTCAATGGTCTATTTGAGACATTTTTTAGGCTGGAAGTACGGATTTAAAAACATTGTACGATTGTAAGTGATGCTAGGAGAAACAAGACTGGCTTATTTTTCCATCGGGTCAGTGGAGAATGAAAAGACAGGGGAACAAAATAGACGATTTCTTTATAAAGAGAACAAATCAGTAAAAGATCAAACAGACAACCATCATCACCAGGTCAGAACATCTACAGAGTCACACGCTCAATCATTTTTAAGTTAAGTTAGAAATGTTGGTTACAAATAATGTGGGGGCTTTTTTTTTAATGTTGGTTGCATTTTTATTTTGATTATAATAATATTTTTGTAGTTTTTATAGTTTTTTTATTTTGTACAGTGTGAATAAACTTAAATTTATATATACACAAATCTCATCTCCTGTGCCTAATACATTTCAACATTTAGAGACTCCGATTGCAATTGATTGTTGGAGAAACTAGTTCATTTAGTCTGTGGCCCCCCTGAAACAGCCCTGGCCCCCTCTGGCCCCCCCAAGGTTAAGTCCTGTGGAAGTTGCAAAGAGATATTTTCACTATGATTCTTTTCCTTAATATGAATAAAAGTGGTTAAAAAAGAAAGCTCCATGATGTTCTATCTTTCTAACACTATGAGTCCGTGAACAGATGATCGTATTTCTACACGAGGAGCCTCCTAAGTGATGCGTGGAACCTCGTCTCCTTTTATCTCCTCCCAATCCCAGCAAATCCCCTGATCCCAGAAATGTGCGTGTGTGACGTCTCCGCGGGTATAAATAAAGCTTGAGTTATGGTTCTGCGTCACTGTGCCGTCACTGACGCCGTCGCTGACCTGCACTTCCCAAAAATTGTAACTACACCTGGAGGCGACGCAGACCACACGCAGACGAGAGGGCTGTGATTGGTTCTCTTGGTAGCAACGCATTTGGGTCAAAGACGTGACGCTTACTTTTTCTGTCCGATGGAACTTTTTACCTAATAATAAACATAAAAATGAATAAAAAATATAACATGTATGTCTAATACGTTCCTTCTACATGTGCCCACTCTTATTTTATTTAAACATGTTGGTTATTGGTCATTTTCTGCCATCTGAAGTGTGAAAACATCATGTGGGGTGACCGTCCGGCCTTGACTTCTGTTTGGACAACTGGTTTTAAACCACATTAAAACAATTTAAAAATAATGCTTGCCCTATTGGGCATACTTTCAAACTTGTTTTAGATTTATTGACAAAGTTATGGAACATTTGTACACACATTTCAATCATAATACACAAACTAATCTTGTCCGAATATGTTCATTGTCTGAATTATCATCTGGGGTGACCATGAAAAAAATACAATTGAGGGACTTTTATATTGACAATCATCTCAAAGAGGATGTTGCATCAGCCAGTTACTCCATGAGGGTCCCAGAGAGACAACCTGCAGGTCAGTAGTCTCTCTCTCCTTTACAAATAAATCCTCTTTCTAACTGCTGCAGTGTATACGTCACATTTTGATATCATGTGGGGTGACCACCCTAAAACTGTAAATAATTCGTTTTATTTGCAAATCTATATTTTGAAGGTAAATTTGTTAGTGATATGTGGTGAGAAGTAGCTAGCTTAGATCATATAGCTAAGTGTTAGCCTGTTATATTTGATTAAACTTGAAAGCATCATGTGGGGTAACCAACAAATGGCAATTCTGTATCAAATTCAAAATTGAATGTCTATCAGTTTTGGTTCAAATATAAATTATTGGTATAGCATGCATAAGTGGATACACCTTGTACACATTTTAAATCAGTTTTATGAATTTTAGAGTAAGTAAGAGGGTGACACTGCCATTATGGATAGAATGTATTTAAAAATGGTTTTCAAAAAATGAAAGGAAAAATGTGTCTATCTTTCTTGAACAGTTAATTTAATTACTGATACTTATTAAAATATAAATTTTGTTATGGAAATCTATTAATTTTGACATAAATGGTCGCCCCAAATGACGGTTTAAAGGTTTAAAAACACTAAAATAGCTTTGTTTGAAGTTTTCACATACATGTATGTGTACACTACATTTAAAATGTTTGGAAAATGGCCAAAAATATCTTTATTTTAAGTATTTTAAAAATGGGCTACTCAAAGGCCTTATACGTCTTTGACCCATTTCCAGTTTCCGGTTTGAATCGTCGTGAACTTTCAGCGCTCTTTTCTTCGTGTATGTGTGATTTTTTTTGTTTTGGTTTTCTGCACAATAATTGTCCTTATCTCTTTTATTCACTGTGACCGGAAAAGTCGGATAAACCATTCAGGAAAAGATCGCTAACTAGCGACCATGGGGGGAACTGCACCGCGGAGAAATGGAGCGGGCTGGTGCGTCTGCGCTCCAGAGAGATCTGGAGATCTGAGGGAACACAATCCTTCCTACTGCCTGGAGAATAAATAATAAGGACATAAAACCCTCTTTTACTAAGAAACTCCATTAGGGAACACGCTCCTTCACAACCTGGAGAATATAAAATGATGACCTGAAGGTCTTGACCCGAAGACGGCAAAGTCGTCGGGAAAAACGTTGAAATGTTGAGATTAATGTTGAAGTATAATTTCGAGAAACAAGTCTAAATGTCGAGAAAAAGGTCGAAATGTCGAGAAAAAAGTCAAAATGTTGAGAAAAAAGTCGAAATGTTGAGAAAAAAGTCAAAATGTTGAGAAAAAAGTAGAAAATTTCGTGAATAAGGTCGAAATGTTGAGGAAAAAGTCGAAATGTCGAGGTTAATGTTGAAGTACAATTTGAGAAAAAAGTCAAAATATTGAGAAAAAAGTCGAAATGTCGAGAAAAAAGTCAAAAATTTAATGAATAAAGTCGAAATGTTGAGAAAAAGGTTGAAATCTCGAGGTTAATGATGAAGTACAATTTCGAGAAAAAAGTCAAAATGTCGAGAAGATTAATGTTGAAATTTCGTGTATAAAGTCGAAATTTCGCGAATGAAGTCGGAATTTCCAGAATAAAGTTGAAATACATTTCGACTTTTTTCTCGAAATTGTACTTCGACATTATTCTCAACATTTCGATTTTTTTTCTCGACATTTCCACTTTTTTTCTCCACATTTCCACTTTTTTTCTCCACATTTCGACTTTTTTCTCAAATTGCATAATGAAAGAAAAATCTTCCTCCTCTAAAATGTTGTATTTTCCTCCTGCCTGGCCCTGATTCTCCTCCGTGTCCTTTCCTCCATCATCTCCTCCCAACCCCGAGTCCCCTGATCCCAGAAATGTGCGTGTGTGACGTCACGTCTCCGCGGGTATAAATGAGAGAGCGGCTGGTGCGTCTGCGCTCCAGAGGAATCTGGCGCTGCCAAGGGAACACGCTCCTTCACAACCTGGAGAATAAAAACAAGGACATAAAACCCTCTTTTACTAAAAAACACCACGGTTTTAAGTATCTTAAGCCTCAGTTTTCCGTCTCCCGGTCGTGGGAACTCGTGGAAACGAGTTCCAGCCGCGCGTAAAGCGGAACCGGAGCCCCGGCATGGAGCCGTCCACGGTGCCCGGGTCCCCCCTGGTCCCCGGCGGGTCCCTCGTCCCCCCGGTCCCCGGGTCCCTGTACTCGGTCCTCCCCCTGAATGTGACCTTCCCCGGGCTGATGGAGGACGGTACTCTGCTGGAGAACCTGACGGAGCTCCGGAGCCCCGCGGCGGGGGCGGCAGGGGCCGCGGGGAGCGGCGGCTCCGCCGGAGGGATCCTGGTCGCCGCCTCCATCACTGCGCTTTACTCGCTGATCTGCGTGGTGGGACTGCTGGGAAACGTGCTGGTCATGTACGGGGTGGTCAGGTAAACACTGGAGCATTATTATTATATATTATTATAGATTTTTATATTATATATAATAATAATAATAATAATAATTATTATTATTATTATCATTATTATTATTATTGATATTATTATTAGTATTATTATTATTGTTATTATTTTATCGTTATTATTATTATTATTATTATTATTATTATTATTATTATTATTATTTTATCTTTTATTATTATTGTTATTTTTTTTTTATAATTATCATCATTATTTATTTATTTATTTTATTATTACTATTATTATTATTTTAGTTTTTATCATTATTTTATCATTATTTTATTATTTATTACTGGTAGTACTATTAGTATTTTATTTTTATTATTACTATTATTTATTAGGATTATTACTATTATTATTCAATTATTATTATTATTATTATTATTATTATTATTATTATTATTTTTTTTTTATTATTATTATTATTATTATTATTATTATTATTATTATTATCATTTTATTTGTATTATTATTGTATTTATTATTCATTATTATTTATTATTATTATTATTTATTTTGTTTTATTTGTATTATTATTGTTATTATTGTTATATTATTATTATTATTATTACTATTATTTATTATTATTATTATTATTATTATTATTATTATTATTATTATTATTATTATTATTTATTATTATGATTTATGTGTCTTGATTTTATTCCTTTTTTCTTAATTTTTTTTGCTGGTTTCTGTAGCACTTTGAGATTATTTTATGAAAAAGTGCTTTACAAATAAAATGTATTATTTCATAAACTTGCCAAAGTAAAAGCCACAACATTTGAATTTCAGTCCCAGAGCTTTTAAACATCAGTAATGAGACGGTTGTTTTATGACCACCATGTTGATTTTATGTACTTTTATGTATTTTAGGAGCTTTTATAGGTATTGTCTTGTTTTTTATCGTATTTCTACTTTAATTGCAGTGTTTTATTTGTGTTATTATTCATATTTTAGCCACAACGTTTGAATTCAGTCTTCAGTTCAGTCTAAGAATCAGTCACGCAGTTTCGTTCTGCCAAAAACAGCTATTTCCAAAGTAAAGGAGAGAGTTCCTGTATTTAAGATGTGCAAAAGTCTTGTTCTTTTATCAAAGTTTTAACTCCCAACCATCTGATAGGTGTTTTTATTAAGTTACAAAGAGGAAACTGATTATAACGGATGTTAATCAGTTAATCGGTTCTCTGGGGGATTTTTGGGCAGATTTTAGTGAAACTTGTAGAAAAGCTCACGTTGGCTCTTCTGCAATTCAATTCAATTTTATTCAATTTTATTTATATAACAATGGCAGGTAAAAACCTTAAGCCAAACAGTGGCAAGAAACCTTGAATCCTGCAGATGAAACGAAACTAGATCAAACCTCTGAATGTTCAGAAACAAACACACATGCAGATGTTACTTAGGTTAATTATCCAGAAATTAAAAAAACAGGCTCCGGGATTCTCTGTTTGAATATTTAAGAGATTGGAAAATAAAAGCGGCTGATTGTTAACCTGGAACGGCTGAGAGATTTTCAGAGAGCAGAATTTGCTCAGTATTCAGAAACCGAGTACATGTTTTTGTGCAGAAACAGAAGTGAAAATCTTCAGGTAACAACATTATTTCCCTCTGATTTAATCATTATATTTCTATGTTTTTTCTTACTTGTAGTCATGATTGTGATTCTGCTGGCGCTGGTGTGTGTGTGTGTGTGTGTGTGTGTGTGTGTGTGTGTGTGTGTGTGTGTGTGTGTGTGTGTGTGTGTGTGTGTGTGTGTGTATTTATGTGTGTGTATTTATGTGTGTGTTGAAGGTTTCCTTCCTGAACTCTGACATTTATCCTCCGTTATTTCATTTCATGCCGAGGCAGAGTTTTGCTCGGGTTCGTGGGTTTGTGGGAGTTTGTGTGTGAATATTCTGCTGCAGGACTCCAGCCAGACTGGATTTTAATATTTTAATTAACTATGATTTATGTGCTGCTGCAGTCTGTTCATTTCCAGCATCAACATTTCTGTTAAACCTGCATGAAAACCTGCAGGCAGCGATGAACGGGCCCTCGCGCGTGCAATTTTCGGTTTTGGCCATGGCGCCAGGAGACTTTTCTTTAAGTTGTGACATGATACAGGTGTGTACCGATTTTCATGCATGTACGTCAAACCGTATCGTGGGGCTTGAGGGACAAAGTTTTCTAGGGGGCGCTGTTGAGCCGTTAGGCCATGACCATTAATGCAAACCATTAAATATCACATTTTTCGTATCAAAATGAGCATAGTTGAATATCTCAAAAACCGTAATAGCTAGCATGATGAGACTAAAATATGTTGTAGTACAACACGTCCCCAGTTTTTCAATGTTGTAATGATGTCTGTACGATAAACCGTCGCCTAGCAACAAGCGTCCAAAATAAAATAGATTTTTTTTTTTAAATTGGAAGTTAAATATCTCAAAAACTGTAATAATTAGCGTGATGAGGTTGTACGGTCCTTTAGTGCCAATCGGGCAGAGTGTTTGTAAATTTGAACGATGTCTCTACGATAAAGTTCGGCCGAGCAATAAGCGTCTGAATTTTTGCCTTTTTTTCTTCTTTTTGGCATCTAGCGTTGCCACGGTAACACTTTTTACTGAGAAAAGTAATGCCCATCGAGGCACGATGGAGACGCATCCAACGATGTATGACATGCATGGGTACACATTGCGGTTCGGGCCGCATTAACGGATGAAAAAGCGTGCAGAATAATAATAATAACTAGAAAAATTTCCTCACAGAAATTTTGAGAGTGCCACGTGGGGCTGCTGCCCATTTGTGTACATTGCTGCTTTTTTCAGCAATAAAGGTGAAGGACTCAAAACTAAGTCCGATGACACCACCCACGACTCTATTTCAAACCATTCGAAAGTTATTGGACTATCACATATCGACCAATCAGAAGAAGGGGCAGGGCTAATTTGCACCAATAAGGGTCAAGGACTCAAAACCGAGTCCGATGACACCACCCACGACTCTTTATGTCAAACCATGAGTGAGTAAGCGCAGTGCGAAGACAGAGTGAGATTATTTTGAAGAAAACGTTTGATTACATTACAGTGAATGGGGACAGAGACAGGTATTGGCGCCGCTCTAGCCCCCCCCGTTTAAATTTTGTGCATACCCCGCCTGTCAAAGTCACATTTTATGAATCCCAACACCCATGTCTACATTCTGACCAAAGATTATTTGTCTAATTTTTACGATTTGGTCGTGAGCTCGAGTTACAAATAAAAATTCAGGTTATTTTTTGCTGTTTCTCACACTCTACCAACCGACATCTGCACTCTAGATTTGACGATAAAGTGATTTCCAGTCCTCACTTGAGTGCTCATATCTTGAAAAGTGTACATTTTAGGAAAAAACTGTTTGGGGTTTTGGAGAGAAGAGAAGTTTTCCTCCGTTTTGAAGTTTGAATGACATTTCTACGTGCAGGTATGAGTAAGTTAGGTGACTCAGAAAAGAGGTGAATTTTGGCTTTTTTTTTACCTCCTCCCATCCACAGTAGGCTTTTGTGACATTCCGCGCCATACACATACATGGGAAGATCTCCCCATTAGTTTGGAAATTTGGAAATGTTTTTGCACTTCGTGCGAAAACTATTTGTGTGATCGCTCTGAAAATCCACAGGACTGTAGTTAAATTCAGGGCCTACAACTTTCTAAATCGGTTCAGAATTTTTCGAGTAACGGTGTGCGAGTGGTGAGGCCCCAAAGTTCTCCCAATGCATTCCGGATGGCGCCAAAAAGC
Source organism: Cololabis saira (assembly GCF_033807715.1). NCBI lineage: Eukaryota > Metazoa > Chordata > Actinopteri > Beloniformes > Belonidae > Cololabis > Cololabis saira. The sequence goes on from NC_084601.1 coordinate 43,108,980, forward strand.
GCACGTTTTCATACATTGCGCAGAAACGTGCGCACCAATCGCTAATAAAAGTCAGACCACTCGATTCCCGATCAGGGCGCACATTTCTACGTTTTTACTTTTTGCGTTTTCTCAAAGCTGCGGGACTAGTTACGTGCCGAAGTTTATACGGAAGAATAAATAATAAGCCTGAGCAATAACAATAGTGCCTCTGGCTCTGCCAGAGATTTGCAGAGAGCTGTATTTTCTCAGTATTCAGCAACCGAGTCGATGTTTTGTGCAGAAAGAGTCATGAAAAGCTTCAGGTAACAACGTTATTTCTCTGGTGTGAATATTCTGCTGCAGGATTTTAATGAATCTTGACTGATGAGCTGCTGCGTCTGTTCTGTTCCAGCATCAACATCCCTGTTAAAAACCACTTATAATCATCAAACATAAATCTCTTCCTCCGCCGGTGAATTCTTACAACGTTAATCTCCCGTCTCGACCTCTCGTTCTTCTCTGATTGTTCCGTTCTCACTCATCCTGTTAATTAGCTGCTAATCTGTGAAACGATGTTTGGCTTCTCCGGCGTCGTCCGAAATATTAATTACTGTTTCAGCTTAATGAGAGAATCAGGAGAAGTGAAGCAGAACCTGGAGAACGGTGGACGGTTAACCGTCCAGAGAGGAGCTAAAATAATAATAATTAAAGAATAAAGAGCAGGGGAATGAAGGATGAGCTAAAATAATAATAATTAAAGAATAAAGAGCAGGGGAGCTGAAGGATGAGCTAAAATAATAATAATTAAAGAGAAAAGAGAGCAGGAGCTGAAGGAATGGAGATAAATGAACCAAAACAACGGGAGAGATGCTGCAACTGGAATTTATGAAAGTCTTGGATTTATATTTGCAGATCAGAGAAGAAAATATGTGATAAAACAACTCAGACGTAAATAGGGAGGAGGAGGGATGGAGGTAGAGAGAGAACGGCAGTAAATCAGGAGTTTGAGAGACGGAGACGAGAACAGAACGTTATTCTGCCCAGAAACAAGTGCTGGACGATAATTTAGCATTTCAGCAAAAAATATCAGCTCACTAGACTTTTAACCTCGGGGGGCCAAGGCTGTTTCAGGGCGGCCACAGATTATGACAATCAATTAGTTTCTCCAACAATCAATTGCAATCGGAGTCTCTAAAAATGTAAAATGTAAACTAGTGCTGGGCGGTATGACCAAAAACTGGGTGTTAACCACATTTTCTAATGATTTGGAAAGGAATTGCTGCAGTAAATTGGCTTAGAATGCCCTTTTTTACTGTCAAATCAAATAAAATAAATTTGACTTAGGCTTTTCAAAGAAAAAAATCTTTTCAGAATTACAAGGTAGAAAATATTTATTGAACATAAAAAAAATGATTTCTTTTAAAATTTCCCAGCATTATGTTGTTTTGGTTCCACCTCCTGGTGAATGTTGGTAAAATTCTTATGGGGTTACTTTTTGGTTGGCCAATGATTTATGTTTGTGGTGCAACCGTTACGGAGCGGCCAGTCTATTTCCTTATTTTACAACGCCGTTATTAATTGTTCATTTTTTTCCCACTTATTCCACCGAACACCCAAAGTGTTTTTTTTGCCATTTTCACCCGAACAATTTCGGTTACCGAACAATCGGTGCATCACTAATATAGGCCCATACTCTTATTTAAAAGCAAGGTGCAAAATAAAACTAATATTCCCCAAAGCAGTTGGTCCCCGAGTTGCTTCTTGGTTCTAATGGTGGGACTGGAATAAACCAGTTGAAAACCTCTGGTATAAAATCATTGGAGAAACACGTAAATATAAGCGGCAACCCGACTTAAATGTAGGAAAATGTTGGAAAATGAAGGTGATTCTGTAGACGCCATGAGATGTAACGTTAGCGTTAGCTTGATACCTGTGGCCCGTAGCACAATCATCTCCTATCTGAACACAAAAGTGACTTTAAAAAGTGACTGAGGACTTCACTGTCTGTAATTTCCTTAATTATACATTATATTTCTTCTTCACTGTCCATCAAGAATGTGTATCCTTCTCCTCCTCTTTTTAGTTTCTCCCCTAGGGGCCGCGGAACTCCGGTTGAAGAAGTTTATGGAGATAAAAGCTTGAAATAACCTTTTTCATTTCAAAACACAAAAATCCAATTTAAAAAAGCTTTGTTGGATTGTGATCAGAGATTCCTGTTAAAGTATCAGGGCCAGGCAGGAGAGAAATAAAAATAGTATTTTAGATTCTTTTTTGAAAGTAAAATGACTGTGACTGCAGATGGAGGCGCTAGCGTCTCCGGCGGGATGAGGCTCGTCTTATCTCCCTCTTCATCCGATAAGAGCCGGTTCGGCGTCGGTGCAGAGTGCAGCCTCTAATTGAGATGCATTGTGGGTAATTTGTGGGCTTTTCTTTATCAGGCTTTTGGAAATGGGAATATTTCGATAAAGAAAACACATAAAGCTCCAGCAGGAACTTGTTGGGAGATCTGTTGGTCCGGGTGGAAATTCAGCTAAAAATAAACTTCCCTTTGCTGCCAGAAGGAGACGACGGAGCAGGAAACGTCACGCCGTCTGTTCCTCGGCCGAGCCGACGATGTCAATGTCAGGAAACCCAGAAACCCAGTCTGAACCAGGACCAGAACCAGTACCAGAATCACAACCAGGACCAGAATTTCAATTTCAATTTATTAATTTGGTAAGGGACAAGGTACATCAATCAGCATTTAATAAAATGTAGATGCACCCAGATTGCAGCCATAGGCTGATTTACATCGGTAGTCCCCCTGCCAGATGTAATCAGCAAAAATCATACAAACAACAATAATAACAATCACAAAAAAAGAAAACAATATAGCACACATAACATGGCATATGCATTCACAATAGAGGTCAATGACGATAAAACCGGGGAAAACTGGGGAAATGGATGGTTTGAGAACTAAAGTTCTGTAGTGCTATTTTGTATCTGCTGTGGTACATGATAAATAATAATAAATAGTTAAATGTTAAAGAGCTGTATATGATTATGGTACATGCAAAAATAAAATAAGTGAAAGAAAAAAAAAAGAAAAAAAAGAAATAGAAATAGAAATAAATAAAAAATAAATAAATAAAGTAAAATTAGTAAACAAAAATAAAAATTATAAATAAATAAACAAAGAATAATGTTTGTAGGGGCCTGTATGGGGTGTGTAGATGAAGTTTGAGATTGCAGCAATGCAGAGTCCGGTACTTAGTTATTGTTGTAATCGTGACTAGTTGTAGTTATCAGTTATAATGTGAACTAATTAATTGATAAGCAGTGGAGGAGGAACCAGACTGCCATAAATACAGAAGTGATGATAGATAGAAATTAATCATAATAATTTTTTTAAGTTAGTTTTGAATGTCCCATATGTGTTACAGTCTGGGATCACAGAGGGCGTATATTCCATATGTGACTACCTGAACCGAGAGTACAGCTTGCCCACATGACGTTCCTGAACGGGATTATACAGTCCCCTCTTGTGGTGGCCCTGCTCGTATAGCTGCTATTTTCATTTTGTTTGACATAGTCTGACAAGGGAGGCGGTGCCAACCCTTTTAGTATTTTATATATTGCACAGTCATATTTAAATTTGGTGAAGTTCTCCAAACTAAGAAACCTATGTTTCTGGAGTATGTGACAGTGGTGATGCCATATAGGTTTTTTGTCAAATATTTTAATTGCTGTTTTGTAAAGCGATTCAATCTGCCTTAGTGCGACTGTGGTAGAGAACGACCAGTTTGTAAACCCGTATTCAATATAGGAAAAGATCATTGCAGAAACACCCCAGAAGAACCAGGACCAGAACCAGTACAATCTCAGGAAGCAGGAAATGAAAGTTTCCTGACAGGAAGTCGATGTCGTCCCTGGAGGTCGTTGCTGCCACCGTCGGCTGGAAGTTATCGGTCTGATTGATTAGACGGTATTGAACGGGAGACGTTATCACTGTTGCATAACCGCGGCGCCGGCAGCCCGGCGCTGATGCCGCCGTCCCCCCAGTCACCATGACAACCGTCTCCTCAGAGGACGCCGTTATCAACGGACGAGTCGTGTTTCCTGGAGCTCTGATTTATTAGACGAGCTAAAATCCTGAAACCTGAACCGAGGGAGGTTTCACAGAAACACCACTGCAACGGGTTTGACATGGAAGTAGTGGTGGGCGGTATACCGGTTCATACGAATACGGGTGTTTATTTTTCTTATGATATGAATGTTTCATATACCGTAATACAGGTGAGTTTGTACAGTAGCGTACACAACGTTGGGAACGTAGCGCCGCTGGACACTGTTAGTGAGGGGACTGTTTAGCAGTAGTGATGCACCGATTGTTCGGTAACCCAAATTGTTCGGCCGAAAATGGAAAAAAAAACACTTTGGGTGTTCGGTGGAATAAGTGGGAAAAAACCCGAACAATTAATAACAGCGTTGTAATATAAGGAAATAGACTGGCCGCTCCGTAACGGTTGCACCACAAACATAAATCGTTGGCCAACCAAAAAGTAACCACATAAGAATTTTACTAACATTCACCAGCAGGTGGAACCAAAACAACATAAATCAATCTATTACAGGGGTCCGTTTCACAAAGCAGGTTCAACAAACTCTGAGTGTAATCCTGAACTCTTAGTTGATCTACTCTGAGATCGGAAACTCTGAGTTTTCGGTTCCAGAACAGCGGATTTGAGGTAATTTACTCAACTCTAAGTAGTTTCACCTGAAGTTAAGCGCGAGCGTGAGGGATATAAAAAGCCATCATCAGTAGATCGCTGATACAAGGATTCACCATGGCAACCGGCGACACAAAAGAGCGACATACATTTTCTTTTTTTTCTTTTAAACTTTATTTATCTTTTCAATTTACAAAATCCCTTTGAGGAAACATTAGTTTGCATCTGAAGATCCACATTTCACGCCACTGGAGTTAGAAGTGTTAATACGTGCATATGGCGAGTATGAAAGCATATTTTGGGAAAAAAAATGAAATTTTATTGTCATTTAGATCAGGGCCGTCAATTGGGTACGGCAGCTGCCACACCTCGGCTTCAGGGGAAAATGTAAATGGTTTTTTTAAATACATTTATGGAATTACTCTGTATCTATTTGTATTGATTTATTCTATTAATTCATACATATAAAATAACTACAAATGCATATCAGAACAACATGATGGATTTCACTACGTATTAGCCTATCTTTCCCAACACTTGTACCCCCCCCTCATATCTTGAAATGTCCCAGCGTCCCTGACGACAGTCGTCTCTATCAATCTGGTTTTTAGTGTGCTCTGCAGTGTTACTAACTTACAAAAATGAAAATGAAGCAGACAACCACGCAATTAAAAAAAGAAAGAAAGAAGGCAAGTGATGGTCCAGAATATATTAACGAGGCTGTTAGCCACTGATGGATTAATTATGCAAGTTCATCTCAAAGTAAGATATAAATCCTCTTATACATCTGTTTAACGGAAATATTTGACTTTTTTTTTACTCTCCCTCTCCTTTTTGCATTTGGACTTTAACTGTTTGAAGTTAAACTGGGATGTCCCTGTGATATTGTTGCACTGACATAGTGAATAAAATGAACAGAATGAGTTAAATTGCGTTTGTTAGATAAGCCTTTTCTGCTCTCTAACTCTGCCGCTTGCTGTCCGTGGTGCAGAAAACGGATGTGTATTGCGTAAAGACCCATTGGCTGAATTGACACCACTGAGGGAGGAGACGGAGAGAAACTCCAGGTTCGCTGAAATAAACCTGGTCCCGACCAGGTTAGATTCAGAGCGTCTGTTACTACGGTAACTGACCGAGAGCTTAAGTTACCTCTCTTTGTGAAACAGGCTAGAGTTACCTCTCTTTCTCTGGTTTGAGTTACCTCCCTTTGTGAAACGGAAAAGTCAGAGTTTCCCTCATTTCAGGGTTAACAGACTCCGAGTTTTCACTAAACCTGCTTTGTGAAACGGGCCCCAGGTGCGTTTAGATGACGAACTCAAACGTGGAAGAGCGTGGAGTGAAGTGGTGCAAACATGTCAGCAGTGTGGAAGTATTTTAGAGTGGCAAAGAATAAAACAAGAATGGCTGTTTGCAAAGAATGTTCTGCTCAAATATCTAGAGGGGAAACATCTGCAAAGTCTTTCAGCTACAAGTTTGATTTATCATTTGAAATGATAAAAAACCCTGAGCGCTTTAATGCATTTTTATTGTTTTAAGGCCTATGTTACAATGTTCAGTCAGTTAAGATGGCCAAAGGAGTTTCCTTACACGCCACGCATGCTATCGCTCATGAATTATGAGCGATAGCTAATGAATGTTATGAATTATTAAGCTTTTGCAAAGCTTAATAATTCATAATTCATTTTTTATATTAAGATTGAATTCCTTTTTCCACAGGAAAACTAAGGTTTATAGTTTACAACTTGTATCAACTCTAAGAGAGTGACCTGTCTGCTGTTGTCTGTGTTGGTCACATGTTGTGTTGTTACATATTTATCACATCAGGAAAGATGAAGTTAATAAGCTACACGAGTCTGAGTCGTTTCTAAGTCTCTAGAGGGCGAAATATTGCAGTCAATTCATGAAACTTTCTCATCTCCTAATTTTTATACCTGTCAATACGATGTCAGTGTCGTACATGAGACAACAATATTGATTCATTTATGGATTTCACGCTGTGATCGGTGATCGTCAATATCGGAATGGGCAGATACTGGTTTTGGTGATCGGTTATCGGTTTTCGGCCGTCAGAATCCTGATGGGTACATCTCTAGTTTCTAGGTTTGTTTCTGCTCCGAAGCCTCAGAAGAAGAATTGATGACAGTCATGTGGTAAAGTTCCCACGAGGAATATTAAAATCAGAACCTGGAACCAGGCGGAGGAGGTGCAGGTTGGACCTGGATCTCCTCGGCCCTAAAGTTTCTTTCATCAACCAAAATTAGGACTAAATATCGTCGTGAACCAACCTTTATCACCCGAGGAAAACGAGACAAGACTTTGAGGGTCTTTGGGGTTCTAACTCAGCGGTTCCCAACCTTTTTTCCTTGTTCCCCCCTACTTGTGTCTAAGACCAGCCCCCCCCCCCAAAAGAGTAAAGTGATTCGTTACAAATCTTTAATTGAAAAAATGAAAATAAATTGTTTTTTTGATACATTTCTCTTTTGTTTATGACTTTGTTTTTCTCACTTCATTTTGTGTCACCAATGTATAAAATACGCACAAGAAATAATTGCAAGGACATAAAAATATTTCTGAAAAATGTCTCTTTTAATATGAGAACAAGATTTTTTTTACATTTTTCCTTTAACAACCTGTCGGAGTAGTAGTATGATTAAATGTTGAATAATGATATAATAATACGTTTATAAGTTTTTATCCTGATAAATAACTTAGTATTTTAAAATGACCAAAATATATTTCTAAGTGGGTATATACAGACTTGGATTACAGTATTCCATTAGGTTATTATGATTTTTTATTTATTTAACATGTGTAAATATAATTTTTACAACTGCATAATTTCAAAGCAGACAAAGTTCCGCGCCCCCAGAGATCTCTGCCCGGACCCTAGGGGGGGGGGAGACACTGGTCTAAGGGGATCTGCTCTGGGGAGAAGAAGAAGATCCATCTTTGGATCCACTTTCCTACAGAGACGTGGAAGAGAGAAAACCATATGTGTCGTGGAAAAAGAAAAAGACGGGGAGAAATGCGGAAAAATAAATATGTTGTAAACTCAAATGAGAGTCTTTTGTATCTGGAATTAATTTATTCTTGAGTCTATAAGGTAACAATAATATAATTATAAGATAATGTTGTTTGAATTGTAAAATGGGTTTAGCTAAATACAATCTTTGACTAAAACTAGACTAAAATGGACAATTCTGATTAAAATGAGACTAAAATGCTCAGACTTTTAGTCGACTGAAACTTGATACGACTAAAAGGAGAATGAACTAAAACTAATAAAACTAAAATTTTAGCTGGACCTGAGACTAAAACTAGAACTGAAACAGTCTGACAACAACAACTCTACTCGTTACTCCTTCCCTGCACGAACATCACTCATGTCCATCATGGGGGATTATTATGGGATACCGGTGTGGCCTTCATTCAAGGTGAGGGAGCAACAATCACAGCTTCACACCAGCTCTTCAGATAAACACATCATCTTCCGTGACAGTCGATGTCATTGTAGATGAGTCAATAAATCTTTAGCTGAAGGTGACGACGACGGCGTCGACTCATCTTTGAACCTTCATGGTTGTTGGTTTTAACATTAACATTCACCCAGGTCTGTAAAGTACCACAACACTGCTATTACTGCTAACACTGCTACACTGCTACACTGCTACACCGTAACATTAACATTCACCCAGGTCTGTACAAGTACCAATCATATTCACTCATCTCCAACAAGATTGCAAAGAATATTGGAGTAATCAGACGTATACGGCATCTATTACCAAGAAAAATCTGTATTCATTTATATCATACTATGATTTATCCTTATATTCATATTGCAATGTCATTTGGGCAAGTACCTATATGAGCAACCTCAACTGTATCTTAATCCTGCAAAAATGTTTTATCAAAATGATTACATTCTCCAATAGACTTACTAGATCCTCCCCATTGTTCCAATGCCTAAGTATTCTCCCTATTTCTGCTGTAAATGTTTTTCAGATTTGTCTTTTTGTCTATCAATCCATTCACAAGCTGCTTCCAACCTGTTTTCATTCTTTATTTCAATTCAATTCCCAAATTCATCACTTTATTACTAGGTCTGCAGTAGGGATGGGCGGTATGGACTAAAAAATGTATCACGATAATTTCTGGCATTTATCCCGATAACGATAAAAATGACGATAAAAAAAATACAAACTCAACTTAATCTTTCAACTATAAATCTATCTCTCTCTCAGATCCTCCATGTTTGTTACACAAAAACCTCATCAACGGGAATTTATCCTTTTTCTTTCTTTCTTTCTTTCTTTCTTTCTTTCTTTCTTTCTTTCTTTCTTTCTTTCTTTCTTTCTTTCTTTCTTTCTTTCTTTCTTTCTTTCTTTCTTTCTTTCTTTCTTTCTTTCTTTCTTTCTTTCTTCCTTCCTCTTGTTCTCACTTTCCTTCCTTCCTTCCTTCCTTCCTTCCTTCCTTCCTTCCTTCCTTCCTTCCTTCCTTCCTTCCTTCCTTCCTTCCTTCTTTTCTTCCTTCCTTCCTTCCTTCCTTCCTTCCTTCCTTCCTTCTTTTCTTCCTTCCTTCCTTCCTTCCTTCCTTCCTTCTTTTCTTCCTTCCTTCCTTCCTTCCTTCCTTCCTTCCTTCCTTCCTTCCTTCCTTCCATAAATCATCTTTACACAAAAACATCATCAACAGGAATTTATCATTTTTACCGTGAGATACAAATTCTTCTTTTTTTGACGGTTTATCATGAACGGTAAAATATCAAACATTCCTATTCTGCAAACAATCTCCATCCACCTTTTTCAGGACGACTTTTTCCCAATTTTCATTTAGCTTCAGAGGTTCCTCTTTATTGGAACATCTTACCACTCAATATTAGAGAACGCTCGAGCACAAATAATGTCAAAAAACAAATCACAACTTTTTTTCTAACCCAGCTTAGCAAAGCTTAACCACTAATTTCCAGAACTTCTCTGCACATCCTCATCAGATTCCTGTTTTTCTAGTAATTTAGCTCATTCTCCTTAGTTGTCCTATGTTTTACATATCTCTGTACATATTGTTTGTTTCATTATAGGAGGAAACATCGACAAGCCCTTATGGGTTTTTTTGGTTCCTCCTGCACTTTTTTTCTGTTACATTGTATTTCTTTTTTTGTTGTTTCCATTTTTTTTCTACATACTGTTTGTCTGAATTTTTGGCGGTTGTATTTTTTTTTTATCTGCAAATAAAAAAAAGTAAAAAAAAGTACCACAACACTGCTAACACTGCTAACACTGCTAACACTGCTAACACTGTTATTACTGCTACACTGCTAACACTGCTACACTGCTAACACTGCTAACACTGCTACACTGCTAACACTGCTACACTGCTAACACTGCTAACACTGCTACACTGCTAACACTGCTACACTGCTAACACTGCTACACTGCTAACACTGCTAACACTGCTACACTGCTAACACTGCTAACACTGCTAACACTGCTAACACTGCTACACCCAACAATAACTGTCACCTCCCCGGCTCCTTAAGAGACGTGAGGATGATTAATCCACTTCCTCATCACATGACCTCTAACCTCTAACCAGTGGCGGCTGGTGTTATATATATTTGGGGGGGTGGAATGTTCCTTAGCATATTCAATTCAATTCAAATTACTTTATTTATTTATTTATCCCCGAGGGGCAATTTAAAAGGCACGACAGCAGCTTAAGGACGTACAAACAAACACATAATTACACATAACAGATATTCAACATTTAAAATACGTTTGTTTTTTAGTGCACTTAGTTTTCTGGGGTCTAAGAATGTTAAGATGAGTTAAGTTAAGAGTAACATACATTGGGTTGTAACAGTTATAATGGGAAATTTTAGTATAACATACATTTGTTGCTTTAAGACTAGGGGTGGGTATTGGGAAGGACCTCAGGATACGATACGCATCACGATACTTGAGCCACGATACGATACAAATTGCGATATCCCGATTATGCGATATATCCCGATATATCGCGATATTCTACATAGTTCACCGAAAAATTTAAAAATGCATTACACATCTTAAAATCCTAGTTGTATAAATGTACATCAGATGATAGTGATAATTCATTGGACAGACTGAGTCAAAACAATGTAATTCAAACTTTCCATTTTAATTATGCAACATATTTGCAGGAAAAAACACACTGAAACTCAATGAAAAGTGCAGTGTGCGCATTATTCTTAGATACAAAATACTCTAAATAAAATGCAGTGTCTCACCCACACTGAAATCACAAAATAAAGTGCAGCTAGGGGTGGGCAAAAATATTGATACGGCAATATATCGATACATACATTGAATATCGATATCGTATCGGGAGACTATGTATCGCGATATATTGCCGTATCAATATTTTTGCCCACCCCTATTTAAGACTAAAGCACAAATCCTGTTTTTCTGTGCTGCCCGAGGTCCAGCTCTCTGACACTGTGGAGTTTCTCTATCAGGCGGTGGAGCAGGTTTAGCGTCAGGGGACCATATATATTTTGTCTCATTGTTTTAAGCCTGCTGGAACTATAAGATAGGGCGTCTCTAAACATCTTCAGGTCATTTACAGGCTGACTGCTCGTCTGATCAGGCTGCACTGTGTGGTCTCCATTCATGAATCTTTTCTTTTATTAAAACTCCACAAAGAGCTGATTGTGTCCTGACATTCTTTTTTGAACACTTTATTGAACGAAAAACAATTTTTGCCACCACACGGTCCACAGAATCCCGGTCAGGTTCCAGCTCGGTACAACGGGGAAAAAAGAAAGGTAGAAAATAATATTTTGGTCCTTTAATTTAGATAAACATCCAACAATAATGGCTTATTGGTCCTAAGTTTTAGTGAAGCGGTTCAGTTCTGCTGCAGTGGAAACAGAAAACTGAACTTAAAGTAGGGGTTTAACATGTTATTCTTCCGACAAAATTAGGGCCTTTTTTCCCCCTAAACGTGCCCAAAAGTCACCAAATTCTGCACCAAGCCAGTCCTGGTGATAAATGTGATATTTAATGGTTTGCATTAATGGGCGTGGCCTAACGGCTCAACAGCGCCCCCTAGAAAACTTTGTTCCTCAAGCCCCACAATACGGTTTGACAAACAAACAAATCTAATTAAACCAATTAAAAGATCCTCAGGTCACGTGTTTATCAAATGTTGGAGAATTTACACTCAATTCTGTTGGACCGGAAGTAAATAAAATAAAATAAAAAACCTTTTAGAACCAAATAAATATCTAAACAACCTTTAATTACTATTGACAGTGGCCGACAGACTGAAATAACACCTTCTTTTAATAATTAAATGCATCTTACAGCATGTTTTTTATTTTATTTTTGTGATATTTCTGAATTCATTTTTAGTTTATTTTGTTGGGTAGTTATCTTGGAGTTTGAGTTGATTCCAACCAATTTTAAAATAAATATTTTTAATTTCTATATTATTTTTAAAGCTGGTAAGCTGCAGCTAATTGTATTATTTATATTAAAGTGGGGTAGTTTTTATTTTACTTTTCCACAAATATAGACTGAAATAGGACTACAGTTCACAGTTTAATTTATTTCAAAGTACGTCTACAAATGCACTTCTGTTGTTACATTTAGGGCTTGTAACAGGTAAAATAAAATGAAATCCAGCTCTCAAGTGAATGACAGCTTCAAGTTATGAGGAATCTGGTTAATTCAGAAAAACAGAGCAGATTTCTTTTCTCAAGTGAATGCAATTCCGTCGGTTTCCGCTCCGTTCTCACAGTGTTCTGTTTCCTCCCCCAGGTACACGAAGATGAAGACGGCCACCAACATCTACATCTTCAACCTGGCGCTGGCCGACGCGCTGGCCACCAGCACGCTGCCGTTCCAGAGCGCCAAGTACCTGCTGAACACGTGGCCGTTCGGGCCGCTGCTCTGCAAGCTGGTGCTGGCCATCGACTACTACAACATGTTCACCAGCATCTTCACGCTCACCATGATGAGCGTGGACCGCTACGTGGCCGTGTGCCACCCCGTCCGGGCGCTGGGCTTCCGCACGCCGGCCAAGGCCAAGATGATCAACATCCTCATCTGGGTCTTGTCCTCCGTCATCGGCGTCCCCATCATGGTGATGGCCGTGACCAAGGTGGCCGATTCTGGTGAGATGGTTTTTCCTGCACCCATTCATCTCAAACCCCTGTAAAACTGCTACAAAACCACTATAAAACGACTTTAAAACTGCTGCAAAACTGCTATAAAACCCCTGTAAAACTGCTGCAAAACCACACTGGGTCTTGTCCTCCGTCATCGGCGTCCCCATCATGGTGATGGGCCGTGACCAAGGTGGCCGATTCTGGTGAGACGCTTTCCTTGTTTTCATCTCCCGGCTAAAACTGCTACAAAACCAGTGCAAAACTACTTTAAAACTGCTGAAAAACTGCTGCAAAAACAATGTAAAGCTGCTGCAAAAACCCTTTGAAAGTGCTGCAAAACTGCTGCAAAACCACTGCAAAACTGCTTTAAAACCGCTGCAAAAGTGCTTTAAAACCGCTGTAAAATCGCTGTAAAACTGCTGCAAAACCCCTTTGAAACTGCTACAAAAACCACTGCAAAAATGCTGCAAAACTGCTTTAAAATCTCTGCAAAACCGCTGCAAAACTGCTGCAAAAACCCTTTGAAACTGCTGCAAAACTGTTGCAAAACTGCTGTAAAACTACTGTAAAACCACTGCCAAAATGCTGCAAAACCGCTTTAAACCTCTGCAAAACTGCTGCAAACCCCTGTAAAACTGCTGCAAAACCACACTGGGTCTTGTCCTCCGTCATCGGCGTCCCCATAATGGTGATGGCCGTGACCAAAGTGGCCGATTCTGGTGAGACGCTTTTCCTGCAGCGATTCATCTCCCGGCGTCACGTTGAGGCAGATGTGCTACTGCACCTGAACCCACAACTGCTGCAAAACAGCAGTGAAACTGCTTCAAAACCGCTGCAAAACTGCTGCAAAACTGCTGCAAAACTGCTGCAAAACCGCTGTAAAAACTGCTGCAAAAACCCTTTGAAAGTTCTGCAAAACCACTGCAAAACTGCTACAAAACCACTGTAAAACTACTGTAAAACCACTTTAAAACCTCTGCAAAACTGCTGCAAAACCGCTGCAAAACTACAGTGAAACTTGCCTGCAAAACCACTTTAAAACCTCTGAAAAACTGCTGCAAAACTGCTTTAAAACCGCTGCAAAACCGCTGCAAAACTGTACAACTGCTGCAAAACCACTGCAAAAATGCTTCAAAACTGCTTTAAAACCTCTGTAAAACTGCTGTAAAAACACTTTAAAACCTCTGCAAAACTGCTGCAAAACCGCTTTAAAACCGCTGCAAAGCTACTGCAAAACTGCTGCAAAACTGCAAAACTGTAAAACTGCTGCAAAACTGCTGCAAAACTGTAAAACCGCTACAAAACTTCTGCAAAAATGCTGCAAAACCGCTGCAAAACCAGCTACAAAACCACTGCAAAACCGCTGCAAAACTGCTACAAAACCACTGCAAAACTGCTGCAAAACTGCTGCAAAACTGTACAATTGCTGCAAAAACCCTTTGAAACTGCTGCAAAACCACTGTAAAAATGCTGCAAAACTGCTGAAAAAACCGCTTTAAAACCTTTGAAAAACTGCTGCAAAACCGCTGTAAAAATGCTGCAAAACCGCTTTAAAACCGCTGCAAAGCTACTGCAAAACTGCTACAAAACCGCTGCAAAAAACACCTTGAAAGTGCTGCAAAACCTCTGCAAAACCGCTGTAAAACCTCTGCAAAACCGCTGTAAAACCTCTGCAAAACCGCTGCAAAATTGCTGCAAAACTGTACAACTACTGCAAAACCTCTGTAAAACTTCATGAATGGTTGATTGTAAAGTCAATAAAGAGGAGCTGAGAATCCCGGCGCTGAAGCTTCTTCCCTTCCCCCTCTCTTCTTCCCTTCCCGTCTGTTCCAGGTAAAACGTCGTGCATGCTGGACTTCCCGGCCCCGGACTGGTACTGGGACACGGTGACGAAGATCTGCGTGTTCATCTTCGCCTTCGTGGTGCCGGTGCTGGTGATCACCGTGTGCTACGGGCTGATGATCCTGCGTCTGCGCAGCGTCCGCCTGCTCTCCGGCTCCAAGGAGAAGGACCGCAACATGCGGCGCATCACGCGCATGGTGCTGGTGGTGGTGGCGGCCTTCATCGTGTGCTGGACGCCCATCCACATCTTCATCATGGTGCGGACGCTGGTGCAGGTGGACACGCGGCACCCGGCCGTGGTGGCCGCCTGGCACCTGTGCATCGCGCTGGGCTACACCAACAGCAGCCTCAACCCCGTCCTCTACGCCTTCCTGGACGAGAACTTCAAGCGCTGCTTCCGGGACTTCTGCCTGGGCTGCCGGAGCCGGGCCGGGACCGGGACCGGGGCCGGGCCGGGACCGGGGGAAGGGACAGCCGGGACAGCCGCAACACCAACACCCGCGAACCCCAGTCCGTCTGCGGCCCCGTCGCCGGGGCGGCGCCGCCGGGGGGAGGGAGGAACACGTGACTAGGGATGGACCGGGTCCCCCGGACCGGGACCAGGGGGAACCAGGACCACCAGGACCTGCAGTCCGAGGTCACGCTCGTCTCCACCACAGAGTTTTAACGGGAAGGAAAGTCTTCTAATTCGGCTAAAAATCCAGAGAAATAAAAGAGGATTTGACTTTTCTGTTCTTTTTGTTCCAGAGGAGAAAACTCAACGTTCCCAGCTCTTAACTCGAAGAAATGAGACGTCTTCTATCACTTTACACCGATGACTTATTGTTAGGAACGGGTGATATTTTACCGTAAAAACGATAAATTCCTGTTGATGATGTTTTTGTGTAAAGCCGATTTATGGAAGAAAGAAAGAAAGAAAGAAAGAAAGAAAGAAAGAAAGAAAGAAAGAAAGAAAGAAAAGAAAGAAAGAGAAAGAAAGAAAGAAATGAGCCAGAAAGAAAGAAAGAAAGAAAGAAATGAGCCAGAAAGAAAGAAAGAAAGAAAGAAAGAAAGAAATGAGCCAGAAAGAAAGAAAGAAAGAAAGAAAGAAATGAGCCAGAAAGAAAGAAAGAAAGAAAGAAAGAAAGAAATGAGCCAGAAAGAAAGAAAGAAAGAAAGAAAGAAATGAGCCAGAAAAAGAAAGAAAAGAAAGAAAGAAAGAAAGAAAGAAAGAAAGAAAGAAAGAAAGAAAGAAAGAAAGAAAGAAAGAAAGAAAGAAAGAAAGAAATGAGCCAGAAAAAGAAAGAAAGAAATGAGCCAGAAAGAAAGAAAGAAAGAAATAAATGAGCCAGAAAAAGAAAGAAAGAAATAAATGAGCCAGAAAAGAAAGAAAGAAAGAAAGAAAGAAAGAAAGAAAGAAAGAAAGAAAGAAAGAAAGAAAGAAAGAAAGAAAGAAAGAAAGAAAAGAAAGAAAGAAAGAAAGAAAGAAAGAAAAATTCCGGTTGATGAGGTTTTTGTGTAACAAATATGGCGGATCTAATAGATTTATAGTTACAAAGATTAAGTTGAATTGGTATTTTTTTTATCGTCATTTTTATCGTTATCGGGATAAATGCCAGAAATTTTAGTCCGTACCGCCCATCCCTAGTTATTGTTATTCCACTTTTCTTACCAAATTCAACTAAAATCACGGAGAAGTAAAGGAGGATTTGACTTTTCTGTTAAAGTTCACGTCTTTTTGTTCCAGAGGAGAAAACACAACGTTCCTGTTAGGTTCCTAAATCAACATACATAAATTAATAACTTAGGAAAGACACAGAGACTGTTAGAAATGATTTTCAGGCCTTCTGCGCAGAAGGGAAGCAAAGTCGGAGCTTGCAGAGCAACATGGCCCTCTCGGACGCTCTCGACAAATGCTTGCTGGCTCCTTCTTTGCATCAGGTTTTTATTGAAAAACTGACAGGAACATGACCATATAGGGACAATGGACAATTGGAAGAAAGCAGGAAACAGATGCAGAAACAGACATGGTATCAGAGGATGGTTAAAAAGGTCACACCTATGACTTTTCAGTTAAAGAGGACCTAATCTGTGGTATGCAGCTTAAAGTCTTTAAAAAACACAAAAGGTCAAAGGGGTCAAATGGGGCCCGTTCTGGACAAACGAGAACTCTGTGAGGTTTTGAACAGATGGTTCAACTGACAATGGGATAGTTGTGGGACAGCCCAAAACCCTGACGGAACACAGGAAGGGCTGCCCTCATCCTTTAACATGTGATAAGCATGAGGACTAACAGGCAGCTCTCCAAGCTAACTTGATTCTGATTCTGATTCTGATAGTTTCATAAAGACAAATTAATTATTAATCCCACAGTTCCCAACTCTTAACTCGAAGAAATGAACCGTCAGCTCTGGGGCGTCTTCTGTCACTTTACGCTGATGACTTATTGTTGTACGTCTCGGATCCTGTCCTCTCCATCCCTGAGATTTTATCTGCTTTTTTCTGCAAAATTCTCAGCTTTAATGTCTAAAATTAAATCTGACCTGTCTTCCATTTTTCTTCTTTTCTCGGCTAAAATCCCAGAGAAGTAAAGGAGGATTTTACTTTTCTGTTAAAGTTCTCGTCTTTTTGTTCCAGAGGACGAAAAACACAATGTTGGACTGTGAGAACACAATGTTCCCAGCTCTTAACTCGGAGAAATGAGCCGTCAGCTCTGCGGCGTCTTCAGTGAAAGGAACAGATGAGATTTTGATGAAGAGATTGAAAAGAAAAGACTTTCTGTTGAAACTTAAATCAGAACTGCTGAAGCGACGCCGGGACGGCTGGACGGTGAATTATTGCTCAGATTTCTTCATCAGGATTCTACTGAGGGTGACGGGGGTCAGGACTGTCACGGATTTGGGGGGGAAGCATCAAAACCAGATCTCTGGGTTTCTGAGGACTATTCTTCTCTTTCATCAGTGACAGGAATGATTGAAGGAAAATCACATCTTCACCTCCATCTGATTCCGTCACATTGAATATCTGCAGCACATCTGACGGACGGACGAGGGGGAATCCTGGGGTATTAAACACCAGACCTGAGTCACTCGATGTCAGCAAATTCAAGACCAATTAAAGCTGCAAGCAGCGATGAACGGATGAACGAGCCCTCGCGAATGCAATTTTCACCAATAAACGTCAAGGACTCAATACCGAGTCCGATGACACTCACGTCATGGGAATCATTTATGTAGAGTTGTAGACTAAATAGTTATTGTCAAAAGTAGATTATGATCACCTGTTAATGGAGTTTTCGCAATCGTATATATATATATATATATATATATATATATATATTTATATTTATATATATATATATATATATATATATATATTTATATATATATTTATATATATATATATATATATATATATTTATATATATATATATATATATATATATATATATGATTGCGAATATATATATATATAAATATATATATATATATATATAAATATAAATATATATATATATATATATATATATATAAATATATATATATATATATATATAAATATATATATATATATATATATATATATATATATATATATATATATAAATATAAATATATATACATATATAAATATATATACATATACATATATATATATATATATATATATATATATATATATATATATATATATAAATATATATATTAAAAAAAAAATATATATATATATATGTATACAGGGTGCGATTTGTGAAAAAACCAGAGGGGGGGGTAATTTTGAGAAATATTTTTATTCAGAAAAATTAGGTTATATGAAAACTTGTTTCTTGCGTAAACCTTACCCTTAAGCTACATAACGTAGGCGGTAGGCCTATTTTGAACATGAACTGAACCACTGCATTTGCAGAAATATTTTCTCCTAATATTGTTTTTGAATGTGCCAAATAAAAACAAATAAACAAAATAAATATTTTTTTAATTCTTTCTCGATATCAGTTTAACAGAAAACATTCTCAACTTTCTCTGGATTTTTGGTTGTGATCCTGTAAAATATGAGGATTTGCTGCTCTGGATTCTTTATTTTTTCATTCATTTGACTGACTGTATCTTTTATTTTGGCGGGCTGGAAGTCGGACTTTTGGAATGCAAGAAAAAACGGTTGGTTTTCAAAATAAAACTGCTTCCTGTGGGCGCGACTCGCTCCCGGTATCAAAGTCACACACAAGCAGAATGAACACGGACTCTGTGTATTCTGGTTGTTATTAGGCAAATCGCACCCTGTATATATATATATATATATTAACTCTTAATTTGGTTAAGATTGCCTTTATTTCTTTCTAAGTTGCAGGACCCCCTGCAGTACTTTAGAGTTTAGTCCCAGTTCCAGACGAGTGCAGTCGACCTGAACTGATAACGAGGTTTTAACGTCTAATATTTAATGAACTTCACGTCCTGGAGGGTTTAGATCTGAAAACACACCTGGTTGGTAATGAGGAGGTTTTACGGTCGTCACGGTAACAGCAACCCTGTTATCAACACCGTTCCTGCACCGCAGGGAAACATTAATTTGATCACTTTAATTTGGAAAGACGTGACTCCTGATCGGCTGCTGGTGCTGATGCCGCTGAGCATCGTAGCCCGATCAATAACCGCTGGAGAGATCAAGCACATCAGAACTGTAGACGTCAAAGAAGATGAAAGAGAAAGACTCTTCTTTTGTGAGTTTTGTAAATAATGTAAAGCTTTTGCAACAAAACTGGCCTGAATGTCTGAATCTGTATCTCTGTTTCTGATCCGACTGGAGCTTTTACTGCTGATCCAGAACAAGACGATCAATAAGACGATCAATCAAAGCTGAAGGAGACGAAGACTCGGACGTGGGTTGGTTTTTATTTCAATCTTCTGTAACTTCAGGATAGTGAAAGGTGTGAAAAAGGAAATACATGAGTGTTTAACGACGTCTCTGTGTGATTCTTTCTCTATGTGAAGTTTTTAATTTAACTTTATTTAAACAGCGTCAGTTATTACATAAACAGGTAAAAACTCCCCTTTAGGAGGAAAAAAACACTACAACGCTTTACTAAACACTAACTAGAAAAGTTACTAAACACTAACTAGAGGAGAAAATGGACATAAAACATTGATTTGATTTGCATGTATTTGTTATAGAGGGACGATGTACATTAATGAACATTTGTAGGCGAAAGGTAACGTTTACCATGACCTTTGTAGCTGAGCAGCAGCTTACAAAGGTCATTTACCCTTTACAAACATCACGGTATCATCAGCGTACGTAACGACCTCACATCCTCCACTGATGGTAGACCGTTTACGTACAGACTGAAAAGGATCGGACCCAGGATTGAACCCTGGGGAACACCGGTGACAAGATCTTTGAAAGTAGATTTTATATTTTGTATTTGAACACACTGAGATCGGTTAGTGAGATATGATTTGAACCAGTTGGACGTACACTGAGAAAAATTAAATTGGCCAAAATTTAGGCCACGTTTCCACATAGACAAAAACGGATATTTCCCCGTCTACGTTTATAAAAATCAATTTCCAGGAACCTGCATCAATATCTGTTAAGGTGCTATGAGCAGCCAAACCTACAGGGGGCAGTGTAACGAGAAGATAAAGTCATGCTAGCCAATCAGAATCCTGGAAAAAACATCAACAAATGACACGAGTAACTTCCAGTTACTTCCAAGATGAACCAGAGTCTTTGGTTTGGAGTGACAGAGAAGTGGAGTTACTTCTCGACATTTTGACTTTTTCTCAAAATTTTGACTTTTTTCTAAAATGTTTGACTTTTTTCTCGACTTTTTTTTCAAAATTTCGACTTTTTTCTCAAAATTTCGACTTTCTTCGCGACATTTCAACTTTTTTCTCAAAATTTCAACTTTTTTCTCAAAATTTCAACTTTTTTCTCAAAATTTCGACTCTTTTCTCAAACTTTCCACTTTTTTCTCAAAATTTCGACTTTCTCCTCAACATTTCAACTTTTTTCTCAAAATTTCAACTTTTTTCTCAAAATTTCGACTCTTTTCTCAAACTTTCCACTTTTTTCTCAAAATTTCGACTTTCTCCTCAACATTTCAACTTTTTTCTCAAAATTTTGACTTTTTTCTCAAAATTTCGACTTTTTTCTCAAAATTTTGACTTTTTTCTCAAAACTTTTACTTTTTTCTCAAAATCTCTCAAAAACTGATATTTCCCCCTCTACGTTTCTAAAAATCCCATCATTTCCAGGAACCTGCATAAATATCTGTTAAGGTGCTATGAGCAGCCAAACCTACAGGGGGCAGTGTAACGAGAAGATAAAGTCATGCTAGCCAATCAGAATCCTGGAAAAAAACATCAACAAATGACACGAGTAACTTCCAGTTACTTCCAAGATGAACCAGAGTCTTTGGTTTGGAGTGACAGAGAAGTGGAGTTACTTCTCAACATTTTGACTTTTTTCTCTATTTTTTTTTTCAAAATTTTGACTTTTTCCTCAAAATGTTGACTTTTCTCGACTTTTTTCTTAAAATTTTGACTTTTTTCTCGACTTTTTTCTCAAAATTTTGACTTTTTTCTCGACTTTGTCTCAAAATTTTGACTTTTTCTCGACTTTTTTCTCAAACTTTTGACTTTTTTCTCAAAATAGACTTTTTTCTCAGGATTTCGTCTTTTTTCCTCGACTTTTTTCTCAAGATTCCGACTTTTTTCTCAAAATTTCTCAAAACTGATATTTCCCCCTCTACGTTTATAAAAATCCCATCATTTCCAGGAACCTGCATAAATATCTGTTAAGGTGCTATGAGCAGCCAAACCTACAGGGGGCAGTGTAACGAGAAGATAAAGTCATGCTAGCCAATCAGAATCCTGGAAAAAAACATCAACAAATGACACGAGTAACTTCCAGTTACTTCCAAGATGAACCAGAGTCTTTGGTTTGGAGTGACAGAGAAGTGGAGTTACTTTTAAGTGTGACGTTAGAATATAAAACAGGTAAAATACAAGAAAATAATGACGGTTACAAACTAATTGTAACCACAGGTGTCACTCATGACGCTGCACTGCAAAAACTCAAAATCTTACCAGGAATATTTGTCTTATTTCTAGTTAAAATGTCTCATTTTTAGTCAAAAAATCTCATTACACTTAAAACAAGAGTCATCACCAGATAAATAACTTGTTATTTGACAATTTTCACCTGTTTCAAGTAAACTTTCACTTTTTTTCAGTGATAAATCTTGTTTTAAGTGTAATGAGATTTTTATACATTCTTGTTAAGATGTTGAGTTTTTGCAGTGTGGTGACGTTTCTGTCTCATAATGTGACGTTCTGAAGCCTAAATGTCCGTTTCTCTCCGTTTACAAGCAAACGTGAAGACGGAGGTTTTAAAAATCTACACTTTTTCAGAAATGATGGTTTTTGGAGACTTTGAGCTTCGTTTTGGTGTAAACGAACGAACAAAACGCAGGAAAACACCAGCGTTTTTGATACGTGGAAACAGGGCCTTAGACTGAAGGATATCATGATTGACAGTGTCAAAGGCTTTTCGAAGATCTAAAAAATATTGCTCCAACGACACCCTCTCTGTCCATTACAGACTTAATGCTTTCAATAAAGTAGACGGTTGGCGTTTCTGTTGAGTGTTGGCCCTAAAGCCGTGTTGGGATGTAGGAGCCGACTAGAGTTGAGATGAGAAATTAGTGGGTTTGTCACTAATTCTTCAATTACCTTGGACACGACAGGAAGTATAAGCTTATTTGACTATTCGAGGGGTCAGCAACCCAAAATGTTTTAGATCCATATTGGACAAAAAAAAAAGAAAAGTCTTTTATCAGCCTTAGAATGAAGAAACACATGCTGCATGTTTCTATATTTGTTAGAACTGGGGGAAGATTGATTTTTTCATTATGCACTTCGAGAAAAAAGTCGAAATGTCGGAAAAAAAAAAGTCAACATTTTGTGAAAGAAAATTTGAAATGTTGAGAAAAAAGTAAAAATTTCGTGAAAAAAAAATCGAAATGTTGAGAAAAAAGTCAAAATATCGAAATTAATGTTGAAGTACAATCTCGAGAAAAAAGTCAAGAAAAACGTTGAAATGTCGAGAAAAAAGTCAAAATGTCGAGAAAAAAGGCGAAATGTCGAGAAAAAAGTCGAAATGTCGAGAAAAAAGTCGAAATGTCGAGAAAAAAGTCGAAATGTCGAGAAAAAGTCGAAATGTTGAGAAAAAAGTCGAAATGTCGAGAAAAAGTTGAAATGTTGAGAAAAAAGTCGAAATGTCGAGAAAAAGGCGAAATGTCGAGAAAAAAGTCGAAATGTCGAGAAAAAGTTGAAATGTTGAGAAAAAAGTCGAAATGTTGAGAAAAATGTTGAAGTACAATCTTGAGAAAAAAGTCAAGAAAAAAGTCTAAATGTCGAGAAAAAAGTCAAAATATCGAAATTAATGTTGAAGTACAATCTCGAGAAAAAAGTCAAGAAAAACGTTGAAATGTCGAGAAAAAAGTCGAAATGTTGAGAAAAAAGGCGAAATGTCGAGAAAAAAGTCGAAATGTCGAGAAAAAAGTCGAAATGTCGAGAAAAAAGTCGAAATGTCGAGACAAAAGTCGAAAAATGTTGAGAAAAAAGTCAAAATTCAAAGAAAAAAGTCAAAATTCAGAGAAAAAGGTCAAAATTTCGAGAAAAAAGTTGAAATGTCGAGATTAAAAAGGAAAGGAAAAAGGAAGAAAAAAAGAAGAAAAAAAAGACAAAAACAGGGAAAAAAAGAAGAAAAAAAAAGGTAAAACATTTTATAAAAAGCTCCAGGAGCCACTAGGGCGGCGCTAAAGAGCCGCGGGTTGCTGATCCCTGGTCTATAATTGGATACTAAGTGAGGGTCGGCACTCTTAAAAAAACACTTAAAAGCAGCCGCAGGTTTCCAGTATTCAGGGAAACTCCCCTGAGTAAATGAAATATTCACATTGTGAGTAATAGGTTTAAACAATATCCGTCTCATACACGTCCTTTGACCATTTGGGTTGGAGCGATGTCAATTACCCTTACGATTTTCGGACACCCTTTTTGATTGAAGATGGCCCAGCAGGATTTGGTACATCTTTAATTTTGAAGCATCAGAAGACGAAGGCGGTGATGATCGTTCAGGTGGTCATGTGATCCGGTCATGTGACCCACTAGGCCACGCCCACTCCTGCCAGACACGTTTTCTTCAGTTTCTTTGAGCCAAACTGGAAAAACGTCTGAAAATCCTCACAAAAGGGTTTTTTTCTGACATCTGACGGCTGTTTTGAGGTTTTTAACCGTGATAATCTGGTTTTGTGCCGTTCAGACACTCAAATTAGATTTGTTGGGCGTCGGTGAAACGAAGTTAGCGCTTCCTGTTTCCAGTTTGAAGTTAAAGTTCAGACTCCTTTGATGTCTGGAAACTGGTTTCACATCGTTTAGTCGTTAGTCTCAGTCTTTGATGTTCCCCGGGGTTTCCCCAAGGGGGCGGAGCCAACCGGGGAGTAGGAGGAGCTCCAAAAGGTCGTCCAGAGGTCGGCACTTCTCATCGGTCCAACCGAGCAACGAGCGGTTTGGGGGCGTGGACCTGGGGAGTTTAATTCCTCTTTAATTCAGAATTAAAATTAAATCTGATTTAAAATGAGTAAAAATGACCATGTAAACACCTAATTCTGAATGAAAATGGACATTCTGAATTAAACTTAATTCTGAAGTAAGTGGCTGGTTTATTCCGATTTTAAATCTGAATAGAATAATTCCACGATCATGTAAAAACTCATTTAAAAAAAGAAAAATAAATAAATTAAAATTAAAAAAAAGAAATAAAAGAAAAGAAAAAAAAGAAAAAACAAAACAAAAAATAAATAAAAACTACGTTAAAAAAAAGTATGGAAGTACTTTAAAAAAGGTAAAAATGAAAAATAAAATAAATAAAAAAGAAAATAAATACATTTAAAAAAAAGAAAAGAAAAAACAAAACAAAAAAGAAATAAAAACAAACTTGAAAAAAGTAAAAATGAAAAATAAAATAAATAAATTACATTAAATAAAAAATTAAATAAATAAATAAAATTATTAAAAAAGAAAATAAATAAATTTAAAAAAGAAAAGAAAAAACAAAACAAAAAAGAAATAAAAACAAACTTAAAAAAAGTAAAAATGAAAAATAAAATAAATAAATTACATTAAATAAAAAAATAAAATAAAAAAAATAAATACAATTATTAAAAAAGAAAATAAATAAATTTAAAAAAGAGAATAAAAAAAGAAAAAAAAATGTATACACTCACACTCGTCCGGAGGTCAACAGTTCTTATAGATCCACATCTGAACTTCAGCGCTCCAACCGAGCAACAAGCGGTTTAGGGGCGTGGATCTTTGATTGACAGCCAGCACAGCCAACAACTAGCTGTCATCACTTAGCTTCTTAGCACCTGGGACCTACGTAAAGCTCCCGGGTCCGTTTGTCCGACCCAAGCCCCGCCCCTTGATGACATCACAGAGACCCCCCGGCCAGGACGTGAGCGTATCAGGTTTCCTCCGGCGTCCAATCCCATCGATCGGGATAATTAGGGCCCGAGCACTGACAGTGCGAACACCAAAAAAACATTACGCATTAACATTAACATTTCACACAAAACCAATAATCATGTGTTAAAACAGGGATGTCAAATGTGCGAGAAGTTTCCAACGCAAAAAAAACGAAAAATGTCCATTTACTAAAAAGGAAGGCATAAATAATTGCCATGAATCGCAGCATATCCCATAATATATTTCTTCTACAAATCCATCGTTATTCCACAAATAGAGCAGTTTGACATTTTTTTAGTTTTCTAGAATGTATTTGCCGATTTTATTTCTTTGTAGACGGTTTATTTTTATTAACTGACTACTATTATATATTTTCGCAGGAAAAATATCACTGCTAAAAAAGATGATAGAAGATATTTATTCTGAGACTTTCAGTTTTGAATACGAGGATAGTGACAAAGTAAAACAGTTAAAAGAAGTGCTGACTTTTTGGGCACACTGGCGTAAATATCCGCGCCAATTTTTAAAAATAAATACATTTAATTGTACTGGAAAAATCTCTAAATCACAAAGAAACACTCTTGGATGTAATAAGAAAGATTTGGCTTTTAATTAAATTTCCTATAAAAAAGTGAAATATAAAAAAAACATACTTGTTTCTGTTTATCTTTGTAAAATGATATTAAAAGTATCTTACATAATTAAAAAAAAAACGAGAAATTTCAAGAAAAGATCCTGAAGAAATATATTTTACATAATTAGAGTGTAAACAAAGTGCATATTTCCTTTAAAATTAACTAAACTGATACTGGATTAGATAACAATAGTAAAAAAAAAGAATTAGAAAAAAAATCTTCCGCACAGTTTTTGTTATTTTGAGCGTGCGGCCGCGAAAAAGAAATTGGTCAAATCCGGCCCCGCCAAGTAAAATGAGTTTGACACCCCTGTGTTAAACAATGACTGAAAAGGCAGAAGCAAACCGCTTATAAAAGCCTATCCTATATTACCAACTTTCTTTTTTTTGGCTACCAACTTCCAGAAAAGCAAAGAGGGAATAGAAAAGCAAAAAAACAACAGAAAAGCAAAGAAACATTAACAGATGGTCAATCGCACTTATAAGCTTCAAAAATAGCTTTATAAACCATTTTCTTAAAAACCAAAAGACATGTTTTTAAATGTATGTTTGCATCATTCCAGAATTTAACTCCAGTAACGGAGACTCGTCTCCTTTTCAGACCTTTTTTAGCTTTTTGTACAGTGAAATTGCAGAAACCTCTAAGATTATAGGGAGTCTCCTGGATTGAAAAAAACCTCTGCATTGAGTCAGGGAGCATTTTTGATTTTGCTCTGAACATAATTTGTATGATTTTATAATAAAACTAATCATAAAATGTAATAACATGAGAATTTAGATGTGACTAAAGCAGCCGTTTCCAACATGACTCAGCGTAAGAGAGAGAAGAGAAGACGACCCGGTCGGGGGTTTGATTCCTCTCACATGACGATAATTAGATTTAAATGCTGAGAGCGACTCAGAGCAGCGAGTCACCGGCACCAGAGACGACCCGGCAATGTCCCGAGGTTGACCCGAGGTTGACCCGAAAGATGTCCTTAGGCCGACCGAAAGATGTCCTTAGGCCGACCGAAAGATGTCCTTAGGCCGACTGAAAGATGTCCTTAGGCCGACCGAAAGATGTCCTTAGGCCGACCGAAAGATGTCCTTAGGCCGACTGAAAGATGTCCTTAGGCCGACCGAAAGATGTCCTTAGGCCGACTGAAAGATGTCCTTAGGCCGACTGAAAGATGTCCTTAGGCCGACCAAAAGATGTCCTTAGGCCGACTGAAAGATGTCCTTAGGCCGACTGAAAGATGTCCTTAGGCCGACCAAAAGATGTCCTTAGGCCGACCGAAAGATGTCCTTAGGCCGACTGAAAGATGTCCTTAGGCCGACTGAAAGATGTCCTTAGGCCGACCGAAAGATGTCCTTAGGCCGACCCGAAAGATGTTCTTAGGCCGACCCAAGGTTGACCCGAAAATGAGGACCCTGAGGCCAACCCAAGAATGTCCCAAAGCCGACCCGAGAAGGTCCCGAGCAGTGGCGGCTTGTCACTAGGGGACGCTAGGGCGCCGCCCGCATTAAAATTACAGGAAAAAATATAGACACAGTACACATAAATGACGTAATAAAAAGTAATTATCACATCTGTGCACTCATAAAATGTGTCTGACTTTTAACTTTTCAAGCCTTCCCATCCCATACTGGGTTTATATGAGTTGTTTTTTGTGCAGACTAAAATACATAGGTTTCAATGGCCAAATGAGTGTGTATTGTATGTTCTTAAACTTTTCTTCCATGTGACTTCATGCTGGTCTCTAATTGGTTACTCAAAGACTCTCCTCTGTGTCCAATCAGCGTGTGTTCTGTCATTCTTCATCCAATCTGATTGATTCATGAGCTGTCAATCAAAGTCACACCCCTGACGGTGTAGACGTGCGACTGTATCTGTCACTGCTACAAACGGAGTCACAACCGCAAGACAGCAGACAATGGCAGCAGAAAAACTACATTTCATTACAAATAATAATTTCATGAGAGGATGTTGTGGTGTTGTGGAGTCGACTTATTCCAGCTGTTCATGGAGAACAATCTTGCGGAGGTCTTTTCAGAAACTGTCCCTCTTTTAAAGATCCTCATCACCCATGAGCAGCTGAAGCTGAAGCTTCTCAACCTTGAAAAGAGTGAAAACCTTTCCCAGAAACACCAGGACCAGGAGAGGCTTGTAGCACCCTATAATTATAATAATATTACATTATAGGGTGCTACGAGGCTGAATGCACCGGCCATGCTCTCCTTGGAAAAGAGAATGACAGATTTCAATCAGAAAGTCTTTGAAACATTTGCTGGCCTGAAGGAGAGGAGAGAAAAATGTATGTTCAAGTAGAGTTTATAGTTGTGTTGTAATCCCCACTCGCCAGTGCGCCGCCCAAAACTTTTTATCACCAGCCGCCACTGGTCCCAAGAATGTCCTTAGGCCGACCCGACCAGATGTGCCTTTGATCAGTAGCAGATATTTAAACGTGGTTTTAGTTTTATACATTTAAGAAATCTGAACATGTAAACGTTATAAACAAGAAGTTTTGCGTTTTTGACTCAGAATTAAACGACTTCTAATGATGTTTGATGTTTTACAACTTGATTCCAGGAGGAAATAAATAAAACATCTGCTCGAGTTTGCATCGTTTATTATTTGCACGTGCAAGTTTTTAAAGTCCATTAATAACTGAAAACCAATTCATGGAAAAGTAAAGGACTGATTTCTCAGTTGCCATGGAGACGAGCAGCGACTCGTGGACTCCGGTCCAACTTCCTGTTGAAGCAGGAGGGGGTACTTGGTTTTACCCGCCTGAGTTTCCTCTTTATCTTTTATTCTTTCTTCTTAAACATGTTTTCCTTCATCAGCTGTTCTATTTATATTTATATGTATTTACCTAAAACTTATGGAGGATTTTTAGTGCCAAAATTAAATAAATAAATACATAATTAATGAGTTAAATGTTTCATTAATTAATCAAAATGGGAATTAAATATATCATTAATTAATTAAATGTATCATTAATTAATTAAATGTGTCATTGATTAATTAAAATGGGAATTAAATATATAATTAATTAATTAAATGTGTAATTAATTAATTACGTGTGTCATTAATTAATTAAAATTTGAATGAAATGTGTCATTAATTAATTAAAATGGAAATTAATTGCATCATTCATTAATTAAATGTATCATTAATTAAATTAATTAATGACACATTAATTAACATAACGTTAATTAAAATAAAATTGGAATGAAATATGTCACTAATACAATTCATTTTAAGTAAAAAAATGTTTTAATTATTTCAGTATTCAATTAATTAATGACACATTTTATTAATTAATGATATATTCAATTATCATTTTAATTAATTAATGATGTATTTATTTATTTAATTTTGGCACTAAAAATCCTTCATATTTCTCACCTCATCATCTTTTATTTTGTTATATTGATGTTTTTATTTTGTTCATGAGAAAGAAAATAGCGGTGAATAAAGATTTAAAGTAACTTCCTGCAGTATTTGTATTTATATTTATATGTATTTATTACCTAAAACTAAGACCCACTATGGTCACATGTTTTAGCTCACAGTTGCATCTAACATGAGAACAGGTGAATAATAATGTAAAGTAACTTCCTGCAGTAACCGCCTCTGTCCAGCAGATGGAGACAAAGAGCTGGAACTACTTGATTCCAGGAGGAAATAAATAAAACATCTGCTCGAGTTTGCATCGTTTATTATTTGCACGTGCAAGTTTTTAAAGTCCATTAATCACTGAAAACCAATTTATGGAAAAGTAAAGGACTAATTTCTCAGTTGCCATGGAGACGAGCGGCCCATCCTGGACTCGTGGAAGAGTTTCAGTTTAATCATGAAGGTTCCTCGTTCGATTGTGTTGTATTTTAGATAGTTTAAAAATAAAAGGCATCAGTTATTTAGCTATTTATTTTAAAGTCAGAAGTAAACTGAGGTATCAGCCTTATTTATGATACAGCTGAGCTGCTACAACAACAGAAAAATCACTAAATCACTAAAAAGATCCTCAGTAAAATAATAAAACCATTAAAATAAGAGAGAGAGAATAGTAAACTAAAATAAGAACTACTATAAAAATGAAAAGTAGTTCCTACCAGCAACATTTAGACAGAATCTGAATAGTTTAGTTACTTTCCACCGTATTCCTGTTAATAATAAAAAAATAATAATAATAATAATAATAATAATAATAATAATAATAATTTTATTATTATTATTATTATTATTATTATTATTATTATTATTATTATTATTATTATTATTATTATTATTATTATTATTATTATATGAAATAATAATAATAATAATAATAATGTGAAAAAATAAAATAATAATAATAATAATAGTAATAATAATAGATATAATAAAGCTGATAGTAATAATAATAATAATATAAAAAATAAAATAATAATAGTAACAATAATAATTAAAAACAAATAATAATAATAATAATAATAATAATAATAATAATAATAATATAAAAAATAAAATAATAATAGTAACAATAATAATTAAAAACAAATAATAATAATAATAATAATAATAATAATAATAATTATTATTATTATTATTATTATTATGATTATTATTATTATTATTATTATTATTATTATTATTATTATTATTATTATTATTATTATATATACCACAAATGACTGAAGTATCCAAAGTATCAATATTTTTGTTTGAGAATCGATTTTACAGCAAACAGATCTGGTATCAGAAGTATCAATATTTCAGTATTGATCCCCACATCACTAGTTTCAACACCCGTCCCACCCGCCTCTACATCACGTTTAGATGAATCAGATCTAACTTAAACAGAGGACACATTTATTAAAGTACTTATACTCCATGAACACTCTCTCATTAGGATTTGATTTGAAGGGTGAATGATGGATTTCCTGTTTCAGGATCTGCTCGTCGTCTTATTGATGTTTATTCTGAACCTTTTCCACCGGTGTGTTGAGCTGGTTTCCTCTAGGATCCACATCCACCCCCAACCCTCGACAGGCATCAACACCAGGTAATTACAGCAAGAGAACAATCTGCACCAACTGAACTGAACTCTGGGGCTGTTTGTTTGAACATGTGCAAACTGAGTCTATGGCTTCTGTTATTCTAAGGAATTTATTTCAATTTCAACTGAGTTAAAAGTAACCTGGAGGGCCGGCACGTGCAGAGGGGGCGGAGGGTTAAGCTCAAGGACCCGCCCCCTCTGCTCAGACGCCCAAAGTGCCTTTTTTTTTTCAAAGGTCTTTAAAAAAAAAAAAAACTATTGTGCCATTTATTCACCAATATCATCTAACAATTGATAAGAATTCATCTAAATAAAATGATACGATGAACATCCCCCTCCCTGAGATGGCAGGCCCTCATCACGTGACCTGCACTTTACACTTCTGCAGGAGATTGAAACTTCAACTGAGGAGATATTTCACTTACCGGTCTGGTTTGCAGCAAAAGCGTTATGTGCACATTACTTGTGTGTGTTGTTGTTGTTGTTGTAAGGCACTTGACAAATTTCAGCATTTTAGTAGATCATGTGATTTTAATTTAAAGTAATTTAAATTAAGTTGCAACCCCCCACTTGGCTGCGTGCACGCACGTGCGTGGGCGCTTGTTTTATGTGCATCAGATTTTTATTTTATTTTTCAGGATAGTTAATTGTGCAGAGTTATATAGAGTTATATATGTTGATCAGATCTGTAATGTTTTTCTGTCATTACTTTAGTTTTATTGGGTATCCAGAGTTATTGTAGTTGTATAGTTGTATTTTTCCATTAGTTTCCATTAGTTTCCATTAGTTTCAGTATTAGTTTTAGTTTGTTATTATAATACGGGGTATTTGTCGTGGGTAAGGTTTAAAAAGTTCAGAGCAGGTATTACAATACAACACACAACAGTGTCAATCAATCAATCAATCAATCAATCAATCAATCAATCAATCAATCAATCAATCAATCAATCAATCAATCAATCAATCAATCAATCAATCAATCAATCAATCAATCAATCAATTTTTCTTTACAGGGGGGATAAAACCAAGAAAAATAGAACATAAAAGGCACAAAAACACAGAGCACATACACACAGCTAGGAAACAGCACACAAAGTACACACAAATACCCTGGGGGGGACTGAGGATGTAGTGTGGAGAGTGGGCAGTGAAGTTCACAGCTGTTTATTTTTTGAGTTGTAAATTAAGTTGGGTGATGGCGTGAGTTATAAAATAATTTTTAAGTCTGTTTGATTTGGTCCTGGGCAATCTGAATCTCCTAGGATAAAAGTTCAAACTGGGCATGGAGAGGATGGTCAGGACACTGTAGGAGGTCCTGAGCCTTGGATGTTACCCTCCTGGCAGAGACAGCTCTAGCCTAGCTCTAGCCTAGCTCTAGCCTAGCTCTAGCCTAGCTCTAGCCTAGCTTTAACCTAGCCTAGCTCTAGCCTAGCTCCAGCTCTAGGATGTCCTGAGCCTTGGATGTTTCCCTCCTGCCAAAGACAGTAGGCAAGTCAGGGAGGGCAACACCAATGATTTTGCTGGCAACTTTAACTATATGTTCCAGCCTCTTTTATCTCCTAGTGAGAGGCTACCAAACCAGGAGATAATGGAGAAGCGATTAAACCGATTAAATCACAGAGTGATAGAATATGGTCATTAATTTGTTGCACACTCCGAACCGGTTAAGCATCCGGAGAAAGTGCAAGCGGAGAAAGAGTGTGAAAAGCGGTGAAAGTGTGTTGTATTGTATTACCTGCTGTAACAAAGTTATTGTCGCAAAATGTTAAAGTCGTGTTCCATGTGTCCCTTTTTAAATTTCAGCACCTGCCCCTCCAAAGGTTTCTGCACGCCCCGCTGGAGGATTGGCGGGGGATTTTGGTGCAGTCTCACTAGTAGTAGCAGTAGTACTAGTACTATCAGGCCTATAGTGACTGATTGAGCACATTTATTCGTCCTGAGACAAATACAGTTCTGTGTATTTCCTCTTATTTTATTTGTACACTTTATCGTGTATATATATATATATGTTGGAATACGCCTCAAGATGGTTTCTGACGAACAAGCTTTCCTTGAATATAAATAAATCAAATTATATTCTTTTTAGAAACAAAAACACATTTTTTCCTGAGCAGGAGTTAAAGCTCCAAATTAATAATATTGAAATCCAACAAGTTTCATGTGTAAAATGTCTTGGTTTACTAGTGGATGAAAGATTGTCCTGGGGAAAACATATTGAGTATGTATGCAAAAAATTATGAAATCCTATGGCATTATTAGAAGAGTTTCTTTCTTAGTTAATCAGTCCTGTCTCATGATATTATATTATAGTCTAATTCATCCATACTTGACGTATTGCAACATTGTTTGGGGCGCTTCTTATTCTTCGTACCTTAATCAATTATTTCTAATTCAGAAAAGATTCTTGAGAATTATTTCATATTCTTCTCATCAAGCACCTTCTGCACCTTATTTAGCAAATTTAAATTATTATCAATTTTTTCTATTAACAAGTTTTAAACATGCCTGTTTATGTTTAAGTCATTCATTTCAAACAAGACATTCCAGGCACTTTTCATCATTTTTTTCTGTCATCATCAGATATTCATTCTCATTCAGTTAGAGGTGGAAGAACTTTCATTTACCTCTTTGTCTTTTACCTGCACTCACCAATCCTTTATCAGATTCCATGGCCCTCAACTCTGGAACTCTCCTGCACAATTATTTGTCCTTGTATTGTTATTATAATTACTGTTTTATCATTGTGCAAATAAATAAATAAATAAATAATAAATAAATATTGTGGTTGTGAATGCAGGATCATTTGAATTGTTAATGGTTACTTGGCATAAATATAATTGAAATGACTGTTTTCAAGGATAAATATCTGAGGACTTAAGCGATTAGTCCTCATATTAATGTGATAATATGTAGGTTTGGGGGGGGGGCAGGTCTGGGCTGCACGGATCAAACTGATTTAAAATTTAATGGATTTTCTGACTGATGATGCAGATGATGTGTTTAAATGAAAGGACTGATTTCTCAGTGGCCATGGAGACGAGCAGCGACTCGTGGACAGCAGTCCAACTTCCTGTTGAGGCAGAAGGGGGAACTTGGTTTTACCCGCCTGAGTTTGAATTTCCTTCTTCAGCTGTTCTATTTATATTTATATTTATATGAGGATTTATAGTGCTAAAATTAAATAAATAAATACGTAATTAATTAATTAAATGTTTCATTAATTAATCAAAATGGGAATGGAATATATCATTAATTAATTAAATGTATCATTAATTAAATGTGTCATTAATTAATTACAAGTGTCATTAATTAATTAAAATTGGAATTAAATGTGTCATTAATGAATTAAAATGGGAATTAAATACATCATTCATTAATTACATTTATCATTAATTAATAAAATGTGTCATTAATCAATTAAAATGGGAATTAAATATATCATAAATTAATTAAATGTGTCATTAATTAAGTAAATATGTCGCTAATTAAAATAATTTGGAATGAAATATGTCACTAATTAATTAAAATACAATTCATTTTAAGTAAAAAAATGTTTTAATTTCAGTATTTAATTAATTAATTACACATTTAATTAATTAATGATATATTTAATTCACATTTTAATTAATTAATTAATGATGTATTTATTTATTTAATTTTGGCACTAAAAATCCTCCATAAAAACTAAGACATGGTCACATGTTTACCCCACCACTGCAGAAATGTAACATCCAGCAGTTTCTCACCTCATCATCTTTTATTTTGCTTTATTGAGGTTTTTATTTTGATCTGTTCGTGACAAAGAAAAGGTGAATAATAATGTAAAGTAAGTTCCTGCAGTAACCGGTTCTGTCCAGCAGATGGAGACATAGAGCTGGAAACCTGCAGGACTGAGGAGAGAAGAACCAGTATTGATCAATATTGATCTGTAATTAACCAGTATTGATCTGTAGTCAATTGATCTGCATTGCCATAATATTGACTGAAGTACAATTTTGAGAAAAAAGTCGAAATGTATTTCAACTTTATTC
This sequence comes from Cololabis saira, assembly GCF_033807715.1. Taxonomy (NCBI): domain Eukaryota; kingdom Metazoa; phylum Chordata; class Actinopteri; order Beloniformes; family Belonidae; genus Cololabis; species Cololabis saira. Next base: position 43,143,838 of record NC_084601.1, read on the forward strand.
TCGAAATTCCGACTTTATTCACAAAATTTAGACTTTATACACGACATTTCTACTTTATTCTTGGAATAGTATTTCAACATTAATCTCGACATTTCTACTTTTTTCTTGAAGTGCACAATAAAAGAAAAATCTTCCCCTCTCAAATATGTTTTCTCCTGCCTGGCCCTGATTCTCTTCCGTAGTTGGTGTCTGTTTTTGATTGTTGTACTTTTAATGTTTCTCTGCCGTCTCGGCCAGGCTTCCCTGGGAAAACAGGTCACTGTATCTTATTATGTTATTATTATTATTATTATTATTATTATTATTATGTATCTCAACGGGACCGGCCCGGTTAAATAAAACTTAAATAAATAAAAATATTATCCAGTTAAACACGTCAGCTTTGGTTTTCAGATCAGACGTTTTCTCTCGTCTCCCCTTTTCACTGGTTTGACAGAGTTTGAATCATTTGACTGACGGATGTAGAGTCGCCGTCCTGAAAGACCTGGTTCTGTCTCGTGAAAGTGGGTCGTGGTTCGACCTCAGATGGAACCCTGAACCTTCGTCCTCCTCGTCCTCCTCGTCCCCCCAGGTCTCTGGGGGGATTACAGAGTCTGGATGAGACAGACAGACAGATGTGTCATCAGGTGAACCAGTTCTGGCTCCGTCATCGCCGTGTCCTGGTTGTTCTGTGACGATGCTCTTCCTCCTCTTCCTCCTCTTCCTCCTCTTCCTCCTCTTTCCTCTTTTTTTTCCTCTTTTTTTATCCAGGCAACAGAAACACGAGGATATTATGGATGTTACAAAGTCAAGGCAATAACATTTATTCTATACATCAAACTCCACAGTGTCGTCTAGAGCTGGGGATCCAATCACATGTCAAGAATCCATTCTGATTCTTAACATTCAGAATCAATTATCAAGATTTGATCCGATTCGATCAGATTCCAATATTGTTTTGTGTTAATGTTATTAAAACTGTTTTTTGAGCTGTTGCATAAATGATATGACTGTGTAGTTATGCAACATATCAATACTAGCTACCCGTATATATATATATATATATATATATATATATATATATATATATATATATATATATATATATATATATATATATATATATATATATATATATATATATATAACTCAATATATTGTTGCGCTTTCTGTCGCAATAAATAATCGATAAACTGACGGCAAATATGGATATTTTATTACAACACATAATGGATTTACACGGTTGTCACCGCACTATTGTTCATGCACTTTATTTGTCCAACAGTGTTTACATTTACAAGCCAGAAGGCAGTGAGGTTTATACAAATGCACTTTCTTTGTACATTGTATGAAGTTTTGGCATTGAATAAATGCATAACTACAGACGTTTTCCTTTTTATGGGTATTTTTTCTTTTTCAGTCACATAGATCGTGATTTATCGTTGATGAAATTTCTTACAATATATTGAATATGGTAGATATGGTGTATGGTGATATTATCGTTATGGTGGACCACATATCCCCACAGTATTGAATCCTGAGTTACCGCATCGTCCCAGCCCTGATATATATACACATATATATGTATATATATTAGGGCTGGGACTTTATCGTGTTAATTACGATGAATTAATTACAGAAAAATAACGCAACCAAAAAAAATAATGCATTTAATGGCAATTTACTTTTGCACTCCAAACAGTGCGGAATGTTTCTCATTGCACGAGTTCCCGATATAAGTTACCCGTAATACTGATGCACAGAACTCAACACCAGAAACAACAATGGAAACCCAAAACCATGGGAAGTCGTTGCTGGTTCGGTGGGAGGAAATTTTAGTTTTAAAAAACTACCGAGTGGAAACTTGGATAAAAGCACGGTTTTGTGCAATCACCGAACTTGAATTTAAGTGCAATCATATTCCTATTATTCATATTGCACTTTATGTTAACACTCAGTTATCAAAATAAACACAATTTTGTTGTTTAAGCTCATTTATGTGTCAATTCAATGATTCAGTCATGTAAAAATGTTGCTTCTCGTGTCAAATACTGATATGTGATTAATTGCGATGAATTAATTACAAAGCCTCTAATTAATTAGATTAACTTTTTTAATCGAGTCTCACCACTAATATATATATATATATATATATATATATATATATATATATATATATATATATATATATATATATATATATACACATATATATATATATATATATATATATATATATATATATATATATATATATATATATATATACACATATATATATATATATATATATATATATATATATATATATACACATATATGTATATATAAACCGCCCCAGACCCAGTTCCAGGGCCGTAGCCGTGTCTTGGTGCAGATGTGAATCTGGGCCGCGGCGCCGCATCAGTTACATAACGATCTGGGTCACCCAGAATAACAGACGTGTGTGTGTGTGTGTGTGTGTGTGTGTGTGTGTGTGTGTGTGTGTGTGTGTGTGTGTGTGTGTGTGTGTGTGTGTGTGTGTGTGTGTGTGTGTGTGTGTGTGTGTGTGTGTGTGTGTGTGTGTGTGTGTGTGTGTGTGTGTGTGCAGCTTCCTCCCTCTCAGAAAACCTTCATCTTCATCTTCTTCCTCAAACCAGATTCAGAGTCTCTGATCAAAGATCTTCTTAGTTCATGAACCTTCAGGAAGAACCGGATAATATATAATATATTAATAATATAATAATAATATCATATATTAATAATATAATAATAATATATTAATAATATAATAATTTATAATATATTAATAATATAATAATAATATAATACATTGTTATATTGATAATATATTATTTATTGACCTGCAGGTCTGGATCTGAACCCTAGTGGTATAATAACAATATAACAACAATATAACAACAATAAAATAACAATATAACAACAATAAAATATAAATATAATAACAATAAAATAACAATATAACAACAATAAAATATAGATATAACAACAATGAAATATAGATATAATAACAATAAAATATAGATATAACAACAATAAAATATAGATATAACAACAATGAAATATAGATATAATAACAATAAAATATAGATATAACAATAAAATATAGATATAACAACAATAAAATATAAATATAATAACAATAAAATAACAATATAATAACAATAAAATATAGATATAACAACAATAAAATATAGATATAATAACAATAAAATATAGATATAACAACAATAAAATATAGATATAATAACAATAAAATATAGATATAATAACAATAAAATATAGATATAATAACAATAAAATATAGACATAACAACAATAAAATATAGATATAACAACAATAAAATATAGATATAATAACAATAAAATATACATATAATAACAATAAAATATAGATATAATAACAATAAAATATAGATATAATAACAACAATAAAATATAGATATAACAATAAATATAGATATAATAACAATAAAATATAGATATAACAATAAAATATAGATATAATAACAATATATCTATATTTTATAGTTTTTACCCTTTTACCCTATCGACCCTCGTGAGGTCCTCCGGTGCCTTTTAACCATAGAACTAGAACTAGGACACACGGGGAGGCGGCATTCAGTTTTTATGGTCCCCGATTGTGGAACAGCCTCCCAGAGAACCTCAGGGCCGCAGAGACTGTTGATGTTTTTAAAAAGAGGCTCAAGACCCATCTCTTTAATCAGGCTTTTAACTGACTCATTTAACTCTTTTACATTTCTTATGCTCACCCTTATTTTTATTGGATCTTACTGCTCTGTTTTATATTTAGTTTATCCTTTTTTATCATATTTTATTTTCATTGTTTTATCTTAATGTTTTATCTAAATATTTTAGTCGTTATTTATGGTCTATTTTATACATTTTACTGTCTTATTCCTTTAGTTTTTAATGTCTTGCTTTCTAGACATACTTTTAGGATTTTATGTTATGTTATACTTTTTAAACTCTATTAGTGTATTTTATCCTGCTTTCTTAGCTTTTATCTCCAGTGTTTCCTCATGGGGAGCCTCCATGCTGGGAGTGACTCTGGCCTGCAGGGGGTCGTCCTGGGGTCGTCCTGGGGGTGGTTCTGGGGGTGGTTCTGGCCTGGATGGTTGTGGAGCTCTGCACCACGGCTTCACCGCTGTGGTGTGGACTCCTCTTTCCGTCCGGGCCGGGATGGTCTCTGTGGGCCGCCCCCTTGTAGCTGCGGGCTATGAGACCTCCTGGCGTGGACGGCTCCCTGTTACCGTTTCCTCACCTGGATCCTCTGTGCCTAGCCATGTCTGCACCGTGTGTCTGCGTGTGTCTATCTGTGTGTGTGTGTGTGTGTGTGTGCGGGAAGGGGGGAGGGGGAGGGGGGTATTAATACATTTTATGTTTATGTTTTATGGAAAGCACTTTGTGTTACATTTTTTGTATGAAAGGTGCTTTACAAATAAAGTTTGATTTGATTTGATTTGATATAATAACAACAATAAAATATAGATATAATAACAATAAAATATAGATATAATAATAATAAAATATAGATATAATAATAAAATATAGATATAATAATAAAATATAGATATAATAACAATAAAATATAGATATAATAATAAAATATAGATATAATAACAATAAAATATAGATATAACAACAATAAAAAATAGATATAATAACAATAAAATATAGATATAACAACAATAAAATATAGATATAATTACAATAAAATATAGATATAAAAACAATTAAATGTAGATATAATAACAATAAACTATAGATATAACAACAATAAAATATAGATATAATTACAATAAAAAATAGATATAACAACAATGAAATATAGATATAATAACAATAAACTATAGATATAACAACAATAAAAAATAGATATAATAATAAAATATAGATATAATAATAAAATATAGATATAATAACAATAAAATATAGATATAACAACAATAAAAAATAGATATAATAACAATAAAATATAGATATAACAACAATAAAAAATAGATATAATAACAATAAACTATAGATATAACAACAATGAAATATAGATATAACAACAATAAACTATAGATATAACAACAATGAAATATAGATATAACAACAATGAAATATAGATATAACAACAATAAAATATAGATATAATAACAATAAAATATTCAATTCAATTCAATTCAATTCAGTTTATTTGGGAAGGGACAGTGTACATGCATATACATTTAGAATTAAAAATGCAAATGCACCCAATTTTAGCTACAGAGCTAGTTTCCATTAGCAGTCCCCCGGCTAAAAATATAAAAGAAAGACAAGTATAATATATATACTTGATGTAATAACAATAAAATATAGATATAATAACAATAAAATATAGATATATAACAATAACATATAGATATATAACAATAAAATATAGATATAACAACAATAAAATAAAGATATAATAATAACAATAAAATATAGATATAATAACAATAAAATATAGATATAATAACAATAAAATATAGATATAATAATAATAAAATATAGATATAACAATAAAATATAGATATAATAACAATAAAATATAGATATAATAATAACAATAAAATATAGATATATAACAATAAAATATAGATATAATAACAACAATAAAATAAAGATATAACAACAATAAAATATAGATATAATAATAACAATAAAATATAGATATAATAACAATAAAATATAGATATAATAATAATAAAATATAGATATAACAATAAAATATAGATATAATAACAATAAAATATAGATATAATAATAATAAAATATAGATATAACAATAAAATATAGATATAATAACAACAAAATATAGATATAACATAAACAACAACATGATTGATTCTGATTCTGAATCTGATTCTGAGCAGGAAAGAGTGATCAGATTATTGATATGTTATTATGATCTGTCCTTCAGAGCGATGCAGTGATCAGATTATTGATCTGTCCTTCAGAGCGATGCAGTGATCAGATTATTGATATGTTATTATGATCGTCCTTCATGGTTCTGATCCTCTTAGCAGCGTCTGACCTGCAGCTTCACGGAGACGTAGTTACGTAACGGAACCTGGAGCACGTGAGGAAGACGAGCACGTGAAGCTGCAGGAGACACTGACATCATTATCTTCATCATCATTATCTTCATCATCATACTAATCATCTTCCTCATCCTCACCTCCATCTCTGGTGTCGGCCCGGTTCTGCTGCTGATGGAAGTCTGAGAGTTAAAGTCAAAACTCCTGATTCTTCTCTCGCAAAATGTGGTTTTATTTCAGTTTTCAATCAAATGTTGAGTTAATTTCCCCTCAAATCAGCATCATTATTAAAACAAATGATTTTATTTGTATTTATTTTATTCTTTTTAGGGGCTCAGCCAATAAGACCGCAGCGCCAGTTGTTTTTCTAAGGATTATTATTATTATTATTATTATTATTATTATTATTATTATTATTATTATTATTATTATTATTATTATTACTATTATTATGAATTATTATTATTATTATTAGTATTATTATTATTATTATAATTATTACTATTATTATTACTATTATTATTATTATTAGTAGTAGTAGTAGTAGTAATAGTAGTAGTAGTAGTAGTAGTATAATCATTATATAGAAATTATACTTCTTTCTGAAAGATATAGTTACTTTTTATCAAAGTGAAGGATATTGATTATGTTTATAGTTGACTATGAATATTTTGTACTTTTGATGGGGAATATTCATAATCAAAAACTTGCCAAATCTTCCCCCAACATTCGTCTTTTTCTCTTTGAGATTGAAAACCTTATCACATCCATAAAGAATATGAAGAATCATAAATGTAAATCTACACCTGTAAACCTCAACTATGTTAAAGATGGAAACCCCTGAATGTTATACTAATGTAACTCCTCCTCTGTATAATTTATTTTATTCATTTTGATTTAATTTATTCTCCATTAGATTAGGTTGATATTAAGTTACTAATTGCATTGATATATGAATGTACTTCCAAATGTTTTATGTTTTTGCTACTTGTTATTTCACTGGCATGATGTTCACAAAGTCTTTGCTGATTCAAACTTCCTTGTATCTTCATTTTGATTCATTAAAAAAAAAAGGCAAAGGAAACCGGTTAAAATGTGTCTCTATCTTTCAGTGTTTACAGTTCTCTGCGCATGCGTACGAGGCATCAGTGGAGGGGGAGGAGCCTGTGTGAGTGGGGGCGGGGCTAGAGGCGGGGAGGACACGCCCCCTGGTCGCGGGAGCGCGCACGGAGCTCGGAGCGGCCGACAGTCATTCAGAGACGGAGGACGGAAAAACATCACGCTCCAGAACCGGGAATAGAACCGGGATCAGGACCAGGACCAGGACCGGGACTAGACCGATGGGGGGGTCCCCCCTGACCAGAACCAGAACCAGAACCAGAACCAGAACCAGAATCAGGACCAGGACTGTGTGAAATATTCAGTTTCTGAGTCTCAGGATGGAGCTGCAGATGAGGCGGTTCTGATTCATCCATTCATCCAGGAGGAGGATGGTACCGGGACCGACCCGGACCCGCCTCTGACCCGCCGGACCTTCAGGGTCCTTCAGAACCTGCAGAACCTTCAGAACCTTCAGAACCTGCAGAACCTTCAGAACCTTTAGACCCTCCAGGATCCAGATCAGGAACTTCAGAACCTGCAGAACCTGCAGAACCTGCAGGATCCAGATCCGACCCGCTCAGGTGAGCTGTAGGGAGCAGTTCTGGTTCTCAGTGGATAAAGTACTTGAAAAAGTAACTAAGTAACACAAATATTGACGAATATTGTGCTTGATCTACTTAAAAAAAATAAGGCAACTTTTTGCATGAGATTATTATGTAGATCAAGAAAGACTAGTCTGATTGTGTTAAGTTTACTTTATTTATCAAAATTAAGATGACTTTAAAAAAGTAAAAAAGGAGAAAAAAGAAAAGAAAAAAAGAGAAAAAAAGGAAAAAAGAAGAAAAAAGGAGAAAAAAGAAAAAAACCATAAAAATTTAAAGAAGAAAATTAAAATTAAGTTGACTTTACTTGCAAATGAATTTTGTACATACTAAAAATGAAGTAGTTTATACAAAGACTAGTCTTTCTTGATCTACATAATAATCTCATGTGAAAAGTTGCCTTATTGTTTTTAAGTAGATTAAGCACAATATTTGTATCAGTGAACAAACAAGGAAAGAATTGTCACACAACTGTTATTACCCATTTAGATGATGTTGATGTTGTTTACCAGAACACTCATGAATCACATCTTCAACCCCTCAATGTCGTTTACAACAGTAGATTTGTCTTAAAGTGCTCAGAACTAATGTTTATCAAGTTTGAACATAGATTCTTCCTTCAGGTTTGAGAGTTAAAGTCAAAACTCCTGATGCTTCTCTCGCAAAATGTGCTTTTATTTCAGTTTTCAATCAAATGTGAATTAATTTCACTGAAAATCGGCCTCATTATTAAAACATTTTTTTTATTTTATTCTTTTTAGGGGCTCATCATAATCTTATCATCATCATTGTTATAATATAATAATAATAATAATAATAATAATAATAAAAATAATAATAATAATAATAATAATAATAATAATAATAATAAAAATAATAATAATAATAATAATAATAATAATAATAATTATTATTATTATTATTATTATCATCATTGTTATTATTATTATTATTATTATTATCATCATTATTATTATTGTTACGATTATTATTATTATTATGATTACTATTATTATTACTATTATTATTATTATTACTATTATTATTATTATGATAATTATTATGATTATTATTATTATTATTATTATTATTATTATGTTACTATTATTATTATTATGATAATTAATATTATTATTATTATTATTATTATTATTATTACTATTATTATTATTATTATTATTATTATTATTATTATTATTATTATTATTATTATTATTATTATTATTAGGAACCTAAAACACGTGCAGCAGCAGCTGAACCGTTAATTGATCTATTGCTAAGCCCCGCCCCCCGAACACAGTTCATCCAATGACAGTTGAGCACCAGTTCCAGGGGGCGGGGCTTGGTTCCGACTCCTGTTACTAGAGAGGATGAAGAACGGATTTTATCTTTTTATCATTTCCTAAATCCACACAAAACACAGTTAAATGTCTGGTTTGGATCAAAAGGGATGGCCACGCCCCACCTGATAACTCGACAGTAAGCCCCGCCCCCTGATGACGCGGTAGTAAGCCCCGCCCCCAGCCCGTACTTGATATCAGATCTATTTTTAGATTCTAACATGACATATCCAGGTCTGGATGATGCTGAAAAACTAGAGTTAGAGAACATTTACTCCTCAAGCCAAGGTTCAGAACATCATATATAAATGTATATATATATATATATATATATATATATATATATATATATATATATATATATATATATATATATATATATATATATATATATATATATATATATATATATATATATATATATATATATATATATATATATATGTGTGTGTATGTGTGTATATATCATCATCCCTCGACTGTCGTCAAGATCCTAAATGTCACTTCTTTCCATCGCGTCCTGTTGTAGTTAGTAATAGTTAATATTTATTTCGGTCAATCACAAACATAAAAATCAACAAACAAGATAATAAACATTTACAGGTTTTTCCCTGGTCAACATTGTGATTATTTTGACCGAAAAGGTCTGGACTTGAAGCATAAAGTTTATCTTGCCTTTTAACAGAATAGAATATACAAAAAGAACAAATGAAGTATCATGAAGCTACACAAAATAATAATAATAATAATAATAATAATAATAACAATAATAATAATAATAATAATAATAATAATAATAATAATAATAATAATAATAATAATAATAATAATAATAATAATAAGGGTCTGGGCAGACGTTGTGTGCTCTGCGGTCAGGGCGACATCGTCCGCATAGTCCAGGTTGGTCAGATATTTCTCGCTTTGACGACCAGATCTTCTTCCAACCATAAGTCTGTTGTCTCTGACGTCGTCCACTGATTGCTGCAGAGTATAGTCCACCACGATGACAAACAGAAAGGGTGCAAGCGTGTCACCTTGGAGAATTCCAGCTGTGGTTGTCTTTTGTTTGACCATCGTGGCTTTGAACGGAACTGGTGGGATTTCCATACATTATGGCTGTGGCTTTTACTATCTGCTCAGGAATTCCTGAATTATGGAGGATGTGCATCATGGCTGCTCTAGAAATCTACAAATATGATGGTTCCACTCTTCTTTGAAACCCTGAGTTCCTCAATGAATGAATGAATGAATGAATAGCTTTATTGTCGCCGGTCTGGCGTCCCAGCACAGTGAGATGAACCAGTACAACCATCAAGGCACAGACAAAACAAATAACATAAAACATGAGTCAACTGGTGAGAACAGATCAGAGAAAGGATGACTCCTCATACTGTGTATAAATACACAGTGTGAAAGTAAGTGTATGTGAGGCAATGAGTCTGTGAACTTCGCCTAGAGCTGCTCTCAGCCAATGTCCTTGATGTTATCAGGTGGCTCGGTACAGTTCTGAAACAGGTCCACAGATGTTCGTGGGAGAGGGGAGGGCTAGTGGGGGCAGAGTCATCTTGTTTACATTCCACCAGGAAGATTGTGACCAGAGCGATCGGCCAAAAACCGCCCTGTCAAGGCCAGCTTATAGAATCAACAATTATATTGAAAAACAGGCAGCCTCGGTAATTTTCCGTCTGCCTTCAGTCTCTGGTTCATCAATGGCGACTCCAATCAGACAAATTAGTGATCAATTCCCGCCAAGCCGAGCTTCCAACTTCTCCAGGGTCGATTCTGTTCGAGAATCGCATCCAGCTTGCGGTTTTGCTCCCTCAACGTTAAAGTCTTTCTTTCTTTCTTTCTTTCTTTCTTTCTTTCTTTCTTTCTTTCTTTCTTTCTGGCTCATTTCCTTCCTTCCTTCTTCCTTGTTTTCTCCCTTCCTTTTTCCCTTCCTTCCTTCCTTCCTTCCTTCCTTCCTTCCTTCCTTCCTTCCTTCCTTCCTTCCTTCCTTCTTTTTTCCCTTCCTTCCTTCTTTCCTCGTGCTCTCTCCTTCGTTCTTCCCTTCCTCTTTTCTCCCTTCCTTCCTTCTTCCCTTGTTTTCTCCCCTCCTTACTTCCTTCCTTCCTTCCTTCCTTCCTTCCTTCCTTCCTTCCTTCCTTCCTTCCTTCCTTCCTTCCTTCCTTCTTCCCTTCCTCTTTTCTCCCTTCCTTCCTTCCTTCCTTCCTTCCTTCCTTCCTTCCTTCCTTCCTTCCTTCCTTCCTTCCTTCCTTCCTTCCTTCCTTCCTTCCTTCCTTCACGTACGTTGTGCGTGGATTTAAAGCAGAACCATAAATCAGTTTTACACAAAAACATTATCAACGGGAATTTATCATTTTTACTGATAAATTCTTATCCCATTCCTAATGGGAAGCTTCTCACTCACCCTCCTATTGTAAAACGGGTCATTCAAGTCACCACTTGGTGAAAACTTCCCATGTAAACGCTCCCAATGCTAACGTTTCTCCTTCTGTCTCCCACTCAGCTCCCCTCGTCCCTCCGTCATGGCCGCCCCGTCTGAGGACTGACCCAGAACCGTGACCTCTGACCTCCACCGTCGTCATGGGCACCGTGCTGTCGCTGTCGCCGGGCCCCCGCAAGGGCGGTTACTATGACGACCGGCTGGGCCCGGGCTCGCTGAGCCGCTACCCGAGCCTGAGCAGCCGCTCGCTGGACAAGGACCGCGTTGGCGGCGGCGGCCTGCGGCGCGGCCAGTCCTCCATCCTGCTGCCGGCGCTAACCTGGAAACGGCTAGTGGCCTCCACCAAGAAGAAGGGCGGAGCCAAGAAGGGCCCGGCGGGCCCGGCGGGACTAGCCGACCCGCTAAACAACAACAACACCCTCCTGCAGAAGGACGTGCTGCTCCTCAACCGGCAGAACGTGCAGAAGTCGCTATCCTGCGCTAACTTGACTAGCTACGAGGCGCCAGGCCCGGGATCGGGCTACGGGCTAGCGCCGCCGGCGCCGGGCTACGGGCCAACGCTAGCGCCGGGCCTCGCCTACAGCCGGTCCCAGCAGCTGTCGTCGGTCAAGAAGGTTTGTTAGTTAGTTAGCTAGCTAGCTAGCTAGCTAACTAGTTAGTTAGTTCGTTAGTTCATCTTTATTTCGGTCAATTATGAGCATAAAAAAACACTAAGCAAGATAATAAACATTTACAGGTTTTTCTTTGGTCAACATGGTGATTATTTTGACTGAAAAGATCTGGGCTTGAAGCATAAAGTTTATCGTGCCCTTTTAACAGAATAGAATATGCAAAAAGAACAACTACTTTAGGTCCAGTTGTAGTATTTTAGGTTCAGTTCAGAATCAGAATCAGAATCAGAAAAAGCTTTATTGCCAGGTCAGACATAAATCAGACGAGAGAACTTGACTCCGGTTTACACCGATGGCACCAGTAATACGGACGCCATTTTTAGAGGAAGGATGACACTGGGATGGGGGGGGGGGGGGGGGGAAAAAGGCATCTTCACACTGTGTATTAATACCCAGTGTCAAGGTGCAAAAAAACACCTCAGCACAGAAAAGCAACATACACACAACAAAACAATATCAAGCTTATGGGTATACGATATGGGCAGGTCAGGGGTGGGGGGGCGGGACTCGGAACAGGTCCTCCAAGTGAGGGCCGCGGCCATTGCCAACTGGCGCTCCAACCCGGAGACTGTGTCAGGAGGGGCTGCAGATAAGAGGGGGGTGCCAGGAAGGCGTTGAATATGGGGAGAGGGGGGGTGTGTCAGTGTGTGTGAGAGTCTGTGACGCGATAAGTCTGAGAACCTTCGCCCAGAGTGCAGACAGTTCTGGGAGGGAGATCCTCAGGTGTTTGTGAGAGAGGGGGAGGGTTGAGTTGGGTGCAGAGCATCATGTTTACATTCCTCCAGGGAGATTGTGACGAAGAGGCCTGCCAAGCCGCTCCATCAAGGCCAAATCAAATCAACAATTTGCAGGCAGTTCAGTAATTTTCCGTCTGCCTTTCAGTCTTCTGGTTCCTCAATAAACTCCGATCAGACGAATTTGTGATCAATCAATCAATTCCGGCCAAGCTGAGCTCCCAGCTTCTCCATGTTGTTATCCATCTTGTTGATGAGCTCAAAGACCCCTGCCAGCCTGCGGTTCTGTTCGAGAATCACATCCAGCTTACGGGCCTGCTCCCCCAGCGTAAAAGTCAGAGCGCTGATCGCTTTGCTTGATCCATCTGCCACGTCCTGCAGCCTGGAAAAGTGGCTGAAGGAGGCCGCCGACGACTTACGCATTTGTCGATACATCAGGAAACCCCCACCTCCGATCAAGGAGATAATCAGGAGAAATCCTGCCATCATGAATCCAAATATGTAGGCATCTTCTGCATCCTCGATTGACAATATTGCCATACACAAAGGCTTCCAGTTCTTGTAGGAATCCATTGTGTATCCAGCAAAAAATATCACATCGGGGCAGGAGGGCTCCCTTACCCCCTGTCTTCTTGTTGCAAAAATTTGGTCAATTGTGCTGAGAGACCAGTTAATCAATTCCATAATTGTAGAGTTTCGGAGGAGTGAAAAGGAGAGACTCTGAAGACGAGACAAACAAAAGCAGTAGCAGCAGATAGAGAAGGGAGAGGAGCAGAAAAAGGGTCCGCCTTCACTGAGAGCCGGAAGTAGAAGAGTTGTAGTACTTTAGGTCCAGTTATAGTATTTTTTATGTCCAGTTATAGTATTTTTTATGTCCAGTTATAGTATTTTTTATGTCCAGTTATAGTATTTTTTATGTCCAGTTGTAGTACTTTAGGTTCAGTTGTAGTACTTTAGTTAGTTAGTTAATCTTTATTTCGGTCAAGAAAGTAAAAAGATGCTAAAGAAACCGACAAAACCCATTTATTTCACCTCACGCATGTGTATTGTGTCTAAACATCAGATTAGCTACATCTTAATTTAAGTGCATTGTTTTGAATAAAAAGTGTTTTTTAATAAAGATATTCAGTCAAGTTTAGATTCTAATTCTAACTTCTAACCCCCAGGTGCCGCCGGCTAGCGCGGCGTTGGCGTCGCCGCGGCGCGTCATCGTCCAGGCGTCCACCAGCGAGCTGCTGCGCTGCCTGGGCCGCTTCCTGTGCCGCCGCTGCTACAAGCTAACGGCGCTGGCGCCGGCCGACCCGGCGGCGTGGCTGCGGGCCGTGGACCGGGCCCTGCTGCTGCAGGGCTGGCAGGACCAGGCCTTCGTCACGCCGGCCAACGTGGTGTTCGTGTACATGCTGCTGCGCGCCGCGCTGGCCGGCGACGTGGCGTCGGTGGCAGAGCTGCGCGCGGCGCTGCTCACCTGCCTGTACCTGTCCTACGCCTACATGGGCAACGAGATCTCCTACCCGCTCAAGCCCTTCCTGGTGGGGGGGCGAGGGCGACGGGCCCGCGGGCCGCGACGCCTTCTGGGACCGCTGTCTGGCCGTGGCCGGCGCCACCAGCGCCGACATGCTGCGCATCAACGCCGACCCGCACTTCTTCACGCAGGTGTTCGCCGAGCTCAAGGGCGAGGGCGGGGCCGGGGCGCTGGACTACGGCCCGGTGGACTACAGCCTGGTGGACTACGGGAGGGTTCTGGACCGGTGAGACGGGGGGGGGCAGGGGGGCGCTGGACTACGGCCCGGCGACAATAAAGGCAAGTGAGCACCGCGGCCAGTGGCGGCGCGGCTCTCAAACCAGTTGACTGTGTTGGGGGGGGTTCATAAGAGGGGGGGGCGAGGAAGGCATTGAGATGAGGGGGGTGGTTATCAGTAAGTGTATGTGAGGCGATGAGTCTGTGAACTTCACTCAGAGCTGCTCTCAGCCAAATGTCCTTGATGTTATCAGGCGGCTCGGTACAGTTCTGAAACAGGTCCACAGATGTTCCTGAGAGGGGAGGGCTAGTGGGGGCAGAGTCATCCTGTTTACATTCCACCAGGAAGATTGTGACCAGAGTGATCGGCCAAAACCGAAAGAACCTCTTCTTCGTGGTTTTGGTGGAAAGAAACGTCCTCGTCTCCCTCTGTTACCCGTTTTCCACCAAACTGGTTCCAGTGCTCGTTCTGGTTCACAACTCATTCAAGAAATCCGTTAGCAACAGGTTTGTTTTTCCACAGCTCGGGTGCTAAAGGGGAGCCACGTCACTTACGTCTCTGCTAACGCTGGACTACAGCCGGGTTGAGTTCCTGGTTCTGGTCCTGGTTCTGGTCCGGTTCCTGCTGTGGAATCAAATCAAACCCAACAGGAAGTGGTTTTTCTGCTGAGTCATCAGCTGTTTAAAGTATTAATTAGGGCTGGGCGATTTTGGACAAAAATAAAATCCAGATTTTTTTCTCTGAAAACCTGATTTTCGATTTCGATTTTGCAAAAAAGGAAAATCGATTTTCCGATTTTCCTTTTTTTTACATCGTCTTGAATAATAAATCCGATTTAGATTTAAAATCGATTAATCGCACAGCCCTAGTATTAATGTATCAATGAGCATTAATCCGTATCTTCAGCATTTGTGAGTTTATAACTGCAGGCAGGTGGAAGCAGCAGTTTATAAATAATCGTTCAACCCGAACTCGGAACGTTTTTCTTTTTCTTTTTGGACTTTTTCACCCGAAATTCTGACTTTCTAAACTTTCTAAAGTTTAGGAAGTCCCAGTTTGTCGTTGCAAAAATTCTGAGCTCTTTTTTTCATCGTTGTAAATTTTCAAAAGTCAGAAATTCAGGTTTTATTTCCGCCGCGTCGTCGTGTTGGGAGGTGGAGGTGTCGGTGTTGTTGTTGAAGGGTGTGAGGTCGTCACACACACACACACACACACACACACACACACACACACACACACACACACACACACACACACACACACACACACACACACTACTGGATTAGCCCCCGACCCGGCGAGAAGGGGGCGGGGCTTAGAGATGGGAGGGGCTTCAGTAATCTGTTAATCTCATTAATACTCGGCTGAGTGTGTGTGTGTGTGTGTGTATGTGTGTGTGTGTGTGTGTGTGTGTGTGTGTGTGTGTGTGTGTGTGTGTGTGCGTGCGTGCGTGCGTGCGTGCGTGCGTGCGTGCGTGCGTGCGTGCGTGCGTGCGTGCGTGCGTGCGTGCGTGCGTGCGTGCGTGCGTGCGTGCGTGCGTGCGTGCGTGCGTGCGTGCGTGCGTGCGTGCGTGTGTGTGTCCAGGGACACGTGTTCAGGCGTCTGACCCGACAATCAAACCAAAACAAACCGTCCCTTAGTTCTGGGGTCTGTGACATCACAAACCCAGCTGATCCATCTTCTTCCCATCAGCCACCTGGACGTTCCTGGACGTTCCTGCTCAGGTGTTTACGGGACGTCACCTGCAGGCAGAGGTCTATAAAGTACTTGAAAAAAGGAACTACCCGTATTTGCTGGACTATAATCCGCTACGTTTTTCATAGGTTTTCAACCGTGCAGCTTATACAAAGGTGCAGCTATTCTGTGGATTTTTCTTCCACCGCTCGGGGCGCTCTAACTGGAATTAGAATCAAAACTAAGACAAAATAAATGCAATGAAGAATACGCTACTTCTTCTTTAGCAGATAGAAGTAGAAGCAGATTTCAAACAGATAAATAGATAACTTTCTCGACATTTTGACTTTTTTCACAAAATTTCGACTTTTTTTCTCGACATTGACTTTTTTCTCGACATTTTGACTTTTTTCTCAAAATTTCGACTTTTTTCTCGACATTTTGACTTTTTTTCTCGACATTTCGACTTTTTTTCTCGACATTTCGACTTTTTTCTCAAAATTTCGACTTTTTTCTCGACATTTTGACTTTTTTCTCAAAATTTCAACTTTTTTCTCAAAATTTCAACTTTTTTCTCAAAATTTCGACTTTTTTCTCGACATTTTGACTTTTTTTCTCGACATTTCGACTTTTTTCTCAAAATTTCGACTTTTTTTCTCGACATTTCGACTTTTTTTCTCGACATTTCGACTTTTTTCTCAAAATTTCGACTTTTTTCTCGACATTTTGACTTTTTTCTCAAAATTTCAACTTTTTTCTCAAAATTTCGACTTTTTTCTCAAAATTTCAACTTTTTTCTCAAAATTTCGACTTTTTTCTCGACATTTCGATAAATGCTCGGGGCGCTCTAACTGAAATTAGAATAAAAACTAAGACAAAATAAATGCAAAGAAGAATACACTACTTCTTCTTCAGCAGATAGAAGTAGAAGCAGATTTCAAACAGATAAATAGATAACTTTCTCGACATTTCGACTTTTTTTCTCGACATTTCGACTTTTTTTCTCAACATTTTGACTTTTTTTCTCAAAATTTCAACTTTTTTTCCTCAAAATTTAACTTTTTTCTCGACATTTCAACTTTTTTTCTCGACATTTCAACTTTTTTCTCGACATTTTGACTTTTTTCTCAAAATTTCAACTTTTTTTCCTCAAAATTTCGACTTTTCCTCAAAATTTCGACTTTTTTCTCGACATTTCGACTTTGTTTCTCGACATTTCGACTTTTTTTCTCTACATTTTGACTTTTTTCTCGACATTTTGACTTTTTTCACGAAATTTGTACTTTTTTTCTCGACATTGACTTTTTTCACGAAATTTCGACTTTTTTCTCAAAATTTCGACTTTTTCTCGACATTTCGATAAATGCTCAGGGCGCTCTAACTGGAATTAGAATAAAAACTAAGACAAAATAAATGCAAAGAATACGCTACTTCTTCTTTAGCAGATAGAAGTAGAAGCAGATTTCAAACAGATAAATAAATAAATAAATAGCGGTTATTTTCTCTTGGTTCTGTCCCGTTTTAATCAGCAAAGTTGCTGCCGTGTTAAAAGACACTGTTAGGAAAGATCTATTTAGGTACAAACATGTACATCATTTACAGTTCAAAATCCTTCTGTACATGTAGTAAATATCTAATCTAACAACAGAAATATCTGCAGCTTATATTCAGGTGCAGCTTATAGTCCAGAAAACACGGTAAGTAAAAGTAGAAATACCATAAACTGAAAAAGACTTTGGTAAAAGTTAAAGTCACCCGTAAGAAAATGACTTGAGTAAAAGTCTTAAAGTAGCTCACGTTAAATATACTCAAGTATCAAGAGTAAAAGTAAAAGTATTTTATAGTACGCATGAAAAGAAGCAACAAAACCAAAAATGTTCCTTCCCTTGTTTTTTATTTCACTTTCAGGTGAATTAAATGTGGTTTAGAAAACACCACCAAAAATAAACTCTTTCTTGCTAAATTGAACACAGGGACCGTTTATTAACGTTTGAACTGTGTTGGGGAATCCTCATGAGCTTTAATTCACTTATCCTAACGAGCTTCTACAGTTAGACGGGGAATTCTTGCCTTTGTCTCGTGCTCTTTGGAAGAACAACAAGCATAAAACATAATTCTCTGATTATTTTAATTGCTAACTAGTAAAGAGGTGGCACATGTCAAAGTAAGGAAGTAAAAGTATATGTGGCAGGGTGGAGAGGCTGATTGGGCACACCTGTGCCCAATCAGCTGAGTGGCTGCTCCTCCACCTGCCACATACATTTTTGAACTTTTAAATGTAGTTTAGTAAAAGTAAAAGTCCTGATTTAAAAAAAATGCAAGTAAAGTACAAATCCTCAAAAAAACTACTATAGTAGTGTAAGGAAGTACATGTACTTGGTTACTATGGTTACTACAAACCTCTGCCTGCAGGTTCTAGAGAGAGTTTGGCCGTCGTCGCCGCTCCATTGGCTGCTCCAGCTGTCAATGAAAAGACCACGCCCCCAGTTAGAATCACTGTTCTGTATTTCTGTAATTTTACACTTGTGGAACCAAAAGAACCTCTTTGTGATTCTGGTGGACGAGAAACGTCCTCGTCTCCCTCTCTTAGCCCGTTTTACACCGAACTGGCTCCAGTTCTGGTTCTGGTTCTGGTTCTGAACTCGTTCAACTGGAAACCAGCTGAGAACCGGTTTGGAACCGGTTTGGTGGAAAAGGGGTATTAGAACCAGAACCTAGAACCAGCCTGGAACCAGTTTGGAACCAGTTTGGAACCAGTTTAATGTAAAAGCGGTATAGACCTGGTTTTGTGAGGACTGCTAGCTAGCTAGCCTGGCGTACATAGCAACGTGCAACACCAGCCCCAACTCTTTGCTGGTCTAGAGGAAAGAACCACGTTACGTTGGGGGCTACGTGCTTACGTCAAGGGCTGGGGACGGTGTTACTGAACAACCAAAGCAGAGTAAACACGGAAGAGCGCCATAAAAAATATCACATATAAAAAAATATCACAGAATATCTGTACCGTTTCTGATTGGGTGGGCACTACGCATCATTTTTAGACACAACAATGAACGGTGGAAGGACCTGGAGGGACCACAATAGAGAAGTTCAGAACAGAACACACTGCAGACTGATTTATGGTTCCGCGTTTCACCAACGCAGAATGGTGCGCGTCGCCGCGTACCCTACGCCGTAGCCTAGGCCCTGCGCCGTAGGCTACGCCGTACCCTGCGGCTTAGCCGTGGCAACAGAGCCTGCAGGGCAGCACTGCAGCTCCACGGAAGAGCACAGCGTAGTCCTCCATCTTTGTTGTGGTGACTGAATTTGGCGCTAGTTGTACCGGGAAATGGTGACGTACACAGTAACGTGATGACGTTGCTCTCTGGCAGCTGCTGGCAGCACCAGCTGGTGGAAAAGCAAACGGTTTTACTTAGAACCAACCGCCAACCGGCTCTTGCACCAGCTCTGGAACCAGCTTGGTGGAAAAGGGGTATCAGTGAGTTTCTCTGTTTCTCTGTGAGCTCCATGTTCGGCTCTAACTCTGATTCATGGATTCATGGATTAACGTCGCGGCCGTTGCGGCGGCATCGGCATTGGAGACGAGGACAAGGACACTTGTGTCTCGGCCCCCCCATCATGCCCCCCCGTCCTTTAACCCCCCCTCGTCCTCTCGTCTCCTCGTCCTCTCGTCTCCACACACTCGGCCGTTGTTTCTGCTCGTCCTCAGATCAGAAACCAGAAAGAAAACGTTTGTTTGTGGCAGAGTTGTGTTTGTGGGTCAGAGTTCAAGGCGACATCCGCCCGTCCTCGGTCTCAGACCGGCAGGACCCGCGACCGTTTCAGCCTGAACCAATCAGGAACGTGATGTCATCGCCAGGTCGCTGCTCGTCCAATCAGAGACGATGAAGACACGAGGTTAGCGCCCGATTCTCCTGGGAAAACTAGAGACTCGTGTTTGCAATAAAAGCTCTTGTTCCAGAGTTAACCAGGTTAAAGTCGACCTTTAGGATTCAGGATTCAGGATCTGCTGGACGTTTCCCTGGACGTTTCCCTCACGCTGGAGATGGTTTCATGTGGATGTTAAAGACATTAAGAAACATTACGGACATTAAGGCCACGTTTACACGCAGTATTGACAAAAACGGACCAAACTAATTGTAAAGACAGTGATGCTGGTGACGTTTCTGTCTCATAACGTTCTGAACCTAAATGTCGTTTCTCTCCGTTTACGAGCAAACGTGAAGACGGAGTTTTAGGAAATGATGGTTTTTGGTGAATTTGAGCTTCGTTTTTGTGTAAACGAACGGCCAAAACGCATGAAAACTCCACCGTTTCTGCTCCGTGTGAACGTGGCCTGAGAGACATTAAGAAACATTACGGACATTAATCGCGGCTCTGTGAGCCGTGTTATTTCTGCAGGATTCTGCTGCTGTAGTTTGGTGACGTTTGAAACGCCAAACCCTCCGTAGAAATGTAATTAATTACTGTAGTAATTACTGTAATTAGGGATGAGAATGGTAGAAACCGCTGTGACGTCGCTGCATGCCGCCGGCTAGCTCAGCTTCTTCTTCTTTCTTTATTTCTTTTAAAATGTGATGTTTTATTTCCATAAACTGGAGAATTAAAGGCAGGGTAAGCGGTTTCTGAGCGGGCTCCTCCCCCGGTGAGACCAGGACTGGGGATCCAATCACACGTCAAGAATCAGTTCCGATTCTTAAGATTCAGAATCGATTATCAAGATTTGATTCAATCCGATTCGATTCTGATATTGATTTGGGTTAGTGTTAAATTAAAACTGTTTTTTGAGCCGTTGCATGAATGATAATGTAGTTCTGCAACATATTAATACTAGTATTATATTGAGATTCAACAGCACAACAGAGACACGTGAAATCGCATTTATTTTTTTCCCACATTCCGTTTAAATTTTGTCCATTTTCGGTTTTTTTCGGTTTTTAAATTTTTGTGAATTTGCTTTTTTACATTTTATGCAAATGTAACCCCAAGACAGTATATAAAGTAATGAAATATAGATCATTTATGCAATTATAACTGAAAACTTTAATGTTTTCATACCTTTTAACATATTTAAAGGAAAAAACATGGCACCAGTTATTCTGGTGTGCGACAAAATATTCCTTTTTTGGGCAAAAACAAAAAAATACCAAAAGTTGTAATGTAATGATGAAAAAAAAATCGATCTTTAGCGAGTTGAGAATCGATTTAGAATTGGAAAATCGATTTTTTTCCACACAGGCCAAGTTAAGACTGCAGATGTAACCCCAAGACAGTATATAAAGTAATGAAATATAGATAATTTATGCAATTATAACATATTTAAAGGCAAAAACATGGCACCAGTTATTCTGGTGTCCAACAAAACATTGCTTTTTTGGGCAAAAACCAGAAAAATACCAAAAGTTGTAATGATGATAAAAAATCAATCTTTTAGACATACGAATCGATTTTTAGAAATTAATATGAGAATCGATTTTTTCCCTCCAGCCTGGTTCAGACTGTTCCCTGGGGTTTAAATGCATCTAAAACTGCTTACCCTGCCTTTAAACGCCAGCACGGCGGCCTGTGAATCCTGTTGATGAGCCTCACGGTGATGATGTCACTTCCTGTTGATGAGCCTCCCGGTGATGATGTCACTTCCTGTGTGTGACCCCGGTAGAGACGGCGATCAGTGTCTCCTCTCATCCGACTCCAGCTGCTCAAAGGCACAAAGGCGGCCGTTGTTGCCGCGGCAGCGCTAGCGGCGGCCTGGAAGGGTTTCCATGGTTACCGTGTGTAAAGATGTGAAGATACTGAAGAAACTTGAAAAACTAATGTTGGTTTAATTTAGTTTTGTTTGTTTTTGTTTTTTTTCATGATGATGTTGTTGATAATTTAATAAAGTTTTGAGCTGAAACCAAGACCCGCCGTCTCTCTGAAACCCTGAAATGATCATTGATGGTTCAAGTGTTTGTTAACGCAGTAAAAACAAAAAAAACAACCCTTTCCGGTCACGTAGATTCTATCGTCAGTTCTGCGTTTCATCCCAAATCTTTTGGGCAAAATGCAGATCAGTAGGTGTTTCTTTATGGAGGATTTTTTGTGCCAAAATTAAATAAATAAATACATCATTAATTAATTAAAATGGGAATGAAATATATCAATAATTAATTTAATTAAATTGAATCAATTAAAATTTGAATTAAATATGTCATTAATTAATTAAAATACAATTCATTTTAAGTAAAAGAATATATTTATTATTTCAGCATTTAATTAATTAATGACACATTTAATTAAGGATTTCGTGTTGTGTGTGAATCATGAAATGTAAAACTGTCAGTTTCACTCATTTATTTAATTTTGGCACAAAAGTATTTCTGAGCCTAATAATAAAAAAAAGTATATATAATAATAATAATAATAATATATATATATATATATATATATATATATATATATATATATATATATATATATATATTATATATTAAAAATGCACTTTTAATATATTATATATATATATATATATATATATATATATATATATATATATATACATATATATACATATATATATATATATATATATACATATATATATATATATATATATATATATACATATATATATATATATATACATATATATATATATATATACATATATATATATATATATATATGCCATAGGTTTTTACCAACATGGTATTAACCATCAATATATATGCAGACAAGTTAGAAAGTTAAAAAAAAGTATTTATGAGCCTAATAATAAATATATATATATATAAAAAACAATATATATATACATATATATATGTATTAATAAAATAAATATATATATTATATATTAAAATAATATATCTTTCCCAAAGGGATGCAACATTCACCACCACAGATAAAGTGATGGATCCGTAGCAGCGTCTGATTTTCTCCTCGTGACTGAGACGATGCGTCACGTTAAACCCTCTTTCATTCAGCTTTATATTTAGCTTTATATTTATCTTTATGGAGCTTCCACGGGGCGACAGATGTCGTCCTGCAGGAAACAAGACTGGAAATGACTTTTCTGCAAAGCGGCTTAGCTGCAGCTCCGCCGGGGTCGTCTGGACTCCGTCTGATACTGGAACTGATTTATCTAAAAGCTATTTATAATCTGCTAGGAGAGCAGAGCAGGAGGGCAGTGGGTAAAACCCTGGTGGGCCCGGAGGGGCCGGGGTCAGAGGTCACGCTGGCGGGGGGCCGCCCGGTTCTACCAGGGTGCATAAGCATTGCACCATCAGTTTATGTGTTTGCTCAGTTGAAAAGACGGAAAAAAACTGACAAGTGCGCGCATCAAGGCTGATTTATGGTTCCGCGTTAAATCAACACTGAACCTACGGCGTAGGTTACGCGGCGATGTAACGCGGAACCATAAATCAACCAGAGTCCGTCACTGATCTGCGTCCAGCAGTTTCCTGCACCAGCAAGACGCTGCTCTCTGCTGCTCCGTTCAGAGCCGTCTGGGAGATTTGCGAGGCCCTGTGTGAAATGGCCGGGGGGGGGCCCTTCAATGCGCGAAATGTTTGGGTTTTTCGGGTCGGATCGGGTGTCTATATGCGCAATTTTAACTCTCCAATTATCAAAATACTGGATACCTTCCCCTGCCTCATCATCATCTCTTGCCTCGACGCGGGGCCCCGCGGCTGCTTGAGACCCGGTCGGATCGGTGATTTTTGTGACAAATTTATCAAACAAGCCTTTCAGAGAGGCATTAAACTCTTCCATTTTCTTTAGTTTTTTTCTTTTTTCATCCCCTGATGGAAATTTCCTGAATCTGTCTCGTTCTCTCGACATTGTGTGACAGTTTGTTCCAACTCCACCGTCTGGATCAGAGCAGCTTGTGTCTGCGCTTGGTCTGATCAGTTGTATTGAACAACAGACACATATATTTATTGATATGCACAGACTAGTACACATTTAGGTCTGTAATGGAACGTGACTGTTGATATTTATAAGAGGAAAAAGGAAGAAAAAAAACGAAAAAAAAAAAAAAAAAAAAACGGCCCATAGCGCGAGGTGGTCGTGAGACAGAGATCCATCTCAACTTGACTGGACCACACAAGTTATATTTACTTTTGTTATTTATTTTTCTATGTTTTTTTTTTCTGTTGCTAACCTGCAAAAACGCAAAATCTTACCAGGAATATTTGTCTCATTTCTAGTTAAAATGTCTCATTTTTAGTCAAAAAATCTCATTACACTTAAAACAAGAGTCATTACCAGAAAATAACTTATTTGACAATTTTCACCTGTTTCAAGTAAATTTTCACTTGAAATAAGTAGAAAAATCTGCCAGTGGAACAAGATTTATCTTAGTTATATAGTTAGTTATCTTATTTATATTACAAGCAAAAAAATCTTGTTCCACTGTCAGATTTTTCTGCTTATTTTAAGTGAAAATCTACTTGAAACAGTCTTGTTTTAAGTGTAATGAGATTTCTTTACTAAAAATGAGCCATTTTAACTAGAAATAAGACAAATATTCTTGTTAAGATTTTGAATTTTTGCAGTGTAGATTGTCTGATGGGTGAGGTAACCCAGACTAAATGTAGCATTTTCTTTGTTCTGCAAGAAACCATTTGAAATGCACTTTAAATATTATTGTTTTGCTAGTATCATTCCGCTTGAAATTATGGGAAAATGCATAATTTATTGTAGAATAAGGTGCCAGCCCTGTGCCCCCCCCTCACCGTGGTCATCATGTTCTAGAACCGGCCCTGGTGGGGGGGGGCAGCTCTGCAGACGGAGGTCACTGCTCCGCTGGGTCTGTGACGGCTCTGTGGCTCAGCCGAGGACACAACGGAGGGGCCGGGGTCAGAGGTCAGCGCTGGGCGGGGGGGCGGCCGGCCCCCCCTGACCCCCCATGTTCCCTCTGAGAGACTCAGCTGCTGTCAGAGGTTTTTATTGGTCCCCAGAGATTCTACATGGACCTAAACTCCTGCTGTCACTTCTGGCTCCGCCCCCAAAGTTAAGTTTATCTGTACAGCACAATTCAACACAAGGTCATTCAAAGTGCTTTACATCAACATTAAAAGCAGCAAGACACAATTAGACAGAAAATAACAAATAAAATGAAATAAAATGATAAGAAAAGAGGTAAAATAATAAAAGCAGCAGTTGTTAGTCAGTAAGGGCAGTAGATCCAGCAGGTTCATCTCATTCTTAAAATGGTAATAATTACGTTTCTATACGGTCAAAACGTACAAAGACCGAGTCAAATACAGGATTACTAAAGTAATCTGTAATCAAATAATTTATTTTTTTTATAATGCACTACTTTTTATTTTTGCTATGATGGGAAATTTAAGTTTATTTTGGGGTTTTTGAACTATGTGCTATTTTTTTAATTTTTTTTTATTTATTTAAAAAAAAAAATATAATGCACTACTTTTTATTTTTGCTATGATGGGAAATGTAAGTTATTTTGGGTTTTGAGCTATGTGCTTTCTTTATTTTACTATGTTAGGATATTTGAGTTTACTGATAATTCATTTCAAAGTCTTGAGTTTTGCTCTTTTGTATTTGCTGTAACTAATGTAAGGTACCGGT
Organism: Cololabis saira; assembly: GCF_033807715.1. Taxonomy (NCBI): domain Eukaryota; kingdom Metazoa; phylum Chordata; class Actinopteri; order Beloniformes; family Belonidae; genus Cololabis; species Cololabis saira. The sequence continues at coordinate 43,169,768 of NC_084601.1, forward strand.
TACAAATGTACCGAAATAAACATTCATTCATTCATTCATTCATTCATTCATTCATTCATTCATTCATTCATTCATTCATTCATTCATTCATTCACGTGTCACCAAATGTACAAACATCCATAAAGTAAATCAGATTATTTCCGTGCAGCTTGGATGTTCCACATCAACATTAAACCACGAGACTTGATTTTATTCCGGTCTATTTTCATCCTGGAATGCTGCAGCTTTTCTAATATTTATAATATTTCTAATATTATCTAATTAACCATTCCAGATTTCATTTAACCGTCGTTGTACAAAACAAAAGTTTGCTGTAATGACGTTGTGTTGCTGCTTCTTTCACCGCGTGAAATAAAACGAGCTTTACTTTAAAAACATGTGCAGATGGAAATGAAACAAAGTACTAACTTAAATCTGTTTGAAAAGATACAAAAAATGATTTATAAACAGGTTTATGGAAGAGGAAATGTGTGTGATAAACAAATAAAATAGGGAAAAATTGTATATTATACTTAAGATATGTTTAGATATTTATGTGGATATTTATGTAGTATATATTATATGTTGAGAGGGATAATTATGTAATATATGTTATATATTTTAGAAAACTTTGTACCTCAAGCCCCATAATACGGTTTGACGTACATGCACGAAAATCAGTACACACCTGTATCATGTCGCAACTTAAAGAAAAGTCTCTTGGAGACATGGCCCAAACCCAACAGGAAGTCGGCCATTTTGAACATTTTGAATTAATCGTGTAATTTTGGCGCAATTTATGCCATTCCTTCGGCAGTTAATTCAGCCCGAACCGTAACGTGCACCCAGGTGTGTTATACATCAAAATGTGCGTCTACATCCTGCGACTACGCGCATTACTTTTCTCTTTCAAAAGCGTTACCGTGGCGACGCTAGACGCCAAAAAGCGCGCCCCCCCTTCATCTGATTGGTCCATATTTGATAGTTCCTACTTTCTGCCAAAACTTTTTAATGGTTTGACATAAAGAGTCGTGGGTGGTGTCATCGGACTCGGTATTGAGTACTTGACCATTAATTGGTGAAAATTAGCCCCGCCCCTTCTTCTGATTGGTCGATATGTGATAGTTCCCATTTTTAGTTTTGAGTCCTTGACTTTTATTGGTGAAAATTGCACGCGCGAGGGCCCGTTCATGGCTTCCTATATACATGTTCGAAATAAATTCATTCATTCATTCATTCATTCATTCATTCATACTTCCCAGGCTGTGAGGTGTTCTGAGGTTGAACTTTGACCTCTGCGTCTCCTCCAGCGTTCAGGCTAAAAACCAATCTCTCTCATGTTCCTGTTTCATGTTCCTTTAATCTCCGGCATGTGACCTGATGACGGAGGGATGTTAGCGCTGCAGCGCTAACGCTGCAGCGCTAACATCCCTCCATAGGATTTAGTCGGGGGGGAAACAGCAGCATATTATATTCCCCGCGGTAAATCCTCTCAAATCATGACCAAATCCTGGCGGCGGGACTCTAATCTCCCAGAGCAGCACCAGGTTTTCCTGTAATGGAATTGCTGCTTCGCTCTAAGTAATTGCATCAGCGACCGCCGGCTCCTGATTTATTAGATTAAGATGTGGAGGAATCTGCACGTTTGTTCACGTGGGGGCAGGAAAACAAGAAACTCCGGCCACGTTTCCACAGAGCCGGGATTTACTAAAACGGATATTTCCCCCTCTGCGTTTAGAAAAATGCCATCATTTCCAGGAACCTGCATAAATATCTGTTAAGGTGCTATGAGCAGCCAAACCTACAGGGGGCAGTGTAACGAGAAGATAAAGTCATGCTAGAATATAAACAGTCTGGAGCCGCAAAAAATGAAAAGTCTTGTATAAGAATGAATGCAAATGGCGAAAGTTGAAATGTTGAGAAAAAAGTCGAAATGTCGAGAAAAAAGTCGGAAAAATTGAGAAAAAAGTGGAAATGTGGAGAAAAAGGTGGAAATGTTTAGAAAAAAGTGGGAAAATTGAGAAAAAAAAGTCGAAATGTTGAGAAAAAAGTCGGAATGTTTAGAAAAAAGTGGGAAAATTGAGAAAAAAAAGTCGAAATGTTTAGAAAAAAGTCGGAATATTGAGAAAAAAGTGGAAATGTTTAGAAAAAAGTGGGAAAATTGAGAAAAAAAAGTCGAAATGTTGAGAAAAAAGTCGGAATGTTTAGAAAAAAGTGGGAAAATTGAGAAAAAAAAGTCGAAATGTTTAGAAAAAAGTCGGAATATTGAGAAAAAAATCAAAATTTCAAGAAAAAAGTTGAAATGTCGAGATTAAAAAGGAAGAAAAAAGAAGAAAAAAAAGAGGAAAAAAAGGAAAAAAAAAGAAAAAAAGGAAAAAAAAGGTCAAACATTTTTGAAAAAGCTCCAGGAGCCACGAGGGCGGCGCCGTGGGTCGCCGAGCCCTGTGCTAGCCAATCAGAATCCTGGAAAAAAACATCAACAAATGACACGAGTAACTTCCAGTTACTTCCAAGATGAACCAGAGTCTTTGGTTTGGAGTGACAGAGAAGTGGAGTTACTTTTAAGTGTGACGTTAGAATATAAAACAGGTAAAATACAAGAAAATATTGACGGTTACAAACTAATTGTAACCACAGGTGTCACTCATGACGCTGGTGACGTTTCTGTCTCATAATGTGACGTTCTGAAGAATAAATGTCCGTTTCTCTCCGTTTACAAGCAAACGTGAAGACGGAGGTTTAAAAATCTACACTTTGGCCGGAGTTTTCAGAAATGATGGTTTTTGGAGACTTTGAGCTTCGTTTTCGTGTAAACGAACGGACAAAACGCATGAAAACACCAGCGTTTTTGCTCCGTGTAAACGGGGCCTCAGTCAGCCCGGAGAATCAACCACGGATTCTGCTAGTAAAGATACCGGATGACTGAGGTTTATCTCTGGTTTATCTCTGGTTTATCTCTGGTTTATTTCACCTCCGATCCTCAAACATGGAATAACACTGACTGGTTGAAACTAACTGTTGAGCAAAAGGTTGAAAGATCAATTTCTGCAAAAATGGCGAAGTGAACTCTATATGATGAACATCATGTGATATTTATGTAGAGTTGAAGCAAGAGTTTAAGCTAGAATGGAACTTATTGTGTCAAAATCAAAAGTATAGACGGGCCATCTGTAATTTTAGGATGAATAACAGCAGAATCCCAAAAGTCACTGGAAGGTATACAGGTTATTATTATTAGTGCCACGGCTGCGCCAAGAGGCACGCCTCCTCCATAGCTATGCAATGGAGGAGGAGCCTAACTTTCTCATACCTGCATGTAGAAATGTCATTCAAAGTTCAAAACGGAGGAAAACTTCTCTTCTCTCCAAAACACCAAACAGTTTTCTCCTAAGATGTAAACTATTCAAGATATGAGCACTCAAGCGAGGACTGGAAATCACTTTTTTGTCAAATCTACAGTGCGGGTGTCAGTTGGTAGAGTGCGAGAAACAGTGAAAAAAATAACCTGAATTTTTATTTGTAACTTGAGCTCACGGCCAAATTGTAAAAGATAGACAAATACTTTTTGGTCAGAATGTAGAGATAGGTGTTGGGATTCATAAAATGTGACTCTGACAGGCGGGGTATGCACAAAATTTAAACGGGGGGGGGGGGGGGGGATAAAGCGGCGCAAATTCCTGCCTCGGTCTCCATTGACTGTAATGTAATCAAAAGTTTTCTTCAAAAGAATCTCACTCTGTCTTCGCACTGCTGTTACTCACTCATTTTAAGGAATATCTGAATAAAATTAATATTGTCAGAATCTGCCTGGTTCTGTGTCTCTCACAATGTTTTTGTTTTTCTGCTACGAGCTACGGTTTTATCACAAATCGGAGTGATTTAAGAGCTTATGAGAAGCCAAAATCTGGGTTTTTCTCACAGCCAAACCGGAAGGTTCTGAAGTCGAGGTTCTTGTTGCCGGGGTAACCAGAGCTCAGCTGCTGACTCATTCAGCCAGAACCGGTCACATGACTCAGTCAATAAAAGCGTTCATATACTTTAACCTGGAAAATGGAGACGCCTCAAAGGATTCTGTGAAATCTGACCCCTGACCTTTGACCTTAGACGATCCCCAGTCCTGCTATATATATATATATATATATATATATATATATATATATATATATATATATATATATATATATATATATATATATATATTAAATACCCCCCCTTACACACACACACAGCAAATAACCATCAGTAAATGCTATAACTTTAGTTTGACATAGAGAGTCATGGTGGTGTCATCGGACTCAGTTTTGAGTCCTTGACCTTCATTGGTGAAAATCAGCCCCGCCCCTTCTTCTGATTGGTCGATATGTGATCTGATTGGTCTGATAACTTTTACATGGTGTTGAGACTCAGAGTGCTCTCAATTATTTGTGTTTGTTTGAACTCAAGCTGTGTGTCACTCCTTAATTGGTTGATCTGATTGACCAGACAGGTGCTGTGATTTGTGGGTGTGTCAATAAATGGCTGCGCATCCACAGCTGAGTGCAGTTGTTGGATCGAGTGAAATGAAAAACTGAATGAAGCTCTGTAATTCCCGTTTTTGCGGTGTCTATCTTTATTCTGGTTTACCACGCCAAGCCGCCTGCTGCATGACCCTGCCAACACATGGTTTGACATAGAGAGTCGTGGGTGGTGTCATCAGACTTAGTTTTGAGTCCTTGACCTATTGCTGAAAAATGCAGCAATGTACACAAATGGGCAGCAGCCCGCCGTGGCACTCTCCAAATCTCTGCGAGGAAATTTTCTAGTTAGTGTTATTATTATTATTATTATTATTATTATAAAGGTCTGGATAGAAGTCAGAGATTCTGTAACCTCTGTAACCGTATTCGAGATGAGTTTCATATTTTGTTTGAATGTACAAATGTAAATATAATGAATCTCAGACAAAAATATTTACCAAAGTATTATACAAACCGACCATCTGTGTTTAAATTGATTTTGTTGCTATAATCTAATAAGTTAAATGTTATTTATAAATTAGGCGCCTTTTTGAAGAATGTCCTTCCTCTGTTTAAATTATGTTTATTTTGCCAAATTGAGTATTTTAATTGAACATGTACAGCCGCAACTCGCTATAAATGTACAATCGTTTGTTTACTTGTGCTCCGTACCATGTGATCATGAGTTAAATAGATGATGATGATGATGATGATGATGATGATGATGATGATGATGATGAAATCAAAACTACAATCAGGGTGAGAAACTTTGTAAAAAGTGCTTTTATCTTTAGTTTTGTTCCAACTTCAATAACAAAAACATCAGAGCAGTTACAGTGTGATGGACGGATCCGCCGCCGATAGCCGCCGCTAGCCGCCGCCGCTAGCCGCCGCCGCTAGCCGCCACCGCTAGCCGCCGCCGCTAGCCGCCGCCGCTAGCCGCCGCCACTAGCCGCCGCCGCCGCTAGCCGTAGGCGATAGCCTTCGACCCGCACTCAAGCGTTCAAGCCGCCGCCCCCCTAAGCAAAGTCCCGCCTCCGGCCGTCTCCACGGCGACGGGCCCCAACAGAACCAGCAGAGTCTCGTCTCCACGGCGACGGGGCCATCTCCACGGCGACGGGCCCCCGGGGTCAGACGGTCGGCAGCAGCAGCACGAAGCCGTCCCGGCTCTTCTTGAAGTCGGCGGCCGCCAGCCCCGCCCTGGTTTCCACGGCGACGCTCCTGGGCCGGCCCCGCATGTGCAGCTGCAGAACCGGGCCGGACACCTTCACCGGGAAGTGGACCTTCCTGGTCCTGGAACACAAACAAACACACGGTCGTCACACAAAACCCACACTCAGAGGCTCGCCTTGAGGTACCAACGCTGGATACGAGTTCACGACTGGTGGTGACCCCGGTACCGTTGTCATGGAGACCGGGGGCCTCGTGTACAAAGAGTGTGTGGATTTCACCGTGAATCCGTGCAGGGAATTCTTGCATACGCAAAAAAAAAATTCAGATTTTCAAAACTGTGCGTACGCCCAAATCCACGCACATTTCTTTGAACATCACAATCAGCGTGGATTTGAGCGTCAACAATCCGCCCTGTCTCCTCCCTCAAGTAGATATATTTGAGTTTTACACATTATGTAGGTCCGCGATCACCTCTCTCATAAGTATAACAATATGAACAACATGAACTTATATTTAAAACATGAAGCATCACGATCTGATTCCTGCAGAAATAAAGACAAACTTGTGCCGACGGGATTATCCAGGTGCAAACGTGAGAAAATAAAGAGCAAAGTTGCTGTAACTGGGAGAGACCGGTCTTAGTCCTGGACCGGACCGGCACCGTGATACGGACTTCTGCTGAGCTGAAGGGAGGCCGAGACCTGGTTTTCAGCCCCCCCCCCCTTTGCTGCTGGAGAACATCATGACTCTCTTTTTCCCAGAATTCCCCCTGAGAGGCCGTTGAAGGACGACGCTGTGACGATGACGGTGATGAGAAACGATGAGGACACGGACAGGTGATGCTGCTGATGCAGCTGATGCTGCTGATGCTGCTGATGCTGCTGATGCTGCTGATGCTGCTGATGCTGCTGATGCTGCTGATGCTGCTGATGCTGCTGATGCTGCGGTTGCCCTGGCAACGGTTACTGCAGTTCCTCCAGAGACCAGCGCTGCGTCCGAAATGCCGTACTAAACAGTATAAACTCAAAAAGTAAGTAAGTAAAAGACCGGAGGACCGGGGGGGGTTCTGATGGAGGACCGGAGGACCGGGGGGGGTTCTGATCCAGGACAGCTGTCCAGGGAGGACGAGCAGCAGAGGATTCTATTTCAGAACCAGATGACGCTGGTCCCGACCCAGAAACTGGATCTGGGTCGTGGGGGGGGGGGACGGGTCTGAGAGGAGAAGAGTCCAGGTCAAACTAAGAGGAGACGTCCTGGACTGCAGAGACTCATCTCTGCAGGACGAGAGGACGAGGACGAGGAACAGCCTGGTGAATGACGTCCTGAATGACTCGCCAAAATAAAAGAAACCAGGACAGAAAAGCGTCATGACTTTCTCCAACTCGGTTCTTTCAGAGATCCGACCTCTACACTGCAAAAACTCTAAATGTTACCAGGAATATTTGTCTTATTTCTAGTTAAAATGTCTCATTTTTAGTCAAAAAATCTCATTACACTTAAAAAAGTGTAATTGGTTATCCCGTCAGTGAGCGTCTTGTTCTGTTTCAAACCTGTTCATTGTTTTTACTGTTTTTGTTCTGTGTCAAATTAAGGACAGTAGAGATTGTGTGTGAGATGATTTTACTGCAAAAAAATACCTACGGGTATTAATAAAGTTAACTTGAACTTGAACTTGAAAGTCATTACCAGAAAAATAACTTGTTATTTGACAATTTTCACCTGTTTCAAGTAAATTTTCACTTGAAATAAGTAGAAAAATCTACCAGTGGAACAAGACTTTTTTGCTTGTAATGAGAAGATAAATCTTGTTCCACTGGCAGATTTTTCTACTTATTTCAAGTGAAAATCTACTTGAAACAGGTGAAAATTGTTGTTTTTTCCAGTGATGAGTCTTGTTTTAAGTGTAATGAGATTTTATTACTAAAAATGAGACATTTTAACTAGAAATGAGACAAATATTCTTGTTAAGATTGTGAGTTTTTGCAGTGTAAACTAAGAAGTTGAAGTCATTTGATGATGTCGTTCATAAAGGGGGGGCATGTGTGTGTGTGTGTGTGTGGTGGGGGGGTTCAGGGTTGGGGGGGGGGCTGCAGCAAGTCCATAAAACCCCCAGAAGAGAAAGAAGAGAGAAGATCATGTCCTCCTGCTTTTACCCCCCCCAGCTGTCCCAGCAGATGCTGCTACCCCCCCCCAATTCTCTCACCTCCCAAACACACACGCACGCATACACACACACGCACACACACACATACACACACACACACACACACACATACACACACACACACACACACACACACACACACACACACACACACACACACACACACACACACACACACACACACACACACACACACACACACACACACACACACACACACACACACACACACACACACACACACACACACGCACACACACGCACACACACACATACACACACACACACACACACACATACACACACACACACACACACACACACACACACACACACACACACACACACACACACACACACACACACACACACACACACACACACACACACATACACACACACACACACACACACACACACATACAAACATTAGCCCCTTTCACACAGCCAGTTCGAGGCGGGAACGTTGCGCCTTTAAGCCGCCTCGCTGTTCTGTGTGAAAGTCACGGAGGCGGAATGGGGGGGCCAAGTGGCCCCACCAATAAGCCGGCAGCGGAGGTAGTCACAGAGCCGAAACGGGGTCTGTGTGAATGACACAGCCGGCATGCCGGCATGCCACTAGACGCTGACGCTGTCGTCACGCCTCTGATTGCGGAACGCCGGCATGCTGTGTGAATTTACAGACGGGAGCGGCGTTATGCCGGCGTTGTATGGTTCTGTGTGAACCAACAAAGGCGGCGTATTGGCAGGACTTCTTTACACCAATATTGCGGAATCTCTGTGTGAAAGGGGCTAGTGACTGTAAAGCCTGAATTAAGCTTCTGCGTCAAACCAACGCAGAGCACACGCCGCAGCCGTGACGGCGTCGTGAATCTTCAGACTTCTCCGTCTCTCCATTTCTCCGTGGTGCAGTTCCCCCCATGACCGCTAGTTAGCGATCTTTTCCTGAATGGTTTATCAGACTTTTCCGGTCACAGTGAATCAAAGAGATAAGGACAACTATTGTGCAAAAAACCTAAACAAAAAAAATCACACACACGAAGAAAAGAGCCCTGGAAGTTCACGACTGCTTCAAGCCGGAAACCGGAAATGTGTTGCTACCAAGTGAACCAATCACAGCCCTCTAGGTCTGCATTTAGTCTGCGTCTCCTCGTAGACGCGTAGTTACAATTTTCGGGAGGTGACGTGGACCCAAACCACACGCCGTAGGCACGTTTTGACGCAGAACCATATTTCGGCCTTAAGAAGTGATGCTCAGGAAACAGCAGCTGAGGAAGAGGAGGAAGAGGAGGATGAGGATGAGGAGGATGGACGGATGTGAGAAGACAGCTCCCCCCCCCCACCGACTTCACTGACCCAGTTCCGTGCGGCTCGTTGCTAAACCGAAGTGTGACGGCATCAAACACCTGAACCTTCCTCCTCTTCTCCCATCAGGGCTCGTGACTAGTGCCGTCCCGATCGATTGATCCGCTGCCTGATCGATCGATCGATCACGGCATTTTCAAAACATCGGTATCGGCCAAAAAAGTATGGGGACATTCCTAGTTATTAATGTTTTTAATGTATATTAAATCGTTGAATTTAATGTCACTTCCGGCCAGTGAAGTAAGTGAAACTAACATGGTTTAATGTTTGAATTTTAAATGTTCTATCTGTTCACGTTCGTTAAGCTGCTGATATTCATTCATTCATTCATTCATTCATCCATTCATCCATCCATCCATCCACCCATTCATTCATTCATTCATTCATTCATTCATTCATTCATTCATTCATTCATCCATCCACCCATTCATTCATTCATTCATTCATTCATTCATTCATTCATTCATCCATCCATCCATCCATCCACCCATTCATTCATTCATTCATTCATTCATTCATTCATTCATTCATTCATTCATCCATCCATTCATTCATTCATCCATCCACCCATTCATTCATTCATTCATTCATTCATTCATTCATTCATTCATCCATCCATCCATCCATCCACCCATTCATTCATTCATTCATTCATTCATTCATTCATTCATTCATCCATCCATCCATCCATTCATTCATCCATCCATTCATTCATCCATCCATCCATCCACCCATTCATTCATTCATTCATTCATCCATCCATCCATCCATCCACCCATTCATTCATTCATTCATCCATCCATTCATTCATCCATCCATCCATCCACCCATTCATTCATTCATTCATTCATTCATTCATTCATTCATCCATCCATCCATCCATCCACCCATTCATTCATTCATTCATTCATTCATCCATCCATCCATTCATCCATCCATCCATCCATCCACCCATTCATTCATTCATTCATTCATCCATCCACCCATTCATTCATTCATTCATTCATTCATTCATTCATCCATCCATCCATCCATCCACCCATTCATTCATTCATTCATCCATCCATCCATCCATTCATTCATTCATCCATCCACCCATTCATTCATTCATTCATTCATACATACATCCATCCATCCACCCATTCATTCATTCATTCATTCATTCATTCATCCACCCATTCATTCATTCATCCATCCATTCATTCATTCATCCATCCATCCATCCATCCATCCACCCATTCATTCATTCATTCATTCATTCATTCATCCACCCATTCATTCATTCATTCATCCATCCACCCATTCATTCATTCATTCATCCATCCACCCATTCATTCATTCATACATACATCCATCCATCCACCCATTCATTCATTCATTCATTCATTCATTCATCCACCCATTCATTCATTCATCCATCCATCCATCCATCCATCCATCCATTCATTCATTCATTCATTCATTCATACATACATCCATCCATCCACCCATTCATTCATTCATTCATTCATTCATCCACCCATTCATTCATTCATTCATCCATCCATCCACCCATTCATTCATTCATTCATCCACCCATTCATTCATTCATTCATCCATCCACCCATTCATTCATTCATTCATTCATTCATTCATCCACCCATTCATTCATTCATTCATCCATCCATCCATCCATCCATCCACCCATTCATTCATTCATTCATCCACCCATTCATTCATTCATCCATCCATCCACCCATTCATTCATTCATTCATTCATTCATTCATCCACCCATTCATTCATTCATTCATCCATCCATCCATCCATCCATCCACCCATTCATTCATTCATTCATCCACCCATTCATTCATTCATTCATCCATCCACCCATTCATTCATTCATTCATTCATTCATTCATCCACCCATTCATTCATTCATACATCCATCCATCCACCCATTCATTCATTCATTCATTCATTCATCCACCCATTCATTCATTCATTCATTCATTCATTCATCCATCCACCCATTCATTCATTCATCAGAATGTTGCACTAAGGTTAAGACAAAAAGTCTTAATTTTCTTGTGTTTGTGAGTTTCTTTACTCTTTTGAAGTTAAATGTATTTATTTCTGTTATCGCACTATTCTGCACTTTTTGTTTTAGTTTACAATTTCATGTTTTTACATTTTGTGTCACCAGAGCTGATAAACTTTGTTGAAATAAATGTCCATGTTGTTTTCCAACGGACAAGAATAGAAACTATAATAATTTAGTTTTAGTCCTCTTTTCTTTTCTTTCTTTTTTTTTTTAATTCATTGCCAAAATGTATCTAATCGGTAAAAAAATCGGAATTGTATCGGGAGCCAAAAAAAGTGATCGGATCGGGAAAAATGGGGATCGGCAGAAACTCAAACTGAAGTGATCAGGAGTTAAAAGATCCTGATGGACTAAACTAAACTCTGACGTCATAAACCCACAACAGCCTGGGGGGGGCGTCGACCTGCAGCCGTAAAACACTCTGACCTCTGACCCCGACCTGGAACCCTGGGGGGTCCAAATGGTGGAACCGGGAAAACACCAGCCCCCCGGTCTCCACTCAGCAGCGCCGGTTTCCCCCAGTGTCCAGCCGCGGTACTGCATCAGAAAATCCCATGGGGCCCAGAAAGCTTTTTTCCCATAGACCGCAATAGTAAAAGATCGTCCTCTAAAACTGTTCACAGGAACCTCCAGCTGGAATCACCGGCAATTACTAATCTTTGTATTCTATATTTTTAAGTCATGGACTTTATATCTGTCAAAAATGTTTTATAACGGCCAGAAAAGTCAAAGAAAAGTCTCTTTCTGGGCGTGACGTCACGGCTGACGTCACAGCCGTGTCCGTGCATTCCACGGATGTTTATATTAATATATATTATGTAATTATATTATATTAATACATTAATAATATATGTAATACTATACATGTAATAATATACATTAATTAATATATTAATATATATTATGTAATTATATTATATTAATACATTAATAATATATGTAATACTATACATGTAATAATATACATTAATTAAGATATTATATTAATACATATTATATTAATATTCGCGTCATTGCCCCGGGGCATGATGGGAGGCCCCAGAGCATCATGGGAGGTGACTCAACTGAGCATGCTCTATGGGCCGCTGTATGCGGAAGTAAACCCGGAAGTCAGAGATTTTTTCAGAGTATGCGCTGGCTGAGCAACTTCCATTGAAATGAACGGCGGCCATTTTCCTGTCCGGTATCCAGTTAATATAATACATCCATGAAAAACAGTTGTTCACAGTTCTTAGGACACTAGTTCCTGGAGGAAACTAGTTCTCTATAGAGCGTAGTGCGTTTGATCTCAGCCCGGCCAATGAACACACCCGCTAACCGCTGCTAGCAGCCGCTAACCGCTGCTAGCAGCCGCTGTTTCTGTAATAATTGCTCGGGGGTTCATGTTTATGTTCTGGGTCTCTGGAAAGATCCTGGAGACAAATGTTGTAATAGATGCTATATAAATAAAATTGAATTAAAATTAAATTGAATTACCAGCCACAACAGCTGCTAACAGCCGGTCACAGCCGGTCACAGTCGCTAACAGACGCTAACAGTCACTAGCAGCAGCTAGCAGCCGAGAACAGCCACTAAAATCCTAAAAAAAACCAAGGGACCATAAACACATCCAGCATTTATGTTTTACAGCGTAAACAAGTGATAATCTCAATAATGGATTAAGTTATGCTGCTTGTAAACTGCAAAACTCAGAAAAACTTCCACCAGGTGTGTGTGTGTGTATATGTGTGTGTATATAAGTGTGTACCTTGTGAAATGGTCCACCAGGGCCCCCACCAGGTGTGTGTGTATATGTGTGTGTATATAAGTGTGTACCTGGTAAAGTGGTCCACCAGGGCCCCCACCAGCTCCCCCACCCGGTCCTGCTCTGGTCCCAGCTGTCCCCTCTGGAGACACATGAGGACGTCGTCCTGGACGGCCGTGTGCAGCGCCACCATCTGGTCTGGGCCGGACGTCACGCTAACACCCGTTAGCTGTGGAGAAACAGAGTTACTACATAGGGTGGCTTTAACGCGCCACCATCTGGTCGGGGCCGGACGTCACGCTAACACCCGTTAGCTGGGGGGGGACAGAGTTACTACATAGGGTGGCTGGGCGATATATTGAGATTTTAATATATATCGATATATTTTCAAACGCGATATGGTACGAGACAATATCGTTTATATCGATTTAAATTTTTTTTTTTTTTATTTTGTTTATGATTTTGATGTAGCTTATTTTGTGACAATTTGACTTGAATGTTTTATTTGAGATTTGAACAAATGTTTTGTTATTTGCACAACTGTCAACCTCAGTGGAAAAGTCTGCCTGTTACTGTCTACATTGTATTAATTACAGTGTATTTTAATTTAATTGTTATGCAGGAAAGGGATATTTGTTTTATTTTATTCAAGAAGCATTTTTATTCTATATATGCAGGCAGTTTATTTTTATTTCATTTGTTTTATACATGTTGATATTGTGCAGACCTCTGTTAATAAAGGAACCTGTGTGACATTTGGCACGAGGCTTTGTATTAAAACTGACTGTTTTTTTAAGAAATGAAGCTAACAAAGATGCTAACAGAGATGCTAACAGAGATGCTAACAGAGATGCTAACAGAGATGCTAACAGAGAAGCTAACAGAGAAGCTAACAGAGAGGCTAACAGAAATGCTAACAGAGATGCTAACAGAGAGGCTAACAGAGATGCTAACAGAGATGCTAACAGAGAAGCTAACAGAGATGTGACAGAAAAAATATTGATATATATCAAGTATCGCCATTCAGCTAGAAAATATCCAGATATGACTTTTGGTCCATATCACCCAGCCCTACTACATAGGGTGGCTTTAACGCCCCGGCGGTGACGCTGAGGCCCGTCAGCTGAGGAGAAATGGTGACAGAGTTACTACATAGGGTGGCTTTAACGCCTCGCTGTCACACTGTAAAGTCAGTTCAATAAAGTTGTTTGTGATCTGAAAACGGCCGTGTTACAGCGGAGGTAAATAAATAAAAGTTGTTACAACGGTGACTGAAGCCCGAACAAGGCGTCTGTCCTTCAAACACAAACATTTAATTCTTTAAGCCAGAAAAGTACAGTAGTTAAGAGTCTAAAAAGCTAATTACTGCCTGACTTTATGACCCTGTTGCTCTTTTATTTGCTTATTTGTTTACATATTGAGCAGCTGTTTTTATTTAATTCAATTTATGTTTAAATTTGCACTATTTCTACTAGTTAATAATTGCACTATTCTTACTTAGCTACTTCAAAGAGAACTGCTATTATTATTATTATTATTATTAAATTAATCAGGGCCCCAAAAAAGTAATGTAATGTAATAAATACATTATTATTATTTTGATTAATAATAATAATAATAATAATAATAATAATAATAATAATAATAATAATTATAATAATAATAATTATAATAATAATAATAATAATTATTATTATTATTATTATTTTCTTTTGTTATTATTTATTAAATGAATCAGGCCAAAAGAGAGCAATTTAATGTAATAAATAAATTATTATTATTATTATTATTATTATTATTATTATTATTATTATTATTAGCATTATCATTACTAGTATTATTATTATTATTATTATTATTATTATTATTATTATTATTATTATTATTATTATTACTACTATAAGGTCCTGCTGGCCCAGATTCCAGTTTCCAGCTGGAAGGGAAAGTGAGAGTGAGAGTGAGAGTGAGAGAGAGAGTGTGGGATTACAGAGTTTAGCTGGATCACCAGGTGCATGATGGGAAATATCCTGCCGGCTACGGAGACACGTGCAGATGGAGAGAATCACGAGCTAGTGACCCAGATAGAGGGAGAGAAGGAGGGAGGAGGGAGAAGGGAGGAAGGAAGGAAGGAAGGAAGGAAGGAAGGAAGGAAGGAAGGAAGGAAGGAAGGAAGGAAGGAAGGAAGGAAGGAAGGAAGGAAGGAAGGAAGGAAGGAAGGAAGGAAGGAAGTATGGAAGATGGAGGAAGCAAGAAGGAAGGAGACAGGAATGGGGCAGGAAAGAGGAAGGAAGTAGGAAGCAGGAAGTAGGAAGAGGGGAGGACGTAATAAGCAGGAAATAGGAAGCAGGAAGAAGGAAGCAGGAAACAAGAAGCAGGATGCAGGAAGTAGAGAGGAAGCAGCCTCACCGTCTCCAGCGGGAACCTCTTCCGGAAGCAGGAAGGAAGTAGGAAGCAGGAAGGAGGAAGTAGGAAACAGGAATATCTTCTTCCGGCTCTCGACGAAGGCGGACGCTTTTCTGCTCCTCTCATTGGCAAGATGGATAAGACCTTGGAGAAGTTGGAAGCTCGGCTTGGCGGGAATTGATCACAAATTCGTCTGATTGGAGTTGCTATTGATGAACCAGAGACTTAAGGCAGATGGAAAATTACTGGGAGCTGCCTGTTCTTTTCAATATAATTGTTGATTCTATAATGTGACCTTGACAGGGCGGTTCGGCCGATCGCTCTGGTCACAATCTCTCTGGTGGAATGTAAACAAGGGACTCTGCCCCCACTAACCCTCCCCTCTCCAGGAACATCTGTGGACCTGTTTCAGAACTGTACCGAGCCGTCTGAAACATCAAGGACACTTGGCTGAGGAGCAGCTCTGAGCGAAGTTCACGGACTCATCCCTTACACACACTTGCTGGTAACCACCTCCCTCAACTCAACGCCTTCCCGGCCCCCCCTCTTATCAGACCCCCCCCAACAGTCTCCGGGTTTCGAGCGCCACGAAGGGCCTGGCGCTCACTTGGATATACTGGATGTACTAGGAAGCAGGAAGGAAGTAGGAAACAGGAAGCAGCCTCACCGTCTCCAGCGGGAACCTCTTCAGGACTCTGAACTGTTTCCGCGGGTCCAGCTTGTAAACCAGTTTGTCGGTGACCAGGAGGGCTCGGTCCGAACTCCGGCTGAACCGGTTCACCTGGGGGGGGGAGAGAGGGTTAAGATGCCCCCTGACCCTGGCCACGGCCACGCCCCTAACCACGCCCCTAACCACGCCCCCGCCCCGCGGGTTCGATTCCCGAATCCTCCTACCTTCCTGCAGAGACCAGAGAAAACCACGTGTCCGTATCCGTCCCGGTTCTTCAGCTCCTTGGTGACCCGGATGAAGGCGGAGCTTGTCTGGGGGCAGTCCCGCACCTGGTGATGTCATAGACGTGTCATCAAAGGGGGCGGGGCCACGCATGAATAAACACTCAGAAAAGTACAATAAAGAGATTAAAGTTGGATATTATTAAAACCAGTTGATGCAGCAGTTCCACGTCTGACCACACGGGGACCGCAGCTCTGCTAATGAGCAGAGACGGTCGGAGAGGCGCCACTGTGTGGTCAGAAGGGGAATTTATAATTTATAACTGCAGTCTTCAAACAAAATCTCAACCTAAGTGCAATTATAATACATTTGAAAGCCTCATGCTTAGTCTGAAATTTCCGAGCTGGAAATCAGAGAAGCCAGTTGTGTTAGTGGTAGTGTACCGGCCCCCTGCTGGCGCTTATCTAGAGTTTTTGTCTGAATTTTCAGATTTCCTATCTGGATTATTGATCAGTACAGATAAATTCATCATAGTGGGTGATTTTAATATTCATATGGATGTTGAAAGCGATAATCAATGGGTATCTCACAAAAAGTGGATAAACCGACGCACTGTTTTAATCATACTCTGGATCTCGTTCTCACTTACGGTGTTGAAACTGATGATCTGTCGGTGTCACCTGTAAACTCCCTTTTATCAGACCGTTATTTAATAACGTTTGAATTTAATATTGTTGATGTTGAAGTGCAAAATAGGAGGTATTACTTTAGCAGATGTTTGTCGGATGAAGTTATTGCTAAATTTAAGGAGGCCATTGCTCGTCTTGCGACTGAAGCAATAGAGGCCAGTGACCTGGGTTCTACCTCTGATGTTGATGTTGATTTTCTTGTTAGTAACACTGCTGATTTCTTGCACTCAGCTTTAGATGAAGTTGCTCCTTTGAAAAGGAGGGTTTCTAGCCACAGGAACTTAACTCCCTGGTACAATTCAGATATTCGCATGTTGAAACAAAACGTGCGTAAAATGGAAAGGAAGTGGCACTCTTGTAGGTCTGTAGACTCTTATCGTGAATGGAAAGATTGTCTAAATCAGGGGTCGGCAACCCAAAATGTTTTAGAGCCACATTGGACCAAAAACACAAAAAACAAATATGTCTAGAGCCGCAAAAAATGAAAAGTCTTGTATCAGCCTTAGAATGAATTATGGTTCTGCGTTAAATCGACACAGAGCCTACGGCGTAGGGTACGCGGCAACGCGCGCCGTACGTGGCTCTACATGGCTCTGCGTTGGTGTAACGCGGAACCATGAATCATTCTTTAGAATGAAGGCAACACATGCTGTATGTTTCTATATTAGTTACAACTGGGGGAAAAACATTTTTTTCATTATGCACTTTGAGAAAAAAGTCGAAATGTCGAGAAAAAAGTCGAATTGTCGAGATTAAAAAAGAAAGGAAAAAGTAAGAAAAAAGGAAATAAAGAAGAAGAAAAGAAGAAAAAAATGAAAAAAGAGAAAAAAGAGAAAAAGAAGAAAAAAAGGGTCAACATTTTTGAAAAAGCTCCAGGAGCCACTAGGGCGGCGCTAAAGAGCCGCATGCGGCTCTAGAGCCGCGGGTGGCCGACGCCTGGTCTAAATAGTATACAAAAAAGCCATTTGCAAAGCCAGAACAGCTCATTATTCATCATTGATAGAGGAT